>NC_080693.1:52964491-53324075 GCF_030445035.2 Dasypus novemcinctus | reverse complement strand
TTGGCTCTGGTATAGAGGGTCAACCTGGGTGATGGCTGAGGGGAGGTCACAGAGAGTAGAAGCAAGGAGATCAGCAGGAAGAAGCTACTGCTGCAGACTGGGCAATAGATACCAGTCTAGGGCAAGTGGTTGGATTTGGATGTATTTCAAGGGTAGCACCTACAGGATTTGTTGATGGACATAGGGGAGGAAGGAAAGAGAGGAACTAAAGAAGTGTTATAATTGTGGAACATATGCATAAAGGCTTTGCAAACAGATAGAGAACAAACAGGTCAAAGAAAAGTTTTATTGACTTAGGAAAAATAGTATTCTGACACATCCCACTGATAGCATGACATAGTCAATACAACAACAGACTAAAAACTCATATTTTTCTGAGCTTTGCCACATATAATTTGGCCTTGAGCACAGAATATCCTATCTCTGTGCACTTCAATTTCCCTCTCTTTACAAATGAACAAGTTAAATTATATAACCTCTAAATGTCCTTTCACTTCATTTGTACTATGTCTCTAAGGATTAAAAGAAACTTTTTTTTTAAGGAGGTACCCAGGGATTGAACCCAGAACTTCATACATAGGAAGCAGGCGCTCAATTACTTGAACCACATCTGCTCCCCAAAGCGTTATTTTTGTGGTGGTTGTTAATAGGTATTTTGAAGCCATTTGTGACTTTGCTGGAGACTTTGCCTCATAGGGTCCCGAAGGCTAAGTACTTTGTAAGGGAAAAGTATATAGAATTCTAATAGAAATGTACCCAAAGAATTGAAATGTCATTTAACGCTTTCAAGTCCTATTTTGATAGCCTGACCTAATAAAAGCGTGGATAAACAGAAATTTGCCTCACCAACGCCTTGAGCAGAGGGAAGAGGTTCAATCTAGTTATTACACACAACTATGTGTTTGACAATGTTTCTAGTTCTTTCAGCCAAAAGATTAATCTAAAAAGTCAGTAAATGTTTGTTCAGTGGGGAAAGAAATGCACAATGATTGAATTACATATTATAGCTTCATTGATTGACAGCAAAAGTACTGAGATATTTGGCCTCGTAAATTGAAACTCTGTTGCATTGGAATAAAAAAGGAAACCTTGATTGTGGAATCAGAGCATGTTAACACATTGTTATCATTTTCAAATGTGTTTTCTTCCTTTTGCAAAAACAAATCTGATAGTGATATGGTGTGTTAATATAAAAGATCCTGTTGGGGATTGAATCATGCCCCGCACAAAGGCGTGCTCAGGTCCCAACCCCTGGTCCTGTAGGTGTGAACCCACTTGTAAAAAGGACCTTTGACTATGTTATTCGTTAAGGCGTGTCCAAACTGAATGAGGGTGGGCCTTAATCCACCAGGCTGAAGACCCTAAAACCAAATTGGACACAGGAGAAGTCACGGAAAGAGCAAAAGCCAGAAGTCAGCGGAACCCAGAGGAGAAAGAAGACATCGCTGGGTGACAGAAAAGCCAAGAACCAAGGATTGCTAGTAGCCAGCCCCAGAATGCCACGGTTGTGGGGGAGAAAGCATTGCCTTGCTGATGCCTCAATTCTGGATGTCTCCTAGCCTCAAAGTCTCAAACCAATAAATTCCCATTGTTTAGCTAACCCATTATATGATATTTATTTTAGCAGACAGGAAACCACAGTAGATCCTATAGGCAAAGCTCATAAAATATAAAGAAGAAAGTAGCAATAGCTAAAGATGGTGCAAAGATAGAAAATGGGACACATTTGGAGAAAATGGGAGAAATCTAGAGCAGGAGATGAGGCAAATTTGAACCTTATGCCTTCCCCTTATCTTTCCCTCTTCTGTATTATTGAGAGGGAGAGAATAGGAAAAAGTCTGTCCATGAATCTTGTCAAATTCCTCTTATTAATTGTTTAACTTTTCTTGTATGGAGAAAAAGTTAATTCAGAAGCTTTCTTTTTAAAATCCACCAAATAGATGAGAATGGAATTTATTTTTGTAATGCTTTTTTCTTTATTCTTTCGATTGGTAGTTCTCAAGTGTAGTGACTTTATTAGTCAACACAGAGCTTACTAAAAATGCAGGCATGAGGATTCGATCACTCACAGCATCAGACTCAGGATGTCTCAGGTGTTACCCTCCAGTTTACCTTATCAACAAGCATCCAAGGTGAGGCAGACAGTTCACACCACGGCCGAACATCCAAGCTTGAGAAGAGGTGACATCATCAAGCTCTGCTCCTTTTATTGTCTCCTAGATTAGATGAAAAGCATAACTTTTCTGGTTTAGGGACCTTTATTTCTGCTGAAATTCTATAGATAGAGTGGAACTATCCTGAAACTCCATCATCAAACTTGCCGACTTGTTAAAATGCAAAGTTCAGTCCTATGCTGCTTATGAGAAACGCACCAGGAAAACAAGGGCATAGGTCCAGCTCAGTAGAATTCAAAATAAAAAACAGTAAATGTAAAAAGCAGGTTATTTTAATCTACTAAACAGCTCAATTTCCAATGAAAATATAACAATTGTGCATATGTGTGCAGCAACTAAAAAATATCAAATATTTTAAAAATGTAACTTTCAGAAAAAGGGAAAATTTCTGAAAACTAAATTTTGTAAGCAAATTTAGTATACCTTATAAATTGTACAATTGAAATACTCCAGCACCTGATTTTATCCATTTTCCTCTACATTTAATTTTTATTAAAGGCAACATAAACATTTTACTGATTTTAGTGGAAACATAAAAATTACTCTATTATAAGTTTGCTTAGTACTGAAAACCAGAGCATAGAACGTGAGCGAAACAAATGGACTGAAAATATTATGTATTTGAAACATAAGCTAAAATGGAAAGTTAGTGAATGGCCAAGACTTCAAGTTTTTCAGAAGCATGTAACAGTCATTTTAAGTGAGAGTGGATTTCAGTGGACCCTATGCTACACATAAAGGTAAGTAAGTTCTTTTTTTTAAAAAATATTTTATTTTATTTTTTAAATATTACATTAAAAAATATGAGGTCCCATTCAACCCCACCGCCCCCACCCCCCACTCCCCCCACAATAACACTCTCTCCCATCATCATGACACATCCATTGCACCTGGTAAGTACATCTCTGAGCATCGCTGCACCCCATAGTCAGTGGTCCATATCATAGCCCACACTCTCCCACGTTCCATCCAGTGGGCCCTGGGGGGATCTACAATGTCCTGTAGTTGTCCGTGAAGCACCACCCAGGACATCTCCACGTCCCGAAAATGCCTCCCCATCTCATCTCTTCCTCCCATTCCCTGCACCCAGCAGTCACCATGGCCACCCTTCCCGCACCAATGCCACATTTTCTCTGTGGACATTGGATTGGTTGTGTCCATTGCACATCTATGTCAAGTGGGGGCTTAGATTCCACATGGATGCTGGATGCACTCCTCCTGCTTTCAGTTGTAGGCACTCTAGGCTCCATGGTGTGGTGGTTGACCTTCTTCAACTCCATGTTAGCTGAGTGGGGTAAGTCCAATAAATCAGAGTGTAGGAGCTGAAGTCTGTTGAGGCTCAGGGCCTGGCTATCATATTGTCAATCCAGAGATTCAAATCCCCTAAATTAATCTTAAACCCCAGCACCAACTACAATTTCAGTAAGTTCTTAATTGTTTGAATGTATTTTTGGTGGTTTTATCCTTTCCATCCATTAAAATGTAGTCATGTTTATGTTTATGCTCGATAAATTCATGGAGAGTGTGTGTGAGTGCACTCACATGTGTTACACTAATGGAATAAACTGGTGTAAATACAAAACAATGTTTAATAAAAGTTGTTTCTGTTTACCTTCAGAATAAATATGTCAGCAAGTAAAAAAGGAGCAACAGTCTTTGATAACTTCCTTGCTTTCTGGTGTGATGAGGTAGTATAGGGTCATCTTGCACAATTTCTGCCCATGATCTAGAATCAAGAATTTCTCTAAGGGCCCTAAGGGCTTGAGACCATAACGTGCATGGTAGCAGTGCTCACTCTTCCAGCTAACCTTTGTTTTCAGGCCCTTTCAGTGGACCTGCGGTTAATATATACATGTGTGTGGTATGTGTATGTCTGTGTTCATGTTTATTCATACATATTGATCTTTAAAGATAAAACACATCATATGTTCAGATTGATACTTCCAATAAAAATTTAGGGCAACTAAGTTTTAATTTAATCTCTTCAATCTTCTATCTGTATTCCATTCTTCCAGGTCAAACATCTTGTTTCCTAATGTCACCAATATAATTACCAATATTTGGATTTCAAAACTTGTGCCAGTATCAGAATAACAATACCAACATGATATACCATAAAGGCATGATTACTAAGATTTTTTTTAAACAATTTGTCATCCTCGGGTTGTATCTCATTAGAGATATTTAGTGAAATAAACATGTTTAAAATCACTTGAAATAATTCTTCTGTGTATGTCTATGCTGAAAACTCAATACACAGTTAAACTCCTTTGTTTCATTATGGTTTTGATTTTTACTACTGCTTCAAAAAACTTAATTTTTAGTTTTCTAATTATGTTAAATATATATTTGATCCTAAGATCAAACATATAAAACAAGGTATATTTAGAAATACCTAGCTTCTTCTATCTCTGACTCCTCTACCCAATTTTTTCCTCAAACAGGTTACCATTTAACATTTTAAAAAATCATCTTTTCTTTTTGAAAATAAGCAAACTCACATTTGCATCCTTTCTTTTTAAAGTCTCTCTCCATCTTGCTTTTTACAATTTATCTCCACTCACTGTTTATCACAGAGATCCTTCCATAGCAGTTTGAGGAGGAATTCCAGTATTTCTTCCACTATTTATTGTAAAGTAAATCTATACCTATAACACAAATCAATCTCATAACCAATAGGTTATCTAAGTAAGAGAGTCTAATCTAATTCCAGGCTCTCAGTGTTGTGCAATTAGAAAATGAAACTGCATTCTAATGGCTCATATCTTGTAAAGAAATTCACACCAAAATATCCATTTTGTCATCTCTTCTGTAGACTGACTTTTCTGCTCAGTCCATTCACTTTAGATCCGTTCAAATGAACACATGGTCACTGAGAGCTCTGTGCCAGCGCCAGGCGTACCAGATACACAAGATGCTCTATGGCCTCAAGTAGTTAAAATCGTAGCAGAGGAAATGTGATAAGAGATTGATACACGGTGCTCCCATCCTTCTCCATCCTCTGCTGTCCCTCTTGATGGCACTGATGGTGGTGGAGGGGGCGGGGGGCACGGGGAGAGACCCCATGGGGTGTGTGGTTGGGCCCTACGGGTCAGGAAAAGTGCATCAGGCAGACTGGCTTCAAGGAGTAGGATAAATGAAGAGTAGACATTTAATAAATATTCACGTTCTCGCCTCTCCTCTTCCTCCCTTCCCCAGATAATTTCCTTCCTGTGGCACTGTGTTATTTTCTCCTCTGACTCACGCCGTTGTTTTAACAGTCACACTCTCTGCATTAAGTATAACCCTCTCAGACTGTCACCTCATTTTTATTAGTTTATCATTTTAAACCTCTCCTTCCAACACCTCCCTGCTCTAGCCTATCCCTCCTCCCTTTCCTAATGCTTCTGTTTTATGGTTTTCTAGTTGTCTCTGCTGTTTGCTCTTTTATTCCGTTGTAACCAATCCCACTCGTACAAACCCAATTCATTCCAAAAGGAGACTTAATGTGCCATAAAAATAACAGGGAGATTGCTCTCAAGGTGGGCAATAAGCTGACACAGCACACAGGTGATATTTATACGGCAATACTACTTCGGGAAATACCAGCCACTGCACTGCTTGCAAATCACAGGGTAATTATCCGCTTTAGGTCCTTAATCACTGGAGCAAAGCCCTTCATAAGTAAACACAAATAGTGAATGTGAAGCTGGATGCTAAAGAAAAATGAGACAAGGGAAAGACAACCCCTGGGCTGAAGTGAGAAGGAGTGCAGGGGCCCTCACTGCTGGCCTTAGGGACGTAATGAAGTACAGTGGTCGCTAGCAGGGGCTCTGGGCTCAGACAGACTCAGATGAATCTTGGCCCAGTTGCTTAACCTCACTGTGCCTTGGATTTCTTCCACAGAAGACAACCGTTCTGTTCCCCATTTTACAGATTTGTTATATGGATTGAGACATGGAATGTAATGAAGTGCTGGTACTTAATAAACACACCAAAGTTTCTTCTTATTCCTATCATTATCCTCTTCATTTTCATCTGTAACTACCAAGTTTTTCTAATTAGGAAACTTTCTTTATTTTGGGAAGACCCAGGGGGAAAAAACCCACAAATTGAATGGGTTGTCACATCTGCTCCTACACTCTTTGCAGAGCAGGATTGGGCACTAAGCCTCGGTCTTGAGGAATGGGATGACAGAAAGTGCATTTTGGCATGCTGGTGGCGCAGACTTACGAATGGGGGTGGAGGCCTAATTCTGGCAGGGAAGGACAGGCAGTGCCTTTTAAGAAGCTGCAATTAAACTCTAGAAATTGTGTCACAAGCACTAGCCCTGCCCTAAATATCACTAACAGCTAACTTCCGAGGACTCCTAGCAAGTTTTATGACCTGCTTAAAAATGACCCTCACCTTCCATATTTTACTGTAGAGTCCTAGGCTTTAATTGAAGAACTAGAACATTTGTTCTGACAGACCCAAGTCTTTTATAAAACCATAATACCTATAGAAAAAAAAATGACATTAGCTCCGTTAATTTTACCACCAATCTTACAAGGAGTACTTGTTTCTTGGACATGCAATTTCCTTGCATTTTCTATTACTCTTTCAGCTGGATATGTGTCAAAGACTGGATGAATCAAGCCCACAGGAATAAGTTCAAATTTGTGAATGGGCCTTGTGACTATTTTAAAATAGATCCTTCATTAATAAAAACTGAATCAATGAGTCTTCTAATACCACTAGCTCACCTTCAGTGAGCTTTTGCTATATGCCAGGCTCTTCTGTATTTTGTACTACCTCTGTTTTATTAATAGCTTCCTGGCTGCTAAAACAAATACCATTGGATGGGCTGGCTTCACAACAGGAATTCATTGGTTCACAGTTACAGAGGCTATAAGGCTTGCTCCCCCCAGGGATCGGTATGTCCTGGCTGACCAGCAATTTGTGGAGTTCTTTGACTTTTCTGTCACATGGCAATGCATGTGATGGAGTCTTCTCCTTCCTCTTCTGGGTTCCGTTGGCTACCGGCTTCTGGCTGCTCCCGTGGCTTCTCTCTGTGCCCGGTCTCCTTGCCTTCTAAGGACTTCGGCCATACTGAATCAAAGCCCACCCTCACTCAGTTTGGGGCATCTTCAAAGGTCTGATTACAGGTGCACACCCACAGGAACAGGGGTGGGACCCTAACACGTGGGGACACAATCCCCCAGCAACATCACCTACTCCTCCCCACAAACTTGTGAGTTAGCTATTATTGTGCTCACATTACAGATGAAATGAAGCACAAGGAGGCTAAGTAATCTTTCCATGATTTATGCTGCTAGTATCTGTGTATCTGATAACTATTATTTTGCTTCTTTTGTGGAGAAGAAATGCACATTTTCTTCTATACAAAAGGTCAGGGGAATAACCTTTCAGAAGATGAAGTGGAAAAAACAAAATACAACTTTCAGTACCTAACAGCATAAATTATTTTACATTTTAAAATATTAAAGGACAGTTACTCCCTAGAGTCTTGATTATATTAGCAAACTAAACAAAAGTGAGTAATTTCAAGAGTCTTGACTTACTCAAAGGGAGAAAGCCCAAGTCCCAGGATTCCTCCCTGGCTGATGTGTAACCTTGCTGTTGCTTTGGGATATAACACCAACTTGTCCTTTGATTTATGCTTCAATTATAACTTTATCCACACCTAATTTAATGAATGCTCTGTGGTGTAAAGACGACTGCTAAAACTCCTCTTTGGAAAAATAGAGATTAGTAAACAATTTAAGTGGTTGTCTACTCATAGCAGTGATCAAAACCTGCAGACCAGAAATTAGGAATTTCGTTCTCTGATTGAAGAAGGAATTTCTTGTCCAATTCAGTTAATCTGAAATCCCCACCTAATCCTTCTGAGAGGCTCTTCCCTTTTCCATTGTTTTGTGGCCATATATTAAGATGGCCATTGTGAAATTTCCCCTTCTATCCCTTCTACCTTTTTAGCACCCCATATGATACTATGTGAATTCAGGGACATCAGGATTTTCTTGGGGGTTAACTTGTGGGGTTTTGTTGCTTTGCTTTTGTTTTTATGTCAATACAAATCCCTTAAACATTAGATACTTGTCTGTTTGGTTCTGTCAAACTAGAGAGCTTGGTGAGATAATGATCTCTGAATACAGAATTGAGTATGGGAATTATGGTTTGTAGCAACTGGCTTCAGACTCAGTTTTCTGCCTACTTCTTTTACCTTTACTTCAATGATTTCCATATTGGACTCTGCCTTGAAACATTTCAAAATAGATTGTGAAGGGGAGGAGCTGCTGATCTATCTGTTCCTTGTCACAGACTGTGCCCCAACTGCACCATCACTTGGAGATTCACCTTCCCAACATATGCTTGGGAAAGCACTTGCAAATTTCTGTGAGTGGGTATGCTAAATTTCACAAAATATTTACAGATAAATGAATAAGTTAGAAAAGAACGATGTCCACACAACTAGGAACTTTTGAAATGGGGACTCTGATATTCTTCTTTGTATTTTCAGTGTCAAGGCTGTTTTCTGGCCTATTAGGCTCTTACTAATTATTGCTGGATGAATTTTAAAACCTTCACAAATTATAGATGTTTTGTTGCCTTCCTGCCCATTCTCACTGCCTTCACCCTAGTTCAGATACAAATTACATCACATTCAGACTATTTTTATAGCCTCTTATCTCCAGGCTCCAGTCATTTTTCTGTAATCCATATTGTACTGTGCTGCCACAATAATCCACCTAAAACACCGATTTCAATGTGTTGCTCCTCTGCCTGGAAATCTTCAATGGCTTCACATCACTAAATACCTCATTCTGATATTCAAAACCTTCCACAATAAATCCGCCATCTAATGTTTCATTTCTTTTCCTTACAACTCCCTCTGTTATCTGAAACGTCTTTTCTAGCTAACTGGTCTACTCTTCCATGAGCCTTTTATTTTCCCACATTTGCTCCTTTCATCATATTAGTTGCTACCTGAAATGCCCTTTCTTCCTTCCTCTCTTGTCTATTAAGCCCAGAATCCTTTATGCCTGAACTCTCTGTCTAAATCACAAGATTCTTATCTCATAGTCCACTTTTGATGAACTTAATATTTTTTTCAACAAGATTATGGCAGATGACAAACAAATCTTGTAATTTTTTAACTTTGTTTTTGAATATTTATTTAAATTCGTGTTCTTTGAGAAAAGGAGCCGAACTTTATTCTGAATGTAATGGAAAGCCACTGAAGTGTTTTGAGCAGAAGAGTGACAGGATTTAACTTTTAAAGTAGAGTTTCTTAACTTCAGCACTACTAGCATTTTGGGCCAGATAATTCTTTGGTGCAGGGGCTGCCCCGTGCATTATAGGATGTTTCATGTGGCCTCTTCCCACAAGATGCCAGTAGCATCCTTCCACCCAGTAGTGACAACCAAGCAAGTCTCCAGACATTGGCAACTACTGTTTGAAAGAATCAACCTGGCTGCTATGTGGAGGAAAGAATATAAGAAGCAAGGTAGGGAAGCGATTGTGCAAATCTATCCATCCTCTCTTTTTTCTCTGAGCTAGGATGTGAGGCAGGGAGGAAAGACGAGAAATGTCCACTAGCTTTATAGCTGAAGCTTTACAGTGAGCTGAGCAGAGGTAAATAATGCATCAATGAATAATGCTTCTTCGCTAGATGAAGTAGAAAACATAGCAGGTACAAATAATATAATTTGGAGGCTTGAGCTATTTTGCTAGATGTAAATGATATACAGCTATTATTCTATAATCTGATAATAGAGCATATATGTAATTTTTACCAGTTCTTCTCTTCTATGCTTGATAATTTGCATTTCTCCCTCTCTGGATCAGGCTGGGGCTTGGAAAGCAGCATAAAGAGTCTAATCAAGAATAAATAATGGGAAGTGGACTTGGCCCTGTGGTTAGGGCATCCGTCTACCACATGGGAGGTCCGTGGTTCAAACCCCGGGCCTCCTTGACCCGTGTGGAGCTGGCCCATGTGCAGTGCTGATGCGCACAAGGAGTGCCCTGCCATGCAGGGGTGTCCCCGTGTAGGGGAGCCCCACGCGCAAGGAGTGCGCCCCGTAAGGAGAGCTGCCCAGCTCGAAAAGAGAAGTGCAGCCTGCCCAGGAATGGAGCCGCACACACAGAGAGCTGACACAACAAGATAACAGAACAAAAAGAAACACAGATTCACGTGCTGCTGACAACAACAGAAGCGGACAAAGAAGAACATGCAGCAAATAGACACAGAGAACAGACAACTGGGGCGGGGGGAAGGGGAGAGAAATAAATAAATAAATCTTTAAAAAAAAAAAAGGAATAAATAACAGCAACAGCAGCAGTGGTCCCCCCTTGGGTCCTTCACACAGAGATACCATCTAACTGGAGTGGTGTGAATTTACGGAGTCCCTGGCCAGACTTTCAGCCCAGGAAACCTTTTGTCACCAGAGACCCTTTCCACAGTTTAAAGAGACCCAGGCCACCTTTTGCTGGGGGCCCTCTGTTCTTTGCACCAAAATGCCTATTCTTCCCTTCCAGATTCTGATGCAAACAAAGGGAAAGGCATGAACATTCTAGAAAGCATTGGAAGTAGGTGGTTGGTTTATTGTTGGTTTGGTTTTTTATTAGTTTTTCCTCCCCTTGATTTATTTTTTATTATGAAAAAAGGTCTTCCTTCCAGATTAAAAAACTGCATTTGCTTTTTAAAATAAAAAAAAAGTAAAAAAAAAAAAAGAATAAATAACATTAACTTGCATCCAAGAAATATTTAAAAAGCACTGACATGATTGCAATATTCAGAATTTAAGATATCCCATTCTTAATTTTTGTGAGAGATAAAGGTATTCCTATCTTCCTAAAATCAAATGTGAACCCCAAATCCTCAGTAACAGATGATAGGCACATCAGCTCTTTCTCCTTCAAATGGCGCAGCTCTTTCTGTCTCTCTTTAACTCTAGACTGCAGCCCCAGCCACCCTGGACTCCAACACCAACCCTGTCACTAGACAGGGTGCTAGAAGGAGCTCCATGTCATTTTCTTATTGACTCAGTTTGAGTATGTATTGTTTCCAGATCTAACCCAACTTTGGAATCAGCTTCTCAATGATCTGGTTCCTAATTTGTTTTTTCATCTCCCCTGAATTAATGTGCCTGGATTTAATGTGATATAAACCAATTTTCCTTACCTTGTTGAACCTGCTGCCACTGTTTTTTTCTGATACTAGCTTTTCTGATACTAGGTACACTTTTTATATATTTTTTCCTTTTTTTCATTTTAAAAATAAAGTTGCTTCCTATAATAACTGAACCATCTGCAATCACAAAAACAATTTTAAATTATTTGCTGGAAAACAAATGGAGATAGGAATATTTATTACATTAAAATATGGGCATTTTCCAATTCTAGAGTTTAGATCAGAACGGATAACTCCTATCTCCATTCTAAAATCTAATAATGATGCAATAGTAACAATAACAACAACAGCAGCAGCAATTTTTTGGGAGGTCATTTTTTTTTCCCCTCTCACCCCCTCCCCCCATTCATTCCATGATTAGAGGTATTCAGTAAGAAAAAGTCATAAAAGCAGAAAGAGTTGTGATGATACATTCAAGATACGCTTTGAGAGGAAGTCAATACAAGGTAGAGTAGAGTATGTTTGTCTTGAATAGGACTCCCTCTGAAAGTAGATGAAGGATCAAGGGTCACCAGCCTGAGAGGCATGTCTCAAAGGGCTGCTACCACCTCTCCAGGACAGACCTCTAGCCCTGGGGAGAGCGTACCAGGGTAGAAAAAGAAGAGGGAAAGCTAGTAAGGAGGAAGGAGAGAGACCGGTGTTCACAGGGAATCTGGGTAACTCATTCAAGTGCAACTTTGTATGAACTGATATGTGGTTTGATGAGTGGAGTAAGAGATATTTTGCTCCAACTTCTGGTCTCTGTGGATTCATGATTGCCTAATAGTGAGATTTTTCCTATGGCCAGGGACTGAACCTACCATCCCTCCTGCTAACCACATACCACCTACCACAAAGCAGTGAATGTTTATCAGAGACATACATGCCACCAGCTTGCTAATTAGTCTTAACCAGCCCTCCTTCATGCCCTTACAATACTTAAGTCTTTTTGTAGGCTTACTTCTCAATGAATTGGAAAAACCAGTGCCAGCTGCTAGTACGGAGGTATGTCGGAGGCACTGGTGCCAGGGTAGTTCACGAGCAGGGACCAAAATAAGGCAAACTATTTTTTCCTAGGAGTCTGAAGGTTAGGAGCAGGAGGGCTGCCTGCTCTGCACTGATACTGCTTTGTTCCTTTCTCAGTGATAAGAGCCCAGTGGCTGTCTGGACAAGGTCCCTGGAAGACCAGAGCTTAATTAGAAGACAGCTTCTCTCTTTCCTGGCTCTAACTGAATCGTTGCTCTCACAGGATCACTCTTGAACAAGCTCTGTGCGAGGACCACTGGTCTGTGTGATTACACAGTCATGTCACAAGTGTGGAATCTCACTTTGTGGTATACCAGAGGACTGATTAGCAGGAGAGCTGATGACACCTTGAAAACCTGGGTTGCAGATGTTTGCAGCAGGCTCTGGGGATGTGTCCTCATCATGAAATGGTGCTGCACACAGTCCTCTCTCCAGCCCCGCCCTCTACCTATCACCACTAATCACCCCATTGAAGTATTATGACTCTATAACTACTATTTGGTGAGCTACATCTGAAAGGAAATAAATTCTCAAAGTGAAGGCAATTTGTCAGTGCAATATTAAAACAGAAGGAACACTTCAGCAAAAGCCAAGCTCACTAACCTTTCAAAAGTAAATGTATTTAATTTGAGCTGAATCAGGAAGACTCTTTGGATTTCTTACGTATTTATAAGCATTATATGCAGATTTCATTTCACCCTGAAGGCTGCATGTAATCCTGTCCTTTTGCACAAATGTCTCCTTAAGTTATAAGATGAATTCTAAATCCTCATTAGAGTCTGGAAAGGTAGTGCCAATCTCCAGTGTGGGGAAGTACTTGTGCACTTTCTGGACCCATCTTAGGACCATTTCCTGGTCATTGCTTTTATTTTTTAAAAAATTTTTCTCCCCTTCCCCCCCCCATTGTCTGTTCTCTGTGTCCATTCGCTGTGTGATCTTCTGTGTCAGACTGCATTCTTTCCAGTGGCACCAGGAATCTGTGTCTCTTTTTTTTGTTGTTGCGTCATCTTGCTGTGTCAGCTCTTCGTGTGTGTGGCACCACTTCTGGGCAGGCTGCGCTTTTTTCGCGCAGGGCAGTTTTCCTTACAGGGTGCGCTCCTTGCATGTGGGGCTCCCCTATGTGGGGGACACCCTTGCGTGGCATGGCACTCCTTGTACATATCAGCACTGCGTGTGGGTCAGTTCACCACATGGGTCAGGAGGCCCTGGGTTTGAACCCTGGACCTCCCATGTGGTAGGCAGATACTCTATCTGTTGAGCCAAATCTTCTTCCCTCCTGGTCATTGCTTTTTTACCCCATTTTCTCAACCCCTACTACCTCACCCCACAGAGGCTGTTAGATATAGCTCACAGATGGGATTTTTAATATAATATCCTAACTAGTCTTCCTGTCTTCAGTTTCCACCCATTTTGCAGAAAAGCAAGAAAACTATTTTTCATGTAGCTGACAAAGTGATCTTTCAAAAATATATACCCACATATTGCTCTCCTGCCTGAAACGTGTATGGCTCCCTGTTGCCTACAGGATCAAGTCCAAACTACTTATAATGGAATTCATGGTTGTTCTTTATTTCTACCGACAGACCATGCTGTTCGATAGCTACCACACTGTCTATGCATCTGACGAGAGTGTTTCTTTCCTTTAGTCTTAGGGCTGGAGAAGACCTATTCATCCTTCAAATGCCACATCAGAAGTCATCTTTTTTTGGAAGCCTTCTCTGAATTATTCTCTGTGTATTTAATCATTTCCTCCTTGGGGTAATTTTTTCTCTTTTGCATGCTTTATTATTGTACTTATTGAGTATTACAATTTATTTACATCTCTCTCTTACTAAATTATAATTCCTTGAAGGTAGAGTTTATATCTTACTCATTCCTACAGCATTTAGAATACTGCCCTCACACATAGTAGGCTCCTCACAGATATTTCTTGAATTATGTTTAGTCACACAACTGGTGGGTGATTGGTGGAAAATAAGATATTATACGAATATGAGGGAAAATGGCATAAAGAGGAGAAATCGTAGGTCAAGTTGGTCATATATTGGTTCCATGGTTCCCTCCAATCAGATAGGCTGGAGGACTGCAAATGGCATTTCAGCTCTCTTACAAAGGTGCCCCATTTCTGAGTTGGGAGAAAATGATCATGTTTCTATTTGGATTCCTGGTCTCTTTTTTCTCTGCTTTTATCTATTTTCCTTCTTCCAGGAACTAAAGGGCCATGTTCAGGGTCCCTTCCTTCCAGATTGCCCATTTCCTGTGTTGGTCTTTTCCTAAGGGTATGGCATTAGCCTGGCTCAGAACAGTTCCTGCTTACCCCTGTTGTTCTAGTTTCATCAAGAAAAGCACTCCCTTTGACTGAAAAAATTTCACTTGGTCAATAAGTTTTGTGGTCACCCTACATATAAAGAACTGGAATATTCTCCCAGTCCAGTTTTGGTCCAGTCCCTTTGCTAGGATAGCTTGTGATGGGCATGGGAAGAGGAGTAGGAAAGGGTATTGGACAAAGGTGGGAGGAGAGAGATGGGCAAGTGGTTAATGTTTTTAAAATGAAGAAAGGGAGGAAAAGAAGGCTACCTCTTACAACAGCAACAACAATTGTAAGTGACATTTATGACACTATATGGTTTTAAATTTTTTTCATGTAATGATCTCATATTCCCACAACCAACTCAAATAATAAATAGAGTAGGAAATATAATCCTTATTTACAGATGAGGAAGCTAAAGCTTCAAGAGGCCAAGCAATAGGCCCAAGTTCACACAGGAAGTGGTAGCACCAAGATTTGCTTTGTTCATTTTTAAAAATATAAGTTTAGTACGTTTTTTGTTTTTGTGTGGGTTTTTTTTAAGAATTATTTTTTTATTTATTCCCCACCCCCCCCCCAGTCCCAGTTGTCTGTTCTCTGTATCTATTTGCTACGTGTTCTTCTTTGTCTGCTTCTGTTGTTGTCAGTGACACGGGAATCTGTGTTTCTTTTTGTTGTGTCGTCTTGTTGTGTCAGCTCTCCGTGTGTGCGGCACCATTCCTGGTCAGGCTGCACTTTCTTTCACGCTGGGCGGCTCTCCTTAAGGGGCGCACTCCTTGCGTGTGGGGCTCCCCTACACGGGGGACACCCCTGCGTGGCACGGCACTCCTTGCCTGCATTAGCACTGCGCATGGGCCAGCTCCACACGGGTCAAGGAGGCCCGGGGTTTGAACCGCAGACCTCCCATGTGGTAGACAGATGCCCTAACCACTGAGCCAAGTCTGCTTCCTGGGTTTTTTTTTTTGCATATTTTATGATTTCAAAGCTACTTTCCTTTAATTTGTAATGTGAATTTAGTGAATAAAGATGAGAGACTCTTGCTGGTAGTACTCTGCCCAGAATTTGTTCCTTTAGGACTGAAAAACAGAGGGGGCCATAACTGACTGATCCCCAAACCTTTCACCCTCATCCTAACTGTCTACCACCATCACTAGTCAGAATACAGAAAAAATTCTCAGACATATTTTGCAGGGTACATAGACTTAAGAGAGCCACATTTCCAACATTTATAATATAGAATATGAATGTAAATAGCAATTAAAAATTCAATTTGCCCTTGATTCAGGCTGGGGCTTCTTTTGGCTATTGGCGCATGCTTGAGCCCACAAGCTGGACAGAACAGAAGTGCCAAAGAGTTAATACCTCTTGGAGAAGCCCTCATCAATAACTAAACAGCTCTTGGTAGATAAATACTTCAGTTCCTGTAATTGTACTGGGGGTGGTCAACTTTGAGTGTTGTCTGACACCATCTCTTGGAATTACCCAGGGAAAATGAACTGCATTGCCCATAGCAGCAACCTGTTTATTCGTGCACCTTGCATTGACTTCCTTCTCTTCTCTCACTTCCTCACCTTGCTCTTTGTGCATCCTGTGATCACCTCCTAAATAAGCTACTTGTGCTGAAATTCTAATCTCAGGGTCTGTTTCTGGGGAAATACAATTTAGGACATTCATCATTTGGTAGTTTGGAATTGTATACCAGAAAATCATGTTCTTAAGGTTAATCCATTCCTGTGGGTGTAAACCTAATGTAAATAGGCCCTTTTGATGAAGGTACTTCAATTAAGGCATGGTGCAGGGTGGGTCTTAATCCTCTCAATGGAGTCCTTTATACATGGGATAAATACAGAGACAGAAAGACATAGAAGCAAGATGCTGAAAGCAACAAAACTTGCAAGATAAGGGCAATTCCAGTAGACACCGCTATGTGCCTAGCCATGTGGCAGAGACCCAAGGATCACTGGCAGCTGGTTGTCAGAAAGAAAGCTTTGCCTTAATGATGCCTTGATTTGGATATTCTCATGGCCTCAAAACTGTGAGCTTGTAAGTGTAATAAATTCCCATTGTTAAAGCAAACTCATTTTAAGGTATCTGCTTTCAGCAGCCTAGCAAACTAAAACACCTCTGTAAAGCCTGAGGTTTGAGCGCAAATGGGAGTTCTCTAAAGTTAACAAATGAATTGAAATAAGAAAGTAACTGATTCTCACAAACCGACTTACCTGAGACTGGGCACATAAGGGGACCAGCATCAAGGCAAATCAATGGCCAAAGAAGACAGTCTTCTGGTCAATAACTTCTGGAGGTGTTGTAGCTAACTTTGTGATTAGATTTATACAAATTATGTGTGTATGTATGGTATCAAAATTTATAATTAGACATATTGCCTTCCCACTCTTCTCAGAAGAAGACATGTCCTTTTTCCTATTCAGGGCTAATTCTTCCTCCACCAGTGCTGTGTTCTGATCCTATTTCACTTTCTCAGTGACCCTGATGCATTACTTCCACCCTCTCTTTTGCTTTTATAATTCACTCTTCCATTCTTTCCCCATAGCTAAAGTTTTTACTGTGCTACAAAATGACTCCAAGACCTTAGAATGCTCTCTTCCTATTTTCAGATAAGCTTCTTAAAGGAATAGATTCCCCTTGCTGTCTTCTACTTCCTTACCTCCCACTCACTCACAGCCTGCTGCAATCTGGCTTCCTCTCAACATGTGAATGAAACTCCCTTTTCAAAGGTCACTAATGAGTGGCTTGTGGTGAAATCCAATTGTGAATTTTCAATCCTTATTTTACTTAAAATCTTCACAATAGTCAATAGGGTAGAAGATAAAAGGCAATAATGCATGCATAGTAAGTGCTCAATAATTACTCTTATTATTGAGAAATTTGATTGAGATGACTGTTGCCAGTCTCTGACTTCTTGTGACACATTTCGTGGGTTTCTAGAAACAATTTTTTTTTTTTTTTTTTTAAAGATTTATTTATTTATTTAACTTCCCCCCCTCCCCTGGTTGTCTGTTCTTGGTGTCTATTTGCTGCGTCTTGTTTCTTTGTCCGCTTCTGTTGTCGTCAGCGGCACGGGAAGTGTGGGCGGCGCCATTCCTGGGCAGGCTGCTCTTTCTTTTCACGCTGGGCGGCTTTCCTCACGGGCGCACTCCTTGCGCGTGGGGCTCCCCCACGCGGGGGACACCCCTGCGTGGCACGGCACTCCTTGCGCGCATCAGCGCTGCACATGGCCAGCTCCACACGGGTCAAGGAGGCCCGGGGTTTGAACCGCGGACCTCCCATATGGTAGACGGACGCCCTAACCACTGGGCCAAAGTCCGTTTCCTAGAAACAATTTTTGTTTGCTTTCATTCTACTGATCTTATTTGTCTTACCTTGTTTCCTTTTTAGGTTATTATTCTTTTGTACACTCATTAAATGTTTGTGTTCTTCCAGAGTTCTGTCCTCTTCTTTTCTCTCTTGACCCTTGCTTTCAGTGAAATTCTATTCTGCACAACTTCAGAAATTGATTTCTTTAGCTCAGAATTATTTATTTAGTTACTGTTTTTTATTTCTAATCTTTTATGAACATATCTGTCCGGATACTCTAAAGGGCTGCTAAACTCAACATATTTAATATGGAATTTATTTCCTTTTTTATGCATTTACTCCTCTGTACTTCTCCTGTAGTAAGTATTTCCTACCATGAATAGCACCACACCCTCCTGAGAAGTCCAAGGCAGAATTCTGGATATAATCCTATATTTTTTGCTCTCATTCACCAACCACCTCTTCAACCCAAGTTGAATTATATAATATAACCCATAGATTGTAATATTTGAATATCTCTCCAATGCCCTCCTTCCTATCCAAATTGCAGGCATTTCTTGAGTTGTAGTCTCATTATGTCTTGCTGGGAAAATGGCTCCAACATCCAACTAGTCCCATGTTTCCAGTCTTGTCTAATTCTAGTTTACTGCCTAGTGCCAGAAGAATATTCCAAAACAAAGTTCTATATATAATATGAACATATTTGAAAACTTCCTTTGGATCATCCTAACCCACGTGAATGAAAAACACAAGAATTTACATGGATCTTTATTACCTAGGCCTGGTTCAGCTTTTGAGTCCCATAAAACTCCACTTCTCCAATGTGACAAAGCAATACAGAACTGTTTAGTGACACTTCTTGCATTTTTCTTTGGCATACTCCTCCACCCAGCTCTCCTCCCTACAGTCCCTAAAGTAAGAATTAGTATTCCCACAGTACAATGAACATACATCCTTTATGATCCACTCTAGATAATATTTGGGATAATTTATTTACATCTTTGTCTTCCCTAAAGTCTTCAGTCATCTGTTGAAGCATAAAGCATCACACTGGGTTCTCAGAGCTGCTTCTGGTGGGGAAGGATTAATCATCAAGGCTGATAGTCAGCCTGTCTTTTCATATGTCTGGTTTTGCCCTCTGATATCAATGAACTTTAAATAAAGCTCATGGAGTTCTGCCTCTGGTGGACTAGAAAGTCATCCTAGTTCTGTTCCTCTGCCCTCAAAAATTCATCCATCAGAAGATGATCAGGAATGGAAGTGGAAAAAGGACACCTTGAGAAGCAGTTTTCCTATCCCAGTTCTAGTATAGTTTCAAGTACAATACAAAGTAGAAAGAGAAAAACAAACAAGAATTAAAGATTGAAGAAGATTTAGAAACAGGAAACAGATACTTAGAAGAAAGCAAAACAAAGCAAAACGAAAAACAAGACACACAGAATAAAGCAGATTAAAAAACAAAAATAAAAGTTTTATTCCTTTCTTTATAAAAGTTCCAACATAGCATTTACTTGATAAAGAGCAACGCAATTTCCTTCCCCAGCCTCACCCCTCACTGATATAACTTCAGGGAGTCCATGAAGTCTTTAGGACCACTGTCAAAATCTTCTGGGTTTGGATAATTATAAATAACCACTTTCTTTTCTTTAGCACTAGTGTCAAATAGCACTAGAGGGTACCTTCAATATGTACTTTAAGTCTATTGCTTTAACACCCACCTATGACTCTGTCTCAGCATCAGTTTGGTCACAGAGCATTCCATGGGTTGTATCTGCTGTGCCGGACCAGACAGCACCTTAGGGTAGAAGAACTCTGCAGTGCCAGCAGTTGGATACTTTCTGTTTTTAGAAGAGCCTCCTTGGGATGCCTTATGCTTTTAATCTTGTTGAAAGGTGTTGGAAAAACTCAGAGCCCATCAATTGTTCTTCATCTTCGCCATTCAAGCTAGAGCAAAAATGCATTAAAATTAATTTATTATTTAAAATGATAGGAATAGAATGTATTATGCCTTTCACAGAAATGTAATAATTAATTCTAGCAGTAAATCTGAGACCAGAGTGCAGAATCATGGTGAACTATTCTAACCATCTGCATCCACTGTCATGTGAAAAATTACCTAGATGAAGCAGTCCATTATATAATTCTTCCCGGGTCTTCCTATTCCCCTCCTTCACTTTTTCCCTTCCTTTCTATCTTCTATTTAGCACTCAACAGAGTGCCCAAAAGGCAGTAAGAGATGTGATTTATGTAACAAATGTCCACCTGGAAGGTTCCATAAGCTCCTTATTTTAAAGCCTGCAATGCTTTTATCTGAACTGCCTTCTACTAATGTTGTAGCTACTGAACCTTCATAAAAGGCATGATTGCATCTAGTCTCCATTTTCTTACTCAAATCATCTAATGACATTTTCATGGTTAAAACTAAGATACCAGTTCCTTAAATTAATTATGTTGATAATTCATTTCCAGTTGGAGACAAGTATTTGTGTTTTTTTTTCTTTCCTTATTTATATATTTTCATTGGCCAGGGAGCCTTCAAATAGCTTTTGGTTGTCACCATCAAAAATTATCATTGTTACTTACTTGAGTTGTATACAAATGAAAAAATTTAACTAACTTGTTGGGATATGTGGACAATTGGAGAATTTTTCCTTAACAGTAAATTTGAATTTATCTTCTATCTTATGGCTCCTTTGCAAAAGGTAGTGCTGAAAATATGTAAAAGAGAGTTTACTATAAAAGATTGAATAGACTCTTAGAGTAAGGAGGGAAGAAAGAGACTCTTATTTTAATTTTTTTTGTTTAACCCTCGCCACCCGCACCACCACCAGTCTTGACCTCTTTTTACAAAGTCAGGAAATTGTCCCAGAGAGAAGGACTTACCAAGATCAAAGGACTCATTGGCATGAGGTATCAAATCTCTTAAACGTCTTAAATTTATGTTCAGTGCTTGTTCTGCTCAAATTGCTTTTTAACATGAAAAGTATTTTTTAAAATATTAAATGTACATTCAAACCAACCTCGGTTTGAAGGAAAGAGCTCATGCTTAATTGATAGTATTAAAATTTCACAAAACAAAATTACATCAAAATGAATCATTCTTTTCAAATATTTCTCAGCAGGATATAGTGCAAGGTATATACTTTGGGAGTCAGACACATCTGGGTTTGCAACTCAGCCCCGTGTGATGACCTTGAGTAAGTGACTGCTTCTGAGGATAAGAATACCTTTTTTGTATAACTGTGAAAATTAGCAGTACTCTATGTGAAATGCCTAGCCTAGTACCTGGAATACACAAGGTACTCAAAAAATAGCAGCTTTTATCAGGTAACATCAAACCAAACTTTTATAAAAGTCATGATGAGGGTCACTAATCTTAGGAACATAGTGGAAAATGTGTATTGGGCAAGTGGGCATTGTAAAGTGAGTAGATTGATAGAATGGCTCTAAGCAAACAGAATGCCCACAAACGTTATTTCCTGACTTCCTCGACAGGAGTCAGCTTAGGGATTGAAAGCTATTTCCACTACAATTTCTCCTTGCCTGGGTCCTTAGCCAAACTCACCAAAGAAGGGGCGATGGTAGCCAGATCAGCCCGTCCAGCTGATTAGGTCCAGAACTCCTCTTTGTGTCCTTCAGCAAAGTGACCAACATGCCCAGCTTTGTGAGTGAGCTTCTGTGTTGGCATCCTGATGTGCATGCTGGTTCCTCTATTGGAGCCCAGGTCATACTTCGCTGAGACGCTGAAACCCGTAGTTAAGGTTAGTCCTTAGCACACACTTCTCTTAGAGATGGACAATGTCACTTGGAGCCCTGATGCTGATTGGGGTCCTGTCCCATGTGGCATTGTATCTGTAAGCAGAATGCTTCCACTGAGTGAATACATTCTTTTTACTAAAGACAGCAAGCACTGGATCGGAATAAGCTCCAGCTCACCAGATTCTTTTCAAATTGTGATTGGACTGCAGGTCACTACCATCAGATGCTAATCCTCCATTTTAGTTAATTAATCCATCCAGATTCTATTCCACCCCAGTATCTTTCCTTTCTCTCACTGACAAGGTTTCACAGTTCCTTGCACCAAGCAATTTTGAACTAAGAAGACTTTAGAAGATCTGCAGGTAAAAAAAAGGTTGATGTATATAACATGGATAAAGCTGATATCTGCAGGACATTAATATTCTCAAAGAATTCAAATTTTTCCTGAGCTCTAGTAGCTATGCTATTTTTCCATGTCAAGTCACAGATAAGTTCCTAGGAAATTACTGTGGAATTTCTAGTGATATAGCTTTATCCTTCCTAGGACTTTTGGTGGAATAGCGAGGCATTTGGGGAACAAAATGGTGCACATTCATTCTGATGCTGAGCCATGTTCCTTGGACCACATATTCTCCTTTGTTTCTCATTCCATCATCCAAACAGCTTTGCAGATATGCTTGCAAATATTTGAAATAGCAGTAGATAATCAGATTCAGAGCTCCTTCAGGGAACCTTGATGTAATGGTATAGCCATTTACACATTTGGCCTTTATTTACACAAATAATGATAAAAGCCTAAAGAGGTTTTGGTTGCAATGTTTGGGCTTTGAGGGGCACTTGACTGAATCTGAGTGGAACCCAGGGATTAGGTTGCTGTGTGTTTTTGCCTACATTTAGGTGGTTCTTCCCCAGAAGAAAGAGAAATTGTTCTTCCCTCTGTGGAAGGTAGAAGCAGACACTCTGGTGGAGATCCCTGAATGGTAATGGTGGACTGTAAATATTGACTTCCATGGATTGATATTTGTAATTTTTTGTCAATAAAGACTCCCTGTTTTGGCCCCCAGACTGGTTCCACAGTATTTTCTGCTCTTTTTAGTTATTTTTTAAATTAGAAAATTTTACTTGGAAGTCCTTCATTATATCATTTTTTCCAATTGGATATGCAAGATCATATTATAGACTTAACATGGCCAAAATGCATGTTCTTTTTATTTTTATTCCAGAAGAAGGGGTAGATTTCTGCCCCCAAACTCTTTCTCTGAGCTCCCATTATGACCAGTGACTTGGATTTACTCATGCCAGGAGTATCATATACAATCATGAAACAGAAGAAATGAGGTAGTTAAAGGACCCAGAGTGCATAAATGGGACATGGAGTACTGATAGCCTCTCATATTTGTTAAAGTTCTTTTGGTCACATGCAATAGAAGATAACCCTGGGAAGCTTATACACAACAGAAAATATTTTATTGTGACCAAAATGTAATATCATACAGAATTGAAGGAAGATATGGATAACTGAGGCTCAGGAAGGAAAACAATGCAGACAGATTGGATACCTCATCAGCACAAATTTTGGGCCTTTTACTTGGGGTACCACCATTGACAATGAATCAGCTCTAATTGTTCCAGTCCCTGCATATTATCAAAATACCACTGGAGCTTCCTGGGCAGGCATCTGTCCATGGATTAATTTGATATAGTCAGTGAGGTGGTATCACACAGGGAAACCAAAGCTTCTGAGACATACTCCTAGGGCCTGGGGGTTAGTCTCAAGAAAGGATATTCATTTTGATCTAAAAAGCTATCCCCCAAATTGTCTGCTGAAGATAATAGATAAGATATTCCAACATTAATGCTCACAATTGAAAACATTTTCAGATGCTAAGACAGATTGCATGAAAAATAAAAATTAACTTCACATAAATACTCATATCTGAGTATAAAAAACATAAAGCAATTGGATGTTTCTAGGAAGGATGCTAAAGTTTTTGCTGCTGAAGGGAGAATTTGTCTTTCAGCTTTTAGAACGACATTATCAAAATGTGAAAGGGCGTTAGTCATACACTTAAAATGACTTGATGATAATTTAAGTTTGCAGAGAAAAAGCTAATCTCATAGGATTCTCTATGTTAGATTGTTGGGTTATTTTTTTCATTGAGGTTAAATTTCACCTTTGTTCTTCTAGTGTTATGTATGTGTATTTAATTAAATTCTCAGATGTATCAAAGACCAAATAAGATTGGTTGTGTAAGTGAAGTAACTGGGCTAACAGTCATATATAGAAATGTGGCCTCTTGTTCTTATGATCTTGGGGCATATTTTGATATTAAGCTCTTCTTTCTCAATTTTGTAATAATTAGGACTTGAGCTAAACAGTCATGGGAAAGTTATAAAGGAATAGATTCTGCTGCATTTTTAGGTCAACAATGGACTTTTTCTCTCTGCAATTACTAACATTTAGCTCAGCCATCTGTCCTTTTTACCAGTGAACCCATACATTTCAAAGACTCCAGCTGAGAAAAGTTTGACTATTTCTCCTCTCCAGCAAAGCATAATGATTCCAATTAATTTATGAATGTTTGGATGGTGAAAAGTCTTGCAGATATTACAATGGTTTGTGTGGGGGTCATTCAATCCCAAATATATTGGCAAATGGAAGGGCTCAAAGAGAAAATGTAATTCTGCTAAAATAATAATTAGGAAGTTCCACAGATGTTGATGAGAATGATGATGATGAACTCAAACTGAAATCTTTTAAAGCAGTACAGTGAGCTCCTGTAGCTATTTTATAAGTTATTGTAGAGAGAGCCCTAGAGAGGCATGTGGTCTAGACTCTGCTCTGCCACAAAGAACTCCTGTGCAGGAGATACTGGGAACATGAAACTAACTAAAAGAAGGCCCTTATTTTCTGAGAGAAACAGCCTAGCTGAGGGAGGAAACCGTGCTTATAAATTTGTGAAAAGTGCTATAGTAAAGGTCTGGACAAAAGCTGATGGTAGATAACATTGCCTGGGGAGGTCAGAACGGGCTTCCTCAAGAAAATGATATTTGAACTGAATTTTGAAGGACAAACAGGAAGGAGTTTTCTAGGTGAATTATCTTGAGAGAGACAGCCAGAGCTCCAAGTATATGAACAGGGAGTGGTATAAAATTAGCTTGTAAAAACTGGCAAGAACTGGGTAATGCAAGTCCTATTTGTTGTGTTAAGGAATTTGGATTTTATTCACTAGCATGTTGGGTTGAATTGTGTCCTCCCAAAATTCATGTCCCTCAGGAACCTGCAAATGTGACATTATTTGGAAATAGCATCTTTGTAGATATAATCAAATTAAGGCAAAGTCACACTGGATTAGGATTGACCCTAAATTCAAAATGGCTAGTGTCCTCATAAGAAGAGTGAAATGTGGACTCAGACATACTGGGAGAACACCATGTGATGATGCTGGAAACAAGGATGGGAGTGATGCATCTATAAACCAAGGAATGCTGAGAACTGCTGGCAACCACCAGAAACTAGGAAGAGGTAAGGAAAGATTCTCCCCTACAACCTTCATAGAGAACATGGCACTGCTGACATCTTGAGTTTGGACTTCTACTGTCCAGAAATCAAGACAATAGGTTTCTGTTGTTTGAAGCTACCAAGTTTGTGATGCTTTGTTACAGCAGCCCTGTAGTAAGAGCAATGATAACAACAACTGATGTTTATTGAATACTTAACATATGTCACAGACTGAACTAAACCCTGCTCATCAGTCATCTCATTTAACGCTTACCAGGGCTTCTAGGGTAGGTGCTATTGTCACCCAATATTTCACTGCCAGCAAGTGATAGATCTGGAGCACAAATCAAAGGCTAGCCTTCACCTAGTTCCAGAGCCTGCTGCCAGGTACCTTTTAAGGATTCGGTTTAGGGTATAGCATGATCTAGGTGAAAATGAAGTGTGCACTGTGATAGTTCTAGGTTTGATTTGAATTTTGAGGATCTCTTGGTCACAGTGAGGAATTATATGCTACATTTGGGTTAGACTATATGAGACCAGTTAGAAAGCAACTGGAATAATACAATTAAGAGGTAAAAGAATGCTAACATTTAGGTCAGTGACTGAGGGTTGGTGTGGGGATCCAAGAGGTATTGAGGAAAATTATTCTGGGTAGGATTTTGCAAGTGATTCAGTTCCTATAACAAAAAGCTTAACATCTCTGTCTTCCTAATTACAGTGTAATAGGCTCATCTTGAAGACCTTATTCAAACTTCATCTACTTGGGAGTTAGTTTCCATCTGGTGTTTGGATGTGTAAGTGAAAAAAAAAAAAAAAAAAAAGAGAGACAGTCAGAAAGAAACATTTTCTTCTTCCCAAATCCAAGTCTCTTATCTGACATGAACAAGCATCTTTCCTGTTACAATTCAGGGAATCTATCTCCCTTCTTCTTTCAAACTCCAATGACTCTTCTTATGCTCCAAAACCCATACTCTGTCATCTCCCTGAAGACTCCTCTTGTTTAGTTATCAACTCTATCTTCTCTGTTATCTATTGCTTCTTTTCTATGAATCATTCCCAAATATGAACCATTTATTTTGTAAAAAGACACTCCCCTTGCCACATTCTGCATCTACCTACCATTCCATTTTTTGTGCTGCCTCTCACAGAAACATCTCAAAAGTGTTGTCAATACAGGCTACTACTACTTCCTTATCTCCCATTCAGTCTTACATCCATTGCATTCTGGTTTCTCCCCACTATCACTCTATTGAATCCTCCATGCTACCAAACCTGTATTGTTCAAACTTTTAGGCACATAAAACATGGATGATAATAGTATTCTTCTTTCTTGCCTGTTGTGTTACTGATTCCCTTGTTGGCTCTTTCTGTTCTATCTGAAATTTGAATTTCAGAAGTTCTCAGTGATTTCTTTTCCTTCACTACACTCTTTCCTTTGATGCTTTCATCCACACTTGTGTCTTAAAAAGTCATCTATTGGTAATGACCCAAACTAGTAATCACATGAAGCCAGAAGGATCTTGTAAAATATATATTTGATCTTGCCATTCTCTTGCTTTCATCTTCAGGAGCCACACATTGTTAAAATGATTTCTGAATTCCTTGCAATGCTTTTTGAGGCCTCTACCTTGTGTCCTTCTCCTACCTCTGCATTTCACTTTGTGCCACTTGTCTCCATCCTATCCATCAATCATGGCCCCTATAACACCTCTAGCCTTATTGCACCACATGGCCTTTGCTCTTGCCATTGCCTCTGCCTGCCAAGCACTTGGCTCTATGCCTGGCTGGCTTCTTTTCTTTCAGTATAATTCTAAATAGCATAACCTCAGAAAATCTCCCCTCATATAGGTATACCTTCTCTCTTCCAAACTTGTTTACTTCCTTAGTAGCACTTACCATAATATGGAATTATCTCTTTTAGATCGTCATTGTTTATCTTCCCTCCAGAGTGGAAATTCCATGAGAAGTGGAACTACGTTTTTCTTGGTCATTGTATCCCATGATATAACTCCTGCACAGTGTAGGAATTATAATAAATATTTGTTGAATAAAAGAATAATTAAGTATAAAGAGACAGTAATAATTATAAGATCTAGGCAAAGTATTACCAGTTTGATGTGAATATAGGTAACTTACTGCTTCCAGAGGTGTGTTTCTATCTCTCCTTCATTAATCTTTTAACATACTAATTGTTATTTGTATTTTCCAAATGGGATATGTCATATCATTTCTTTAAACTATTTAATAGTAAAGTTGGTGTGATATATTTGTTACCACAATAAAATTTTAAATAAAATAATTCATAGCTCTCTATGGTCTAAAGAACCAAATTCAAAATCTAGAGCAGAACAAGTCCCTTTACAATTGGCTGATCATTTTTCATTTCTTCATTCTTTACTTTTCTCTCCAAATATGTTCCTTATGATCTAGGCAGGCAGAACTATTCTTAATCCCAATTGTTCCATATACTTTAAGTGATATATGATGCCAGGATTGTTTAGAATAACTGCCCACTTCACCTCTGTCTGTTGAAATCCTATTAATCTTACAAGACTTACCTCACTGTTTCAGTAGAAACTTCCATACACTTAACTCTCCCTTTTTATAAAACTAATCATTTCTCCTCAGTGCCCCCTAAGACATGCTTTAAGTGGCACTGTGATTTTCCCTTGATTGTCTTATATTTCTGTTGTTTGGTTGAGAATTCTCCTAGGGACTTATTCATCCTTCAATCCCCCGAATCTAGCTTAGTGTATGGAACGCAGTAGATACACAGTTAATGTCACATGGGTCTTTCCTTGTTTTCCTCAGAATACTTATTTTAAAATTCATTCTTTCAAAGAATATGTTGACATGCGACTCTGAACACACAGGTATAGTTAACCCACACCCCCAATGTGGTCTGTACATTTGTTCAGATCTGACCTAATGTTTTGTGGGACAATAGAAGACTCAGACTGTTGGACATTCACATCCTATTTTCAGCTCTTTTAAGCATATCTTAAAGAAATTATCCCTAATGGCTCAGATCAGCCTGAAGTAGATGGCATATCTCCATGCTGAGGGACTATTCAAATTTTATATTTTTTCTATTTTTACAAAATAATCAAGCTAGTAAAATAATACAGCTTCTTGTTCCTATTATATCCTTAATCTAATCGACTTGGATTCTCCAGAGTCAATTAAAACTGAAAATGTTATCCCACCCCGGCAAGGCAAAGGGATGTATCTCTTTAGTTTCTTTGTTGGATTATGTAATCGTCCTAAAGCTGATTCTGTGAGGAAATGCTCAAGGCATGTGTATCTACATCTACATTCAGTTTTGGAAGGAATTGGGTTAAAGTTGGGAGTTGGGACTCCTGTGGTTCAGTTGGGCATCTGCTTTATTAATGCCACTGGGATTCCCCCAGCTTGTTCTCAACATGTGAGTTCAAAGTACTCTCAGCAATGCCCTGTAGGATCACAGCACCTCTACCTCTGGGCAGGCTGCAGTTGTCAGAGAAGCTCCCAGTCAGTTGAGAGAATGCAGATGGAACTCTGAGTGTTTCTACCACATTGTAAATGAGTAGTGTGGATCACATTGTCTACAGTGGTGTTACTTATCAGGCACCATAACTTCTTCATTTTTGATGACCTCTTAATTAGACAAAAAGATCTTATAAGAACAAGTGGGAGAGGGGGCAAGATGGTGGCAGAGTAAGGTACTCCAAGAGTCAGCTCGTTCTACAGTGCAGTTAGTAATGAGCCAGAGCTATCTAAATCACCTATTTGGGGGCCCAGGAGACCAGAAGAGCATCCTGAAACATCCTGGAAGAAAGGAAGGAAGAAACTGTTGATCTGCAGTGAAGTTTCGTGAGTAGAGCACTCCATGCCATGGAGGCTAGTGCACATCCTCCTCTGGTGGTGCAAGCCACCGTGGGAGCTATTCTGTGGCTGGAGGTGGTAACTCCATTTCCCCAAAAAAGAGAAGAAAGAGGTAGTTGGGGACTGATTTCAGCTACTGATTATTAAATTTGGCTGTCTAAAGTCCAATCCTAAGCACAACTAAAATTTAAACTAGTCAAAGTCAGAAAGAGGCCAGTAGCCTCTATTTTAACCCCACCCGAGGTACAATGTGAAGCAATGTTGGCTGAAAATACCAGTGAAGGTAGGGATCAGCTTCTTTCCATCTAGGGCAGATTGCAGCCCTAGCCTAGACTCCAGCCCCAATCTGGCAGGGAGGAAGTTGGGGTGACCTGAAGCAGCCTCTCTGGGCAACTGCAGGTGCTTTCACCATGCAAGGACTGGATTGGTGGGCAAACCAGTGGATGGATATCTGCCCCAATAGGATAGGAGGGGGGCGGTGTTTCCTCACTCTCTCCAGGCAATTGAAGGTGCTTTTGGTCCACATAGACTAGAGGATCAGGCACTCCTGTAGTTCTACCCTGCCCCTGACAGGGCAGAATGGACAGTGTTCCCTCAGACTCTCCAGGAACCTACAGCTGCTTTCTGCCTGCAGTAACCTAAATTATTGGACATATCTGTGGCTCCATTCCTGCCCCTGACAGATCAGGAAGAGGAAGAGTTGCCCTCACCCTATCCAGGCAATTGCAGTTGCTTTTGGCCTGCACAGAATAAACTGCTGGTCACACAGGAGGCCCCATCACCACCACTGGTAGGGGAGAAGAGGGACCAGTGGTTCATCAGTCTACTTGGGTAACTGCAGTCAGTTTTGACTCGCACAGCTTAGTTTACTGCTCGTACCTGTGACTCCATCCCTGCCCCAGGCAGGGGAGAAAGGGGCATGGAACTTTATCAGTTTTTATGGGTAACTGCAATCTTGGCCTGCACAGCTTGGCATACCACATATAGTTGCTGCTGTGTCCCTACTGTAGGCTTGGGAAAAAAGTAGGAGAATCTTCATTGGTATCAGGGGTGATATAGGCTACTTCAGCCTCTATGGCTAACAGTACCAACTGCATCCTTGGCTCCTTTTCCATAACCAACAAGGCAGAATGGGCATGAAACAGATGAAAACGAGCTAAAAAAATTCAGTTTGGCTAAATACGAGCCACTATAAAGTTCCAAATTACATTGAACTAAGTATCACAGAGGGGCTATAGCACAAAGCCAATAAATTAGAAAGCCCTAGACTAAAGAGAGAAAATGAGCCAAGAATAAATACATCTAGTAAATCATATGCCAAGACGCCAACAAAAAACAGGAAGAAACAGGAAGATACAGTCCAATTGAAGGAAAAAACTAAGCCTCCAGATGACATAAAAGAGTTGAGATAACTAATTATTGATGTTCAAACAAATCTCCTTAATAAAGTCAATGAGATGGCTTGAGAAATTAAAGATATCAAGAGGACACTGGGGAAATACAAGGAAGAATTTGAAGGCACACGTAGAAAAATAACAGATCTTATGGAAATGAGAGCCACAATAAATGAAATTAAAAATAATTCATATATATATAAACAGCAGCTTTGAAGAACCAGAAGAAAGGATTAATGAGGTTGAATAGAGGGCCTCTGAAAGAAAACATACAAAAGAAGAGATATAAGAAAGAATAGAAAAAATTGAACAGCATCTCAGGGAACTGAATGATGGCAAGAGCCATGGAATCATATGTGCCATGGGCATCCCAGAAGAAGAAGAGGAGGGCAAAGGGGCAGAAAGAATATATGAGAAAATAATGGTAGGAAATTTCCCAACCCTATTGAAGGACATAGATATCTGTGTCCAAGAAGCACAACGTACTCCCACTAGAATAAATTCAAATAGACCAACTCTGAGACACATACTAAATGAGAATGTTAAATGCCAAAAATAAAGAGAGAAACCTGAGAATAGCAAAAGAAAAGAGATTCATCACCTTTAAAGGATTCCCAATAAGATTAAGTGCTGATATCTCATCAGAAACCATGAAGGCAAGAAGGTTGTGTTATGAATATTTAAGATAATGCAAGAAAAAACATTCAGCCATGAATCTGATATCCAGCAAGATTGTCTTTCAAAAATGAGGGCAAGTTTAGAATAGTCACTGATAAATAGAAACTGAGAGAGTTTGTAATCAAGAGACTGGTTTTGTGGGAAATTCAATTATGAAATAGGCAAAAGTCTTAAATAGACATTTATCCTTAGAGGAAATATAAATGGTGTAAAAAGCACCTAGCTATTAGGAAAATGCAAATCAAAACTACAACGAGATGTTATCTTAACTTCATGGAATGGCCAATATTAAAAAAAAAAAGTGCTGGAGAGGATGTGTTGCAATAGGAACACTGTTGGTGGGAATGTAGAATGGTACAGTCTCTGTGAAAGACAGTTTGGTGGTTCCTCAGGAAGCTAAATATAGAACTTCCCTATGATTTGGCAATACCTCTCCTAGGAATATATCCAGAAGAACTGAAAACTCATGTGAACAGACTTTGCACAGGAATATTCATAGCAGCATTATTCACAACTGTCAAAAGATGGAAACAACTCAAGTGTCCATCAACCAATGAATGGATAAACAAAATGTGGTGTGTATATATATATATATATATAATGGAATACTATGCCACTGTAAGAAGAAATGAAATTGGGACTTATATGATGTAGCAGTTTGATATGGTTATGAATTCCAAAAATAGATACTGAATTTATGTTTGTAATCTGGTCTGTACCTGGGCATGATTAGGACTTTTGATTGGGCCACGTCATTAGGTGTGGGGACTCACAGATAAAAAGGCATGGCAAAGGACAGAGTTGAAGCTTTTTGATGCTGGGGTTTTTTCATGTTGTAGTTTTAATGTTGGAGTTTGATGCTGAAGCCTTAAGTTGGAGCCCTGGGAGGTAAGCTCACAGAGGAAAGAGAAGGAAACCCCAGGAAGAGAGGAACCCTGAACCCAGAGAGAATCAAGACCCTAGAAGGGAGGAACCCAGGAAACCTGAACCCTAGCAGACATCAGCAGCCATCTTGCTCCAACATATGAAAATAGACTTTGGTGAGGGAAGTAACTTATGCTATTTGGCCTGTTATTTGTAAGCTCCTATGCCAAATAAATATAATGCCCAGTAGATTTCTGGTATTTTGCATCAGCATCCCTTTGGCTGACAAATGCAGAATTTGGTACTGGGAGTGGGGTAGTGCTTTTGCAATTACTGAAATGCTGGAATGGTTTTATAAATGGGTAAAGGATATTGTTTGGAGGAATTATGAAATGCTTGATCACTTTCAAGAGACTATTGATAACAATATGGATACTAAAGAGATTTTATGATGCCTTAGAAGTAAATGATGAAACTATTATTGGAAACTGGAAGAAAGGTGATCCATGTTTTAAAGTTGCAGAGAATTTAGCAAGATTAATTCTTGGTGTTTTATGGAAGGCAGAAATTGAAAACGACAAGCCTCAGCATTTAGCTGAAGAAATTTCTAAAGTAAACCTTGAGAATGTGGCTTGACTTTTCCTTACAGCTTGTAGCAAAATGCTAGAGGAGAGAGACATGCTGAGGATGGAACTGTTGGGCACAAAGAAAACAGAAACTGATTCTGGAAATTCCAAGCCTCTGGATATCAAGCTTTCAGATGAAAGTGCTCCACTGGAGGACTTAACTAAACTTGGAACTTGTAAATCAGGATTGAAGATGCAGTTATGTCGGAAAGACCTGTGGAAAGTCTCACTGTCTGATGGCTTGGACCTCTGCTTCCTGCGTGCTAAACCAACAAATTTTTTGAGAGAGCTGTATGAACAAAACCACTGTCAGCCTGGAATAAAAAGGCATGGAAAGGAGAGATTGAAGGGGAAAAAACTTCAAGGGGAAAACCATGGAAGTTGAGATCTGGAATTAGGATATCATCTTGGGCCAAGAGAGGAACCCGACCCATGCGTACAGAGAGGGTGAGTTTGCCCCAGCAGTTGAAGAGGGTGGATGTTCCCACCCGATATTCTGGGAGGTTTTGGCACCCCAGAGTACAGAGAGGTTGGAACACATTTCCTAAAGATTAGTGCTGTTAAGGCCAACCCCTCTCAGATCTGAGAGGGGTGGACCTGTCCTCCAAAGGTTAGGGAAGGCCAACTCATTGCTCTGAGAAGGTTGAGCCTGTATGCCAAAAGGTAGGGAGGAGGAATGCTGTCTTCACATCACTGTGCTGGGGGGGGTTAAGACTCTAATCCAAAGATTGGGTAAGGTGTGGCAATCACCCCAACACTCTTGGAGGGAGAAGTCTGGAGCTTGGCCAACACCCAGATGCTTAATGAGGATGGAACCAAGAAAATGGCCATTGGGCAAAACTGTGGAAAGGGTGGGTTCCTATAAGGCCACAAGGAGAAGAAACCATCATTTTACAAACGATTCTCAGACTTTGAAATCGAATAGAGGATGCTCTGCAGGTCTACTGAACTGCAGAGAAACTGTAACTCATATTTCCCTCCCAATTTCTCCTTATTGTAATGAAAATGTTTATACTTTTTCTATCCATTTGTGTATTGGAAGCAGATAAATTGTTTTGTAAGTTTCAGAGGTCTATAGCAGAAAGGACTTTGCCCCAAGACAAACTGTATTTCTTTAAACTGATTTGCGATATGATTTGGTACTTGCACTGCTACCAATTTAAGATTTTTTCAAATATTGTAATGTCTTTTTGGAATTCAGAGGGTGGAGTGTAGCAGTTTAATATAATTGATGAATTCCAAAAAGAAATATTGGATTATGTTTGTAATCTAATCTGTACCTGGGCATGATTGAGTTATGATGAGGATGTGGAGTCCCCACCCCTTGGTGGGTGGGAACTCACAGATAAAAGGCATGGCGAAGAACAGAGTTGGGGATTTCTGATGTTAGAGTTTGCTGAAGACCTGGGAAATCAGCACCCAGAGGAAAGAGAAGCCAGCATCAGGAAGGAAGGAACCTTGAACCCAGAGAAAAGCAAGCCCTAGGAACGTAGGAACCCAGGAAGCCTGAACACTTGCAGACATTGTCATCCATCTTGCTCCAAATAGAGTTTGGTGAGGTAAGTAACTTATGCTTTATGGCTTGGTATCTGTAAGCTCCTACACCAAATAAATACCCTTTATAATGCCCAGCAGATTTCTGGTATTTTGCATCAGCACCCTTTGGTTGGCTAATACAGTAATATTCTTGAATTGACACCAAAGAAGGTACTATATCAATGCTAGGGGTCAATAATAGGGGGAATGGGATTTTTTTCTTTTGGACTAAGGAAAACATTCAAAGGCTTACTGGGACGATGACTGCATAACTCTGTGAGGAAAGTGAGAGAACCTGTGTGTATGCTTTGGATAGAATGTACAAGGCATGGGACTGTATAACACCGTGAACCATGTGGTAAAAGATGGACTGTGATTATCAGTACAAATATGAGACTGTTCTCTCATGAAGTATAACAAATGTACAATACTAATACATAGTGTTAATAATAGGGGGTGTATGGGAAAAAATAAATCAAGTGCACGCTATGAACCATAGTTAGTGGTAATAGTCTGATCGTGATCTTTCGTAATCTGCAAGAAATATTACACAACAATGTAAGGCTTTGGTGGAGGGGTGCTGTACAGGAATTCTGCAACTTATGCATGAATGTTTTGCAAGCTCATAACTTCTCTAATAAAATGGAAAAAAAGAACAAGTGGGAAAAATTCAAGAGTATGACAAACTATTAGAAAAACAAAACTTTATTTCTTTTGTGAATTGATTCTTTTCTTAACTGTGGATTCAAAGCAATGCAATAGTCTATGGTTCCTCTGCCAAGGAGGGAGTACACCATTTCAGAGTTTTTCCATTTTAAGCCAAATATTAATCATCTAGCCCCTGAATTAAAATAGCAGTTGACATTTGTATACTGCAATGCAGTTTACCAAATGCTTTCTGACACTTTAGATTTTTGGATGTCATTTTGGGGGACAAAAAAGGTTTTGAGAGTTAATAAATTTTTTTTAAGGTCACATAAGTAGTATATGATACTTCTGGTAGTCAAACCAAGGTCTTCTTGTTCCAAACATAAGCCCTTTTTATTACCCAGTGTAATAGAGGGCTGTGAATTGTGTAGCTGGAGCACATACCCACTATGGCAATGAATGGAGAGAAACTGAAAAAGGCCAATTATAAAACTGTCTTTACTAATAGCCTTCAAGTGACATGTGCATGTTCACTACGATGTTATGTAGGGAGGGTGCCAGGATAACCTCTAAAAAAATAGCATAGGCTCAAGAGATGTTTACTGAGTGTTCCCTATGTCCCAGTCACTATGTTAGGGTTTGACTCCACAAAGATGGAGAAAACACGGTCCCTCCCTTGAGTTACCACCACTGAAGTCAAGGCACACAGGATGGATAAGAATAAGGAAAGCTCCTGAGGAAGCAGGTTCTAGAGTTAAATCATCTAACATCTTATTCAGAGTATAGATCCAGGTCTTTCCAATTGCCTCTGCAGGCTCACATATTTCAACTCTCTCCCCTCTCTGATCTCAGCTACCACCTCTCATTTCTCCCTCATTCCTCTACTCAGCTCTAGCCACACAGTCCTCTTTATTGTTTCTTGAACATCCCATCTGCAGTGGCTCTTTCTTTTGCCAAGAAATCTCTTCTCCAGATATCTGCATGGGGAACTGCCCTCTCAAAATTCTTTTTTCTTCCATACTTCAAGCTGTGCCTCCTCCTTTGGCTTCCTCTGCACTTCTCTTTATATATCCATAACACTTCTCTCCCACTAACATACCATAAACTTTACTTATTTGCCTTATCTATTGTTTATTTGCTGACTTACCATTCTAGATGGAAGCTCCAGATCTTTGTTATGTTCACCAAAGTGTCCCAAGCACCAGAAAAGTGCCCAGCACTCTCAGTATTTGTTGAATGAATAAAACTCATAGACGTCTTCCTCTGTGTTATAGCCTTCTCATATAGATTATTTCCATTAATTTCACATACTTCTAGGCAGTAGCTCTTTATTCTCCCCATTTCACAGAAGAAGCTGAGACCCAGGGAGCTTACCTATCCTAACTAATCTCATACTGCTAGTCTACTTCAGTCTTTCTAGTACACCCTGCTGCCTTGATCTGGAAAGGAAAAAGGATTTAGACCACGGTAGTACAACTACCATACTTGGGGAAAAATGAGTATACCACTCAGGATGAAGAATGCCTGGGTATGGACATGGTCAGTCGGCACAGACAGGTTGGCAGTGTGTGGAGACATAGACTCCTGTATTTGAGTCTAGGGGAGAACAAATGAGGTAATTTGATATTAGAAATATCCAAGTACAGAGTTTTGCCATTAAACCACGGTAAATCTCATACATGTTGGACTCAGGTGGAGCAAGGCTGAAGTTAGGTTTCGCAGGAAGTGAGAGCAGGGTGAGAGCCCTGAAGCTGATCTCAAAGTGAAAGTTGAACTCAATGTATTCAATAAACAGAGCCCTTGATGGTGTCTCCTCTTTGTATCACCCTGGCAGGCATGCCAGACCATTTTCTTCAGATAAGTGTCGGGTGCAAATGTTAGTCATGCTGTATATTATCCTGCCTCTGGATTAAATCTGTGTCTCTGTCTCTTTTACTCAATCCTCCTTGCTGATTCCAATTCTTCAGAAAATTTCCAATAGTGTGTCCTGGCAGATAGCACTGAGACAAGCATTTGAAAGACAGTGAGTTAAGAGATCATGCAGAGTCTCTTTCGAACCCTAACCTTGATGCATACTCACTATATAACTTAGAAGAGGTGACTTATATACCTTAGCCTCAGTTTCCTGAACTGAGGAGTGGGAATAGTATTACTAAGCTGTAAGGTTGTTATGAGGATTGAATGCATGTCACAAATTTGCTTTAGGGGTCCAGTAAGGTGACAAGTAAGCAATAGGTGTTGAACAAATGGTAATTATTTTTAGTTTTTTTGCTGTCTTGAAAACACATTGCCAGGAGTTAACCTACATGTTCTATTCTAAATGTGAACTGGGGTCAGCCAGGAAGCTCAAACACTTTGCTAGAAGCACGAAGAGTAACCAGAATTTGGAGCAGTGGGAGGTAGGGGGGAAAATACCTTAAAGAAAAACTCTGCTCTTATTTTTATCATTCATATAATCAAGATGTTTGGAATTTTAATGTATAGAATTTAAATGAGAAAGACATTTTAGATTTGGTTACAGGTGTTTAAACTGCAATTAAAAAGATTTAGAATTCTGACCAAAGAGAAAAAAATGCATCATTAAAATTGAGACCCTTCATAATTTGAAATGAATCAGATAACCACTCAGGTTTTTATGAGTCCAAAGTGAGATGCACTTTTCCTAGTTTTCCCTTCATCCTAAACTATACACATTAAATGAGCCCAAACTGATATCTGAACAGATGGCTATTTGCATAATTTAAAAAATATCGTACATGTCATAGTTGACCTAGTGTTCCCCCTGGGGTCCTAGGGTCCTTTGGATGAAAGGATCAAAATGACAGAGAGGTCCTTTGCCTGACTAGTGGAGTACAAAGTAAAGGATTGAATCAGTGGAGAAATTGAGAAGTATAAATTTGAGTTCAGTTTAGGTTTCAGTTAATGTCCATATAGGTAGATTTTAGAAAGAAAAAGAATGTGCTAGATCATTCATTTAACATTTATTGAGTGCCTGTTTTGCGCTAGGCACTGTGTTAGACTTTGGGAAGAGAGAAATAGCACTAAACAAGGCATTTAAGACACTTGCAATCTCTCTGGGAAGAGCAACTTATTGTTTTAAATTTTAGAATGTTGGTAATGTGCTGATGTTATGGAGGATATGGTTGTGACTCTAAAGAGAGAGTTTTCAATTTTTCCTTAAAGACAGTGGTCAGGAACAGACTTTACAGCATAAGCTGTGTTTTAAAAAATAAATAGGTGTTCTGGGGGTGGATGGAGTCAAGATGGGTATTGTGAGCAGAGGGAGACATTTGAGCAGAGAGTGTCCAGTGGCCAGTAGGCTATCTGGCATGATTGGAGCATAGGTTTCAAGTGTGTGCTGGGGGTGGGAGGATGGATGGACCAGCAAGGAAGAGATGAGGCTTTGCAGGCTGTATAAATGGTCCTGGAGTTTGGGAGCCATGGAAAAATGCAAACAATGTCATGACACAATCGGTTTGGCATTTAGCCAGGTGACTCTGGCAAGATGTGAAGAAGCATTGCAAAGACATGACCTTGTGACAAGGAGGTCTATTGAGATACTCTTGGAGGAGTCCAGGTGAGAGAGATTGATGGTTTGAGCTAAAGCTCTCCGTTTAGAATTCTAAAAATTCTTCCATCTCTTCCTCCTTTTGAGTTTTACATGGGATGATCCTCATCTCCGACTGGTTCTTAATCCTCCTGAGCAAACTGTCCCTACAGCTGAAAAAGGAGCAGGGGATATATTTTGCCCAAGCCCACAGATACTGGCACACAGAGACCCATTTCCACCTTCTCCAGCTCTCAGAGACCTGAGGAAGCATTGAGAGAAGAGCGGAAATGCAATCAGGTTTTCACTAGTGTGAGTCCAGAGAAAAAGCTGAGACTAGAGGTAATGTCTTGTTGGTGGCATAAATGAGATATGGGGAACTACAGAAGAAAGAAATGAAAGAAAGTGCTGAGGAACACAGACATGTGACCCTTACAGACCTTGGCAGATGACTGAGGGTGAGACAGAAGAAGAGAAAGGAGTGCGATCTGGAATCCTCACTTTTATTTTAGGAAATCTAAAATGGTCTATCTAGCAAGAGACACTGGAGTAAAGACAAAAAATTGTCCAATTGTTTTGCTGAGAAAAAAACAGTAACACTCAAGTAGAACAAATTCAACCCCCCTCCCCACTTTGTTTCTTTCTTTGGAAAAGAAATATTGCAGTGAGGACATTTACATTGATTTTGACTGGTGTGTGTGAAATTAAGGGGAAAAAAAAAGAATAAGGAAATGAGAGAAGGCAGTTTTATTTTAAACAATGAGGAGTCTTTGGAGTTGTGCTTCAATGACATCCTTCCCCTGAGGGGGCGTGAGGAGAGCTGATGATAAGTAAAATGTCCTGGAAACAGACCTGTGTTAGGTAGAGAACTGGAGGAGTCCCTGCAAAGATGAAATGGTTTTCATTTGAAACACATAAGGCCTGATTCCCCTGTGGTTCGCACAGTGTGCAACTTGAATTTCCAATTTCTTGCCCCCCACTACTTCTTCCACAAGTTCACATATTTTATTGAAAAGGTATTAGGACATGGATACTGGGGAGCATCTAGAGCAAAAGATATACTATACAAAGCACTTGAGAGCAGAAAGCCCTGACAGATCTTACGGATAAAATGCAGCCATGTTAAATTAACTGCACTAAAAATAAACAAAATGCAAAAATGGATTTAATGAGTCACTCAGTTCTTAAAGGCTGTGTATTTCAAACAGGAAAGGGAAAAGAAATTGTGAGATAGGACATTTTTAAAGAGTTCTATGACAAAATATTTTTCTTACTGATGATTTGAGGAGAAATCATCTCCTTAATGATTTGGTATTTGAAAGCCAAGAGCACTGGGCTTCTGTTCTTTATTTCTGCTAATTGTTAGAGATTTTAACATGTGTTTCTTTCTAATGCATTGCTAGTTATGTCTAGTTTTGTAAATTCTAGAGTGGTAGAACTGGTACAGTCCTTAGAGAACATCTGGGCTGGCTCATTTTACAAACAAGGAAACTAAGGACTGGAGAGAAGTAGTTAATTTTCAAGGCTTAATAACAGTCATGGTGTGGCAGTTTAAAGCTTTTGTGGACCCCAGAAAATCATGTCCTTAGTGGTAATCCATTGCTGTGCCTGTAAACCTTTGTAGGTAGGAACTTTTGATTAAATTACTTCCCTTAAGAGTCTTTGATTAGAGTTCATGGCCCAGGGTGGGTCTTAATCCTTTGGCTGGAGTCCTTTATAAATAGTGGAATAAAAAGCCACAGACATTGAAAAAGACTGCAGAGACACAGAGGAGCCAAGAAGCTGAGAGAGGAGGTCCTTGGAGCCAGGAGCTGAAATCAAAGGAACATAGTAGCTGAGAGGACGTCACTTTAGACAGAAGCTGAAAGCAGCAAGGCCCAGAGGAGAGGGGAAAGACAAGACATTGCAGTGTCCCTGATCACCCATAGCTATAGCTTGGGGAGAAGGCATCTCCTGATGATGCTTGATTTGGACACTTTCATAGAACTGTAAGCTTTTAACCTAATAAATCCCCATTGTAAAATCCAACCCATTTCTTGTATATTGCTCCCAGCGATTTTAAAAACTAAAACACATGGTATTAGATGCAGTTTATCTTAAAGATGAAAATTTGGAGGTCAGGAGCTGATGATATGTATATATATATAAAATTTCCTGGTGCCTCTTCTTAATTTATTGAACTGATAGTTCACTCTATCATCAAAAATAGCACACTAGATGAAATTGCTAGGTTTTATATAATAAATTTCCTTGATTATCAGAATACAAGGTGGAGTCATAGACTGTAAAACAACAATGTGTGTCGATCTGCATGCTTAAAGACCCAGAACAGTGCTTTCCAAGTTTAAAGAGAATATAATCTTGCTCTCTTTTTGCATCCGTGAAAATATATGGGCAGCTAAAACTATCTTCTGCAGATAAAGAAGCCAGACTAGTGCTTAGGGATAAGGCTATGTCTCTCAAGGTTAGGTAGATGAAGTTGATATAGCCTGTGCATAAATTCAAAATTGTTTCCAAGTGTACCTAGTCCCCAAAATGGCCAAATGAGTAATATAGGCCCTACAGTCTTTGAATGTTCAGAAAGGATGTGAGACTGAATGTGGATTCAGGGTTGCCTCCAGACGGGATGTGGAAGATATGCTAATCCAAGCTGGCTTGGATGTGGAGAATATGTAACTCACCTGGAGGAAATAACCTATCTGATACTAAGATCAAACACTGAAGAACCTAACCAAAGGTCTTTTTGCATATCATCACTGTTAGTCTCCCTAATCCTATATCCTCTGTATAAAAGGGTTTGGAAAAGGCTATTCGGGGCTTGGTTTTTATTAGGACAAGAGTCCGCTGAGCCCTGCCGGTTGAAATAAACCAACTTCCTTCTCGGTACTCTCGTGTCCTGGCCTTCGATACTGCGCACACCTGATTTCTCTACAACAAAGTGATACAAACAAAACCTCAAACAATGTATTGAAAGACAAGGGAGGAACATGAAATCTCCTTTTGAGATTTTCTTTCTTGCTTTGGTTTTCATAATAAGATGTAGACAAGGATACATTATGTATCACTTTTTGCTTTTTTATCTCACCCTTAACTGCTAGGGTTACTACTGAAACTTTCCCAAATTATCTCAGCATATGATTTAAAAAGTGGAAAACTATTGGCTTTCTAAGCTAAGTCTCTGCTATTTTTATGCAACTTAATGAAATTCCATCTCCAGTTATTGATAAAATCCATTTCTACCCTGATTGACAGCTTCACTCACACTCCCAATATCACCTTCCTATTTGCCATCTAATGATTTGATTTTTTGCTGGAAAGTTTGGGAATCCTGGACAATTTATGCAGAGTCTAATACTAGTAATCAGTTGATTCTACGTGGAAAAGTAAGGTAAAATAGAGTTACTTTTTAAATGTAAAGGTGCTTATTATATTTCGCCTATCCCATTTATTTATTTTAATGAATATTTACTAAGCCTACTGTGTGTCAGAATTACACTCCTATTTGTTCAGCTTTAGTTTCCTCCCATAATCCCCATGACACCGCTGGATGTTCTTCTGAAAGCACAAATAAGATCTTATCACTCCCTTGCTTAAAACTCCCCAATCTCTCTTCAGTGTCTATAGAATCAACTCTAATGTCCTTAGCACAGATTTCCAGGATTTGACTTCTGCCAAAATCTTTAATCTTGTCTTTACAATTCTACTTCATATTTCTCATGTACTTGTCATACCAACACAGTGACTATTCTTATTGAACATCTGCCTGAGAAATTTTGTCTCCTTGCTTGAAAGGAAAATCAAATGTCTCACTTCTGCAGACTTTCCTTACTTACCTTATCAGAGTTCACTTTTCCTCTCATGCCACCACTCTACAAACATTCTTTCATTCAGTAAAAAAAAAGTACTTTTAAGAAAGCTGACTGTGTGGTAATGAGGGTAGTTCTTAATCCAATAAGCAAAGGGAACTGGACTCAAGTAGAAGCCAGAAGTAAGGAAAGTGAGTGGGGGCAGGGAAAGAGAGAAGGAGATATCACCATTTGATGGAGGATTGCCAGTACCAGAATGCTACAGACTTTGGAGAAAGCATAGGCTTGCTGAAGCCTTGACTTTGGCTTTCTAACCTTCAAATCTAGGAGCCAATGAATTCCTGTTGTTTAAGCCATCTCCCCTGTGGTAATTGTCTAGTAGTCCTGGAAAATTAAGACAGCCACCGAGGAGAAGTCCAATAAGAACATAAAGCTGGGAAAACAGACATATACTGGGGGAGTAAAAGGCTTCTACAACACCTACTAAACCCTAGTACAACTGTCAAGTTATTTCACTTTACCACCCATACACATGAGTTCCTTGGTGTTAGGAACCCATCTTAGCCGTTTTTGTATTTCCAATGCCAGGCACAGTGGTCAACACATTGTGGAACCTAGAACATGTTTAAAAATTCAACATCTCATACGAGTGGCCAAACCTAGAATTTTGCTTTTCTTAATATATTTTGATATTTTCCCTGTGGGAAAAAATGTATTTGTCCTGTGAGGTGTTTTGTAATGCTCATTTAATAGATGAGAAACTGGAATTATGAGAGGTTAAGAATTTTTTTCAAGTTTTTTCTTATTGTTTGATACATTTAAATGAAATAGGTAAAGATATTAACAAATTAATCAGAGAAGAAGAAATATGATTGGCTCATATCCATAAAAAAAGATTTCTTACCCGAGTAGTGATCAAGGAGATCCTAAGTAAAATAAGATTATATTATCTGTTTGGCAAAACTGAACAAATTAATAGTATTCTGTAATGGAAAAAGTATAATGGCAATGATGTACACCTACACATTTTGTGGAATTTGGATTATTAAAACATTTTATTAGACAATTTTTATAGCAGTACCCATCACAATTGAAAACAAAACAAAACAAAACAACTTTTCACTCAGCAATTCCATTTCATTACTAGCTGTTTGTCCTACAGATATATTTCCACAGTAGAGCAAGGATATATGCAAACAAATGTTCAGTGCTTCTGTTATTTTTAATATCTCCAAAGTGAAAGCATCCTAAATGAGGGATGAGCAAACCACACATTGTGGTTGAGGAATACTAGGCAGTAGTCAAAAATAAACTTTTTATCGAGCTGAAAAATGCCCTTGTTTATGTGATTGAATGAAACAGGCATGTTGCAAGATAATATTAATCTTAAAGTATTAATTCATGGATGAGGAGAAGGGGGTGGCAGGATCATCTTTCTGCTTTTATCAATTTCTTTATTATTTGTATTGTATTAAGTGAATGAATGTGCATTAATTCTGTTATTTTATAAATGAAGGAAACCTTATAGAACAGGTTTTATTTCAGTCTAACTTACTCTGATGTCTTGTATAAGAATGAATATTTGAACCAAATCTTTAGACCTCAAGTCCAGTACTTGTTCTCTTTTATCTCTCAAATACTTCTGAGGAACCAAAAAGCTAGGAACCCAAAGGCCAGGTTCCATTTGTCAGGGAAACTGAGAATTTGACCTTGTACTACTATCCCTGATTGGAAGTTCAAATGCATATTTGTAGCATGCATTTGAAGTTCTTTTGAGTTGTTTTATCTTTAAAATAACCACAATCTGAACTGGTAAATCTGAATGGCTCATCCAAATTCAGGGAAGCTACTTTGTGAGAATTTGTTATGCATCAAGTGTCTTGGAATATTCAAACCAAGGTAGTTTTCTTTATTATCCAAACAACCTAGGAGAGATTTAAGATGGAAATGGGGCACTCTCGTTATGCTGGGTAAGAGGGGTATACTGGGGCAGGCCAAGCAAATGCCGCCTGTGGTACAGCTTTGCTGAACCAAGTCACATGTATTTGCCCTTGCTGTTCTTTGCACCTAGATGGCACTTGCTTCTCTCTCCTGCCCTTGTTTCCTTCCATTCATTTCCCAGGTCTCATTTTAAGCATCTCTTTAACTCTGACCCAAGACCACCCATCCGCTGGTCAGTCCTCTTGAGTGATTTCCAGGCACTCTGCCTTACCATGCTCACTCCCCTGTGTGGGGCTTCTCTGTTTCCCAAATGCTTCATCTCCTTCTTGAGGATACAAAGTATGCCTTTTTAACTGTTGCCTCCCCATTACCTAGTCCAGGGCCTTGCCTGAAGTTGATGCTTGAAAATTATTTCCAAAAGAATACACATTGCCTGTCACCTCTTCTCATAGCCAAAATCCAAGGCCACACAGGCATGACTACTTAGCTGACTGATTGATGGGGCTGCCACGATCTTCCATCAGGGATTCCTCCCTCTGCAACTTAACTGCTCTGGGCGTCTGCACTTCAATGCATTCTCCAAGTACACTTGCAGTTGGTGGTTATAAGTAATTTCTATTCTGAATTTGTATGACACTGGGCCATACAGGGGAATCAGAGCATGAGTGGAAGAGGGAAGCTGTTTGTTGCTATAGTCACACAACTCCTCGTCTCTCTCTCCCTGGCAGAGGCAGATAGATGCTACTCTGCTCTCTGACCTTTCACTAAAGCAGTGTTTGTAAGCAAAGCACAGTGTTCTCCACAGAGCGCCTTATCTGCACTGACAGCCTCCCCACACTAGGGATCCCTTTGTTCCTGGTGTCTGGTCGGGAGGCCCTGGGATCCCTCCTCCTGGCCAGGATAGGTTTACAAAGTAAAAATGGTATTTTATCATGCCTGGAAAGAAGAAACCATAATCACTAATGAGATTTATAGAATTATGGCCCAAGCTGACTTTGACTTTCATAATAAAACATAACTTGCCTTAGCCTGCCCATACCTATTGTCATCGTGAAAGCCTCAGGAGGCTAGGGGATATTCTATTTGAATTATGGATTGATGAAAAGGAACACGACGTGTTATTTGAAGGTTGTGTGAAGGCTAAATAATCCCATCTGTGTAAGACAGAATACAATATTTTATACTGTCTGTGGAGATAGGTTCAATTATGTTTTATGGTCTGGGCTCAAGAAAGGTTCCAGCTTCTTATCTTATTTAACTCTGCAGGCAATTATTCAGTAGGACTTTCACTCCTTCTGGGGTGGAGGAGATGGGGAGGTGGGGATCTGGAAATCATGATTTAGCTCAACCTCCAGGTTATGTTCTTGGAGTCAGGGGCTCCCTCTGAAGACTTCTACTATACCCAACAAGAAAGAGAAACACAGGTGCACATGGGCTGCTGACTAGATCTGATCACATGAGGGGACTCTGCCCATGTCATGTCACAAAAAAAGCTGACTCAAGTTGGCAATGGGCTTTGTGGCAAATTATATCCTGTTTTCAAGGTCCCAGAAAATCTGGTTTCAGGTGAGACTCCAATCTCTTAAAAGCTGCCAGCAATTGCCATTCTTTATGTGCAAACCACCCCCTCCCCCCAGCCCATGTTTCCTTGAGCCCATTGTCTCCAGATAGTCACAATGTTTAGGTCCTATGCTTAGATTTGGTTATTTCCTAATCAGAAGTTCATGCTTATAAACTATGCTCAAATAATTGAATTAAGACCTTTTATCTACAAATTCACTTGAAGTCATAGTTCCAGAAAAGGACAGAAATGGTGAGAAGACGTAGATTTTTCCTATAGGTTACCCAAACCAAAACATACTTCTTTTCAGGAGGCTAAACTTTATTTATTGCAAGATGGAAAGAATGTCTTTTGATATATGAGTTCCAAGAGGCAGAATAAACAATCTCAAACTTTCCAAAATGCTCTAGTCAGGCTTTCGAAACCTGTATTGTATTCTGTTTTGGATTATTAGATAAATAATTAAATGAGAGTTATTATATTCTTAGATATCCTTTTCCCTGCCAAACATTAGCTGACCCAAGGTTTGGGCCCTGAGTCAAGCTAGGCCAGTCTGAGCCCTTGTCTGGGTCTTCTGAATTTAGGTTCAGAGAGCAAATTCCTAAGTGAAGCTGAGTGATGAAAAGTTTGGAAACAGTTCATGTAAAGAAAGCCACTCTAAAACATTAAAGCCAACATGATATGAAGGCAGGAAAGAGCAAGAGTAGGAAAGAAGTGGCAGTCTCAGCCCACTATGTTGTGAAGGTCCACCTTATCCCTGTCCTTTCCTTGGTTGTATGAGCCAATAAATCCCTGCCCCCCCCAAACACACACACACACACACAGCAATCCAGAGAGCTATGGTTAATCCAAGAGAGATGGAAAGCTTCACCCCATTAGAGGCCTGTGTTCCTTTTATCTTATTGCTCTACCATTCCTTTGAATGTTGTACTTGTTCTCACTGCTGAGCTGGTTTACCAGCAAGGGCGCTTTCCAGATCGTGGTAAAAGGGAAAGAACTTGCTTAAGGGGCAAGGAATTTTTACTTAAGAAAGAGATATGGATTGCATTATTTGCATGTATTGTTTCTATGCCATTCCTGAGAACTGGTACCTGGGAGGCTTCTGCAACGGATGCTGGGATATGTTGTGTCTAGTTCAGTAGTCATGTGCCTTGCTAACACACAGGATGGTAGAAGGAGCTTAATTACCAAAATTAAGAAGGAGAGAATGGGAACTGGGACAATTATCAATCTCTAAGTCACAGGTTGCTGGACTAATATTATATAGAAATGTGACTTCTTTTCAACCAACAGGATATTCAAATTCTCCATGCCCTTTTTTCATTTCACTAACCTTCACAGTTCTATAAAAAAGTATCTAGGGGAAGCCCATGTGACTCAGTGGTTGAGTGCCGCCTTCCCACATACAAGGTGCCGAGTTCAACCCCGTCCTGGTACCTCAAAAAAAGAAAAAAAAAAAAGCTGGGCAAGAAGTAATCTACCTTCAGTGCAAAAACTTTGTTACCACATAAGCACTTTATAATCCATTATGATCTGAGAATCTTTTAAGCTCTCCAGCACTTCCCCCTATCATGTGTATTGGCTGCTCTTGAAGTTTTCATGCTAGAAACGCACTCTTCATTTAGTTTCTATGACTCAACACTGTCCTATCCTGCTGCTGCTTCTACTTCTCTAACCATGATTCTTCCTTTTTCTTTGCCTATCTTGTCCCTTTCATGTTTTAAATAAGGCATTATCCACAAGCGTCTGTTCTCGAATTCTTCTTTACCTATCTTTTGGTGGTTTCACCAGTGTTTGGGTAACACCTAGGTGGACCTCAAATTCCACCCTCCATACTTCCTTCATCTCTTATACAGTCTGTCTTATCCCCCTACAGCAATGCTTCAAAAAGGATCCCAATATGAAATCAAACACAGTCTCCTTCTGGCTTCCAATGACAAAGTGTGTTCTGTGACTTCTATAGTGTAACAGAACTCTTTTGATTCCAAGGAAGAGAAATTGCCTGTCTAACCCAAGTGAAAGAAATGGATCTGGGCTATTTGGGGAAAACCCAAAGCTTGACTGATGCCAGCAACAGACTGGAGAGAGAGGCCAGAGCCCTTAGAAGAACTCAGGTGCTATCTTCTCCCTTTCTGCTGTATATGATTCTCCTACTGCAGTTTACCATCCTCCTCAGATTGAACAAGTAGTGGTAGAACACAGTTGCTAACAGCTCCCCAGGTTACCCATTCTCAATTTCAGCCAGTCAAGGTGAGAATCACTTTTCTCCCTCAATCTCTATTTCCAAAATCCATGGGAGTAATTCTAACTGAGATGGGGAGAGAGAAGTACTCAGAAGAAAGCAGAGGGACAATTTCCATTGGAGGGGACATTTTGAGAAAGCCACCATAAGCAGAATCTATTTCATAAAGTCTCTTCTGTCATAAATGCCACTCTAATATATATAAAAGTCTAACATGATGGACAAAACACCAGACTTGGTGTTAAGAAATGTGCATTTGAATCCCAGGCCTGCCATTCTGTTAGCTGCATGATTCAGCAAGATTATGAGTATTGGTATTTTCATCATGTAGTGATCCTTATATCCTGTCATTATTGTGAATGAGATAATAGATAGAAAACTGACTAGCTTAGCACCCAGCACATATTAGACATTCATAAAAGTTAGTTAGTTCAATTTAGTTGGTCAAGAGGTAACTAAGGGCAAAAAAATATTGGTCTGTTAAATTTGGGCAACCATTTCCCTCCGAGCTGGAAAATAACACAAAAGCCCTGTTTCCCAGTAATCCTCATCTTCAAAAGACAGAGTATTAATGCATCTCTCTGTTGTTTGTTGGGTTCATTGGCTATGGATATTCTATGCAATGCTTAATTGGCCTTGCCAGTTCATTAGGAACTATGGAGCGGCGTCACGACCTTCCAAAGGAAGATGGATTGTGACCTGCTTGCTCACATAATAGGAAGCTGCACATCAGCTGAAAAGTACACAAAGCAAAGTTTCCTGGCATTGTCTGGGCAGAAGAAATGTTTTGGTTCAATTGAAAGCAGACTCATGGCCTCAAAGGACTATTATGCTGGAGATAATTCTATGAACAATGGGAGTGTCTGGAAGATTGGGAGAATGGAAGAAAAATCCTATTCTCGAATCTAGAGGTATTGATTATGTTTGTCTGAGAATGAAAGGAGCAATGACCTATTAGTTGGGAGTTTGTTTTTTGCAGCTTCGCATTCACAGTGGATGGCTATTTGAACCCCTGCAACTCTTAACATCTCCTAAACCCTGTTCCTCAACTCTGCTGAAGGGTTCCAGTGACTCGAGATGCCTGAGGTCTGGCAATATGCAAGATAGGAAGAATCGTGGGAAGCCAGGCTGCGCACTTCCACAAGACTGCAGAAAGTTCCAGTGCTCTTGTGAGCAGCAGGCAAGAGGAATTGTACATCTTCTCTTCAAAAAATTCTTACGCCCTCCCAGCTTGTTATGCTGACTGTAAGAGAATGGAGAGCCAGAGACCCTGAGTCATCACTGAAGCACCTTAAGCGCTCACATTTCACTAGTACATGTGAGATAGAACAGGCCAAGGCCCTCCAGCACAGAGGAACAGCAAAACCTGATATATTTCCTGTGAGAAACTCTTGATCTACAGAAGGACAAATTCATTTGGTTCAACCATAGACATATACATCTATGTATATATGTATATACACATGTAATGTTTTTATACAAAATGAATAAAATACACTTTTATTAACTATGGGAAAAAGAAGGTGTTTGAGTCAGGGTTCAGCCAGAGAAGCAGAACCCTTAGAAAATACATATTGAGATTTATGGCAAGGAATTGGCTTCTCCTCAATTGTAGGGCCTGGCTGGACAAGGCTGAAATCCAGGGTGGGCCATCAGGAAGGGCAGGTAGAATGCTTGGGCATGAGCTGAAGCTGTTGTCCACAGACGGAATTTCTTCTTTTTCAGGAAAGCCTCAGCTTGCTTTTAAGACCTTGAGACTGACTGACTCACTCCTAACCACATTATCTAGGATAATCTTCCCACTTAAAGTCAACTGCTATGGATTTTAATCACTAAGAAATATCTGCACAGTCACTCCTAGATTAGTGTTTGATTTAATAACCTGGGGATGGTAGCTTAGCCAAGCTGATACATCAAGAGGACCATCACAGTCAGTTTAGTTAATAAATGGCATGTACAAATTGGAGTGCAGTAATGTGTTCAAATTACACAGTATTTTATTTGTTTAACAAAACAGACAATCAGTATTATTTCTAGTTTGGAAACATTTAACCATTGTGTTTCAGAATACATTTAATAATATAGCTATGTTAGATATTTCGGGCAAATGTGATCCCTTATTTTACTTGAATTAGGTGGGTGAATTATCTTGTAAATTGTTTTGCAACTGAATCTGCATAAAGAAACTAATAATTAATAGAGTGTTTTAGGGGATTTTTTATTTTTTTTAATTAAAAAAATTTTTTTTAAAGATTTATTTTTTTATTTATTTCTCTCCCCTCTCCCCGCCCCAGTTGTCTGCTCTCTGTGTCCATTTGCTGTGTGTTCTTCTGTGTCCACCTCTGTTCTTGTCAGTGGCCTGGGAATCTGTGTCTCTCTTTGTTGCGTCATCTTGCTGCATCAGCTCTCCGTGTGCAGCGCCACTCCTGGGCAGGCTGCACTTTCTTTTGCGCAGGGCGGCTCTCCTTCCAGGGTGCACTCCTTGCGCATAGGGCTCCCCTATGTGGGGACACCCCTGTGTGGCACGGCATTCCTTGCGCGCCTCAGCACTGTGTGTGGGCCAAGCTCCACACGGGTCAAGGAGGTCCCGGGTTTGAACCAAGGACTTCCCATGTGGTAGGCTGATGCTTTATCTGTTGAGCCAAGTCTGCTTACCTTAGGGGATTTTATATGATATATCATTTAATAACCTGGAGTCTTGTAAGATGAGAGCTATTATACCCATTTTTGCTGTTGAAGAAATTGAGGCTAAGAGAGGTTAAATAACTTGTCCAAGGTCACAGAATAAGCAAATGGATCTGTTCAAGTTTTGATTTTTCAATAGCCAATTAATGTAGTTTTAGAAATAGATGGAGTGAATGGAACCAAATAAGCAGATATTACAATCAAGTTCAGCCATCCTCTCACATAGTCAGCTGGTCTCAGGGAGGGGTAGGGGTGGGAGCGGGGTATAGATCAAAGTTGATCAGAGTACAGAGGTAGAAGAGGATGGACAGTAAGGATTTATTATTAGCTGCACCTAAAAATAATTAGGAATTCATCTTGAGTGTAGGGGGCAGGGTGTTTGACGTTTGGTGGGTGGGCAATTTACAGATGTGTTTGGCAAATTTACTGGCATCTTAGAAGAATGGTGACCTTAGGAAGCAGAGACCTGGAAACAGCCTAATTATGAATTTGTTCCTGATTTTTTGGGTGACATTGAACAAATCTCTTTACCTCACTTTGTCTTTATTTCCTCCCTTACAAAATACTGAGAATTTTATGCAACTTGCTCTGAACTGTCTCTAAGGGAAGATGTGTGGATAAAACAAACCGAAACTTGTGAAAACTCTGCAGAAAAAGTATTTTATTTTCAAATGTTATGCAAATGCAGAGTGTGATTATGGATGCAGGGTACTGTGTTCATTTCTTATGGGCTGGATCATTTATGCCCAAACATCTAACTGCACCTCCTCTGTCCTGAGGCCTTGTGGCTTGTCCATGACGTGGGCTGTTGGGTTTTCTCATGGCAGTCAGCTTGGCGGCCATTTCAGCTTGAAGCTTCTGACTGGGTGACATTCCTAGGCAGCTCCCTTGAAACTAGAGCCAATGTTCACTGTCTGAAACATCTTCTTTATCAAAACATCCAGGAAAGAGCAGACTCACCAGGGGATAGCATATACAACGGTTTTCTTTCCTGAAGAAGAACTGCATTTTTCTAAAGAGATGCCTTCAGATTCTGATTCCCTGCTCACTCCCACTGGCCACTTTCTGTTGCACTATTAATAGAATTAGCTACAGATAAAAATGAAACATTTGATGGGTAAGAGTCCTTTTCTTCCACTTGTGTATTATTCTTCTAATCCTCTTGACAAGATCAGCTTACCTTTGATCTGTTTGTACCAAACAATCTATTCCTGTATATTTGAACCCCCAATTATCTATAGAAACAAAGAGACTGGGGATGAGAATTGGGGCCCACAATCATCAATATGCAGATTCCACATTATTCCATTTTGATTATAAAGGGTGTTCCATGAATTTCCCTCCATGGTAATTTTCAAAGATATTCAATTCAGGCTGATGCCATTTCAAAGGACTTTATATTCCCAAACTACTTACCAATGGTAGTATAGAGTATATTTTTGCAAGTTCGATCATGAATGTCCCAAATTCTTGATAAGTGTTAGATCATAGATTTTTAAAATTTATATGCTATTTTGAGATTCTGGATGAAGCATACCCTAAACTGCTAACTAATGAGAGATCCATTACCTTGGAAATCAAAAGAGTAGGCAATAGCATGAAAATTAATACTCTGTATTCTTTCCTGAACATGAGGTCACTGGACTTGCGTACAGAAGTACTCCAGTCATACCAGGGTTTTACTCAGGAAAAAGCTTTGGATATGCCCCAGCGCTCTCATGGATTCTATTTTTGCATCTGTTGTGAAACTGTGACTGAGGTCACTGCATGTTATGCCACTAAAAATCTTCTACAAAATATCCTAGAGAGACATACAATAGACTAAGGCATGGAATAATATTAGTAGGAAAAATGTGCAGGCAGGTATTGGCAGTCATCCACATGACTCATGGTTTTAATTGATGTACATACACAGTGCTAAAGAATTAAAAAGGAGTAACTAACTCACTTTTATTTAACCCCTTTTCCCACTTTTTGGAAAAATCTCCCTGCCATCTGTACCCTCCACCAGTCATTAACTAGGGCTACAAAAATCCTAACTAATGTTTCAACAGAACAAATAGTTAATAGTAATAAGGCAATAATAAAAATTTGTGCTTGGGTAATGAAGACTCTAGTAGGGAGGTACAAGATACCCTCAGAATATGCACTAATTGCAAAAGTCAGAATGTCTATCAAGGCAACAGGGCTGGCAGACTCTTAAGTGTAGTTAAATCAGCGATATCAACACATCTAAAGAAAGAATGTGTCCAACAAGGAGGTAGAGGTTGTGACAGGTTGCAAAAATGCCCACAATTGTTTAAGCCCTTTCTCCATCTCTGCCCTTTTAGGCTCCTCTTCAAGACATATGTCCTTGAATATAAACTGAACTTGTGATTTGCTTTGGACAATAGAATGCAATAGAAGTCGTGGTGTGCTAAGCCTTAGCATTTCTGTAGTATTTCTTCTCTCTGAATTCTGCCACTGCCATGTGAACAAGTCCAGGCTAGCCTGCTGAAGGAGGAGAGACTCGTGACTCAGTACCTTGCATCACCCCAGCTGGTAGCTAGCCATTCACCAGACATGTGAGTGAGATTGCTGCAGACATGCCAGTCTCCAGCCAACCTGCCAATTAACCACAGACATTTGTGCAAGTTCAGCCAAGACCAGCTGAGCCATCATTAGTTGTTCACCTGTAAATGTGTGAGCAGTAATAAATGTTTGTGATTTAAATGACTAAGTCTTAGGACAGTTGTTATGTAGTAATAGTCGATACAAGGGCCATCATTAAAAAAGAAAATTGGATCAAGAGAGATCAATGTTACCAGTACAAATACAGCCTTGTCCCAAGGAGACAATCTGGAATGTCAAAACAGTCCAGTCATTTGGGCTTTCCCAGAGCTTAGTGAAATATTCCTTAAGTTCCAAATTCTGACTTTTGCCCAGAATAGGCAGCTTGAGCATTTCAGGCATTGAGAAGGCATAGCCCTATTGTTAATACACACTTGGATTATGGATTTCTATTTTTCAATCAAATATGAATTTGACTTGTCATCTCCAATGAGCTGTAATGCAAATGTGAAGATTCCCTTCACATGGAAATTTGGCTGAGAGGATCCTCCTGTAGTTCTAACTAGCATGTCTGGGCAACATGCTCATTGGTGACCCCAAATAGGGTGACAGGGTGACTCCCATGGCCAATATGGACTCCATGTGTACTGGAGACAGTCTGCAAAGGAAACATTTTACTTTTTAGAGTAATGCCATGTCTATCACTGGCACTAAGTACTTAACCAGGGCCTTATTCAATGAAGTTTTGCTTAGTATATAGAAGAATATTTAGCTTCTTATTTGAGTTTGGTAAGAATATACAGGCTCCAATTTGCTTTAACATTGATATAAATTTTAAAATAGTGGAGAGGTTTTTAATTACAGCCTTGTAGATTACTAAAATGTCATCTTCCATTAGCAGACAATTTTGGCAGTGTTATTAGCGTACAGATTTTGCAGAAAGGGCAATAAACATTATCGGTTGGCAATAAACAGGGAATGCTAGGTTCTTTGGTTCCTAGCCACAGAATCAAAGACTGATGAAAAGTCAAAGGAAACTACAGTCTTACGTGATTTTGAGCAAATTTTTTCCTAAAGTAAAAAAGTGAGTAAAATTTTCAGTTACTGTGGTTATGGGTAAACTCTTAACTGCAAGAAACGGTGAGCTCTACCTGAGGAGGTGGGGAAGAAATCCTGAAAGACTGATATTCATACTGGTTACTGAAGAGTCTTTAGGTCCACAAGAGAGGAAGGACAGCAACTCTAGGAAAAGGCATCAGTATGTGTCAAAGAAAGAGCAAGAGCTTGACTTAAACCAAAAACCACAATACTGGAAACATGGGCTACTTTAAATGTGTGCATGTGTGCATTATGTATATTTGCCTAATTACTACAAAGGCTAAACATAGGTAGGGACTTTCATACCACAATAAGGAAGATCAGGGAAACCGACTTTGGTCCAGTGGTTAGGGCGTTGGTCTACCACATGGGAGGTCCGCGGTTCAAGCCCCGGCCCTCCTTGGGTTCAAGCCCCAAGCCCCCTTGACCCGTGTGGAGCTGGCCCGTGCGCAGTGCTGATGCGCGCAAGGAGTGCTGTGCTACACAGGGGTGTCCCCCGCGTAGGGGAGCCCCACGCGCAAGGAGTGCACCCATAAGGAGAGCTGCCCAGCTCGAAGGAGGGAGCAGCCTGCCGAGGAATGGTGCCGCCCACACTTCCCTTGCCGCTGACGACAACAGAAGCGGACAAAGAAACAAGACGCAGCAAAAAGACACAGAAAATAGACAACCGGGGGAGGGGAGGGGAATTAAATAAATGAAAATAAATCTTTAAAAAAAAAAAAAAAGGAAGATCAATTAGCTAATTCATTAATCAAGATTTTGTAATGAAAAATTGTTAGCTTAATGAAGCAAGAAGAGTTATTACATTTAACAGTCAGGGGCTCTAATTCCTACTCTGGGTTTTGAACAAAACCTCTCCAAATCCCTGGCATAGAAAATATCCAGTAGTATGAACCAAAAAACTCATTGCCAGGTAGTGCTTTTTCACCCTCTTTGAGGAAACAAATACATTATTAGATCAGAGGGCAATGGACCTTTATTATTATTATTATTTAATGATGTGAATAATGGGAATTTAAATCTCTCCGTTTGAGTGAGCATATACTATTATTCCATTTGGGGTTGGGCATTCACATTTTGACCTTATTAGCTGTAAACAGACTTCAGATACCGCTCAGTTATATTTCCTTGGGGAATGGCAACCAGCCCATTAAAAGCCCTGCCTCACACTGGTTGAGCGTGTGGAATCAGGCAGTAGGTCTCTGAGTCAGAGGAAGCAAGAATACAGAAAGCACTCTGTTTTTCTTACTTGTTCAATCTCTTATCTCACCTTGTTGTAAAGCTGGCTCAGACTCAGCCCTTAGTTAGGGGGCTATAATTGGCTGAGTGTAATTGGCTGCCTCTTTTGCTTGCCCTACCAGTAGACTGGATAATGATCTGAAATGCGGACTGAATCTTCTGGGTTTTAACATTTGCTGTGTGGGATCTCTGTATCTCATTTCCAATCACTGAAACAGGAGGAAAAGTTTTGAAATTTAGTGTAAAATTGCTGATGTCCCATAACTGGTTATCCATTGTCAGAGTCCTCACCCCTAAATGGAAGGTCAGGTAAGGGAGATCCAGATGGTACAAGAATTAGGGAGGGGAGGGATGAGGGCCATGTGAGGAAAGGGCGATAACTATTTGGCATGTTTAAAGGCGAACTTCAGTGTTGAGTTGGAATGGAAAGTCAAACCAGAGTGTCAGAGGGAAATGGTACAGGAATAACCAGAAGTTGAGGTGCAGAGCCAGGGGAGATGGGAGTGAATTAGAGTAGCTACAAAATGTCTTGAGGTTCAGTGGAGACAAAATCCAGATCTTGACATGGTGCTCTTATAAACTTCCAGCAATTTTGCAAGCCTGGACCCATTTATAAGAAGGATGGGACAGATAGAAACTAATGAATAAACAATTAAATCTTTAAAACAACCCATCCTCTAAACATGCCTTTCAGGAAATTGTTCCCATTGTCTTTAAGAAGAAGAGGCAGGCAGGTCATTTAAAGAGTGTTCTATATGGTCACTAAGCATGTCGGTTCTGGTGTCAGAGAGAATGCGATTCAAATCTTAGTGCAGCTATTAATTAGCTGTGGGACCTTGGTCACATTCTTAGTTATTCTGAACCTTTTTTTTCCCCATCTGTTAAATGGGGACTAATAATAGCCTCCACCTTATGGGGTTGTGATAAATTGAGATAAAGCATAGAAAATGATTAGCAAAGTGCTTGGCATGTTGTGAATGTTGTATATTTATTAGCTGTTACTATGATTATGGTGATGATGATGAAGGAAAATTGGCCAGCAAATTCAACTGAGAGCATTTGTACAGTGCAGTTACAGCATCCAAGTATAATCTGAGCCTCCTGAGATATGAATTTACCTGGCACAAGACTTTCAATTCTTTTCTAGTAGATTCAGAGCCCACAGCATAATTATTCTTACAAATGAGTCACTGCTCTGGGTCTTCTCCTGTGAGTTTGGGATCGATCGGCAAAAGCCTGGGTAGTTTGCAGTCAGAGTGTTTCGCATGCCTTTTATTAGCAGAGTGTGTTTCCTCCCAAGGCACAATGGGAGACCCGCTCTCCTGGTGATTGTGCTGATGCGCTGCATTCACAGATGCCTATCCGTCCACAAAACAGGTTGGACACAGAATTCTTCTTTCATCTTAATAGGTAAATGGCCATATTCCAGAGACTGTTTTCTATTCAAAAATTACCACTCTCTCTCCATAGAATAATAAGCTGATATGAGGCAGATTCACAGCAAGTAGGGAAAGGTGGTGGTTTCTAAAGAATTCCTATTTTAGCATTGAGAATAAACTTAGGGATGAGGGAGAAAAATATGAACTCATAGCACTTACTTTTTGCACACATATTATTTCTAAACCTTCCTAATTTTGATCTCAATAGCTTGAAGGCAGCCTCAGCCTATTTACATTTTTTTAATAGAGAAATTGAATTGTTGTAATATTTGTGATTTGATAATCTTTTCCTGGTTCGTTTGGACCCAGACTGCCTACTAAGAAGACAGATGTATTCACTCACTTGTGTGCACATATCACCATTAGGTAAACCAGGACCTGGGATTTTCATCAACTTTCTGTTTACAGAGCTCTCTATTTCTTTATTAGCCTCATCTCCTGCATAACTGTCCTCTATAACAAATTGGATCTACATTGTCTTTAGTCTTTAGCTTTATCTCTCCTTCCTCCAATAATCAAATCTTGACTTGAGCCAGACTAGGCTTCCTTTGCAGGCAACTGCTAGATTCTCACTGAGACTTGAACCACAGGTTTGTGCTGTCCCATTCCTGAATTAGTCCTGATCGGGTAAAGGAGTGTGTTGGGAGTCCTGTCTCTATTCACAGGTGGCATCCTGAAGTTGGCTTGCTTCCCCAGGTCCAGAGCATGGCTACCTGCACAAGTAACTTGGCCTCCACATTTCATTGACCTACAGCCTAACCACCACCATATTTATTTTGTCCAGACTCATATTTTGCTTGTTTCTCACGTGGTATTGTTTGAACATCAAATGAGTTGTCAACATTTAAAATTTGGGGCTTCCCAGATATATACAGACTTCTAGCTCAGCTCTAACAATGTCTTTGCCTCCATTCTTGCACATGCATCAATCAGATGGATCTAGTAAACACTGCCTCATTTAGATGGGGCATATATTTGCCAGCCCACTATATTCACACTTATTCTTGACCCTGTAGACATAAGAACTTATCACCTTGAGCTAGTCCATATGATTCACATTTTTTTCCATATGCTGGTTCTGGAACCCTAATCAGAAGCTCAGCCTTCTTGGCTGGGTCATTGGCAACTTGGCTGAGCTTCTGCTGACAGTCTGCTCAGGGTTGGAAAAAGGTCCATGCCCTTTGGACCTCTAACTGCTATCTTTTTGACCATCTCCAGAAAGACAATCCACACTGAATCATGAGAAACTGTCATCTCCTAGGGCAGCTGTCTCTGCCTTTCCTCCCTCCCTCCACACACTATAGGAGAAGTTCTTGGATATGATATTGTCCGAGTACACATACAACCCTCTTTATGCATTTCATTAGATTTTTGGATAATGTTCTCAAGAATCTATCCTTCATCTTAGTCAATATCCTAGCCCCGATCTCGCCCTTTCCTACATCCCTTCCCTTTCTGGCCAGGCCACTGCTGCAATCTGAGCATGCCTTGTAGTGAAGCCTGACTGAATTGGACATGTTCATAATGTAGGGGCATCTTGTGTATTTATTCTGTTCTACCTCCCTTGAAAACCTACTAACTCCCACTCTTATAAGGCTATCTTAGTCCCTGACATCTTTCCAGACCTAACTCAAATCATATATCTTTGTAAAATCTTTCTTCTTATGTACTTATTCAAAATATTCTTTGAGGGTTCTATGTAATAGGATAGAAAGTGACATAGATTCAGGGTTGAAGTCTCTCCTTTAATGGAGGCTTCACTCTAGTGGTGGAGACAGCTAAAGACATAAATAAAAAATAATGATTTCAGATAGTGAAAAATGCTATGAAATAAATAAAATAAGGCAATATGATGGTGGCTGATGGAGTGAGACAGAAACGTTAGAAAGTTGGGTGGCCCTATGAAGGTGACTTTGGATTTCAGTTTTAACAACAGACATTCAATTAGCTTAAACAATAATCAGATTTTCTTCTCACACAAGAAGATATTCATACATATGACAGACTCTAGTAGTGGCACTTTGGAACTCCAGTCACTTCCCTGAAAATCTCTTGGCTCTGACTTCTGCCTATTAGATAAATCCTCAGGCTGGTTGAAAGATGGATACAGCATTTCAGACATCATTTCTGCACAAATTCATCTAGAAGAAAGAGAATGAGTAACAACTCTCCCTGTGTGTCTAATTTTCACCAGCAAAAAACTCTTTCTCAGATTCTTTCCAGAGGGATGTTCCTTCACAATTTCATTCGCCAAGATTCCTGGACAAATATGCCAATATTCACAGCAGCATCCACAATAGCCAAAAGGTAGAAGCAATAGAAGCAACCCAAGTATCCATAAACAGATGAATGGCTAAACAAAATGTAGTGTATATATACAACGTGTTATTATTCAGCTGTAAAAAGGAATGAAATTTGAGTGCATGCCGTAATATAGATGAACCTTGAAGAAATCATGTTGAGTGAAATAAGTCAGACATAAAAGGACAGTAAAGGGACAGGTATTGTATTATTTCATGCATATGAAATAACTAGTGTATGTAAGTTCATAGAGACAGAAAACAGAAGGTGGGGGAATGGGAGTTATTGCTTAATGGGTTCAGAATTTTTGATTGAGGTGATGGTGAAGTTTTGGTAATGAATGGTAGTGATGGTAGCATAACATTGTGAATGTAATTAATACTACTGATTTGTAGACTTTGGGTTAAAGTGGGAAATATTATGCTCTTTATATAAGTTACCACAAGAAAAAATTTTAAAAATAAATCAAACCTACTATTAAAAAATATTCTTAGGCCTATCACTGGCAGGGGGAATGGGATTACCTTGATTCGCTTAGATCAGGGGTCAGCAAACATTTTGTGTAAAAGAGTGTTTTCAACTTTGTAGACCACATGGCCACTGTCATAACTACTTAATTCTGCCACTGTAGTGCAAAAACAGCCATAGAAAAGATGGACATGAATAGGTGTGGCTGTGTCCAAAAAGACTATTTACAAAACTGGTGTTGAGTTTGACCTTTAAGTCATAGTTTGCTGATATCTGGCTAACACAAATCAGAATTTACCCATTTATAGAGTTGCCAAATCATTTTTAGTCAAATTGGTGCACTTTTGAGAGTGAAAGGATTTGCTGTTAAATATTACACTGGTAAAGCCAGCATGAACTGGGACTATCCTCTCAGGGAGGGTGGGCATCACCATCCCCAAATCCTCAGGATTGGGGAATGACCGATGGACTAAAGTAGACTTTACTACTATAAACTTATTGTTATTTTAGCAATGGAAGAACTTGTATCATTGCTATGAAGGCAGTGGCCACCAGAGGCTCTGAGAGGAGGGAGAGGGAAGAATAGATGTAATATGGGGCAGTTTTGGTACATTGGATTTGTCCTTCATGATGTTGCAATGATAGATACAGGCCATTATATATTTTGTCATAACTTGCAAACTTGCATGGGATGGAGTGTAAATGATAATCCACGGCTAGTGGCGATGCTTCAACATGTTCATCAATTGTAACAAATGTACCACACTAATGAAGGATGTTGTTAATGTGAGGAAGTGTAGGAGGGAGACGGAGGGGGTACATGGGAATCCCCTATATTTTTTATGTAATCTAAAGTTTCTTTTAAATAAATAAACAAATAAGTAGAAGGGGAAGGACAGCACAGGCTAAGGGAAGAGCAAGTACAATGGAAGTGATGGGGAATGAGCTCAAGGGTGTGCTCACAACAGGGGAAACCCCTGCACTGGAGTTTAGTGAAGAGACAGAGAGAGAGCAGTCAAGATGAGTACAGAGGATGTACGTTCCAGACCATGGAGGATCTTCTGGCTAGGAATAGAAGGTTGGATTTTATTCAATGCACAAGTGGAAACTGTTGTTTGGTTTTGAGTTGAGGGTGAGGGAATATCTGTTAATGTTAGAGAGATGCTTTGGCTGTTGTGCAGAGAATGAGGATGATGCATAACCCCTTGTCCTCTCAGGTCCTTAATGTTCTAACTTCCAGTTATATTTTCTTCCACTCCATCTCAGATGTCTTCACCAATGTCTACATCCTTGAATTTTCACCACCATCTCTAAACTATCCCAGAAATTTTGACTTTAGATATTTCATTTTCTGATCATAGCCTCCTATTCTTCTAGCTTATCTACTCTATTACTTTCAATGCAATAATTCTTAAATATCATGGAGATGTCTCTTTCATTGATCCTGATACTTTCTCAAGATCACTTTTTTCATGTCCTTTTATTCTTGTTCAACTAGATTTTACAGTATGTCATTACATTCTCCTATAGTCACCTCCCTCTTTCTCTTTCTGCCTGCTCCCCCCTTCGCCCTCTCTCTTCCTCTTTGTTTCCTTTGTTGTACTTACCAGGGCAAGCTCCATACTTATTAAACCCAAATTTTCACTTAGCCTGAGCATGAGCTTACACAGCCTTTTCATAATTGTTAAGCACATACAACAGTAGGCTGATTTGTTTTTGCCAAATTAATGGTCATTGTTCAGGCCATTCATACTAGAAGTCTTTGACACAGGTGATCACCCCTTCCTTCTGGAGATGCTGCTTTTACTATGTTGATTATTTAGTACTCTCTTGTTGTTTTTTTTTAAGATTTATTTTCATTTTATTTAATTCCCCTCCTCTCCCCCGGTTGTCTGTCTTCTGTGTCTTTTTGCTGCGTCTTGTTTCTTTGTCCGCTTCTGTTGTCGTCAGTGGCACGGGAAGTGTGGGCGGCACCATTCCTCGGCAGGCTGCTCCCTCCTTCGCGCTGGGCGGCTCTCCTTATGGGTGCACTCCTTGCGCGTGGGGCTCCCCTATGTGGGGGACACCCTTGCGTGGCACGGCACTCCTTGCGCGCATCAGCACTGCGCATGGCCAGCTCCACACGGGTCAAGGAGGTCCGGGGTTTGAACCGCGGACCTCCCATGTGGTAGACGGACGCCCTAACCACTGGGCCAAAGTCCGTTTTCCCTCTCTTGTTTTTTTCTATTTCATTCAGTAATCAGGTTTTGACGATACTTTTCCAAAACTTTAACTTGTTTATTCTCCTTCAGGTGCTATATTTGTACCTCTTCCCTTTCTAGTTACACATATTCCCTTGGAGCTTATGGTTTTAAATACAAACCTTCAACTTCTTTATGATCTTTAAGGTGCTATCTTAGTACCTCTTTCCTTTCTAGCTTCACTCACTCCCTTGGTGATATCCAAGCTTATGCTTTTAAATACAATTTACCTTGAAGAATTCTAAACTTATATCTATGTTTCTGACATTTCGTATGAGCTCCAGATTCCTAAATCACATTGCCTACTTGCCTAACAAACTTCTCATACATAATAAGTCCAAATAAAACAGATAAAAGCAAATAAAATCCCTTCCCTCATTGCCCTTCCCAACTAGCTCCCCTCCAGTATTTCTCATTTCATTACGTGGGATCACCGTTCATCATATTACTCAGGCTCACAACCTCTGTTTAAATAACCATGAACTAAGAGAGATTGTTCCTGACTACCAGACGTGGATAGCCACACATTTCCATCTCAATATGACTAGGAAGTTAGCTCCATGGGTGTAAGGACCTGGTTTATCTTGCCCAGTACCTATAAGACTGCTTGTCTTATAACATGACTCCAATACTGTTAGTAAAGGAATGGTTAATTAATGAACATGCATTTGACAAAGTAAAATTCAATAGGTATTTCTTATAACTATTAGAAGGGGGGATTTTTATTTTAGATATCTAGTTTGAAAACAATGTCTAAAATCAGTATATGTTAGTTGTAAATATTTTTAAATGGATATGAATTTAATGTAACAAGTGAAATTTGCTTGTTCTTAGAGCAAGTTTTGGTACTTTCTTAGAGCTTCGGTACTTTCTTATGATACTATGAAGGATACTTTAATAAGATAATAAAAATGTATATTACCATCAACTAATGATGAAATAAAAACTTAATGGTAAAACATTAGGAACTTTGCAATAAAAAAATGATGATCTCTAAAGCCATTGTTATTCAACATTTTCTTGGAAGTTCTGGCAAATGCAATAATACATGAAGTAAAAAATATGCAAATACATATTGAAAAAAGAAGAGTAAAATATTTTAATTGCATATTTTATCTTGCATAAATATAGAAATAAGAAAGAATTTCTTGAAAAACTCATAATTCATCAAAGAGTTCGGTGTAATAGACAAATAGGAAGGAGAACAAAAAATCTGTAGTTTCTTTTCTAAAAGTAAATAATGTAGAATCAACGGGGGCTTTCTGTTACAGACAATATGTGAATTGACATTTCAGCTACACTAACTCATGAAACTGGACTAAAAAAAAGTAATGTGACTACCACCTAAAGGCATATACCCAAGATGAAAATGAAAATGGGGAATATCTTGGAAGCTGGCAAGCAGATGGTAGAATGGGACTTCACATACAAGATTAAAAGAATTTAAATTCTAAGCTACCCTGGGGAAAACAGCAAAGGAAGCTAATTTATTATATGGATCCTCTAAAAGTCTCAGAAACTGGTGACAGTAGGTACACGTGGGAGGTAGATAGGGGGAGAAGGGGAGCATGAAAGGGCTGGTTATGGGGCTTAAAACAGGTAGAGAGGCAGTGGACTTGGCCCAGTGGTTAGGGAGTCCATCTACCACATGGCAGGCCCGCGGTTCAAACCCCAGGTCTCCTTGACCCGTGTGGAGTTGGTCCATGCACAGTGCTGATGCACTCAAGGAGTGCCCTGCCACGCAGTGGTGTCCCCCACATAAGGGAGCCCCACACGCAAGGAGTGAGCCCAGTAAGGAGAGCTGCCCAGCGTGAAAAAAAGTGCAGTCTGCCCAGGAATGGTGCCGCACACACGGAGAGCTGACACAACAAGATGATGCAACAAAAAGAAACACAGATTCCCGTGCGGCTGACAACAACAGAAGCGGACAAAGAAGATGCAGTAAATAGACACAGAGAACAGCAAGGTAGAGACCTTAACAGCAAGGTAGAGACCTTGAAGGGCTACACAGACTCCTTAGACTCCATACCTAACTTTTCTTCTTGGGATGACAGAAAACCTGAGTTTATTCTCTGAAAAGGATAACAATGGAAACTCCAGAGCTTACTGAAGAATGCTGCTAGGGAAAAGCGGGAAATAGGTATGTGTTTCTTCAATGACTGATGAGATCCTCAGCCTTCTGGCCCTGGAAGGCCGAGAAATAGTTCTTACCTTCTAGTCAGGAGACTGTGGGAGGCTTTTCTGGTAAATATGACTAGTCAGGAGAAAAGTCTAAATTTACTAACACTGGGGAGTTCCAAAGGAAATAGTTCAGTCAGATTACTCTGCTGTGAGGTTATGGGTGTACACAAGGTGTTCAATCAGCTCTTAGTTTTCCTTTCTAAAATACTAGGGATGGTAAAAGATCAAGGCCAAAACAAATAAATATTAAAGGAGCTTGGAAGAAACAAACTCCTCAAAAAGACATTAAAAACAACAACAACAAAAAAAACCCAATCAAGAATAGTAGTAAAATGAAAGAACATTTACAGACCAAAAAGTGCTCTAGGAAATTAAACCATGATTGCAGAAAAGTAAAGTTCAGTGGAAGAACTGGATGATAAAGTTGAAGAAATGTCTCAGAAAGTAGAGCCAAATGTCAGAGCTGGGAAATAGAAGGGAATAAAGCAAAAACATAGAAGGAAGTGTCCAGGAGAGATGAGTAAGAGTTTGAGAAAAACAGAAAATGGACAAGGGGACAAACAATGAATCATTCAAGAAAGCATCGTAGAATGGAAGGATTCATGGAGGACTTTGTTGCCAGATTTGAAGGGCCAATTGAATACCTAGCAAAATGGATTAAAATAAACCCATACATCACTGACTTTTCAGAACACTGGAGAAAAAGAAGATATCCTCAAAGCTTCCAGAGGGACTAAAATGCACTTCAGACAAAGAACCAAAAGTCTGAATGGCAATGTATATCTCAACAGAGATACTAGAAACTGGAAGAATTGTAGAAATGCCTTCAAACTCCTGAGTGAAAATGATTTCCAACTTAGAACTCTATACTCAAGCTCATTGTTAATTAAAAGTGAGGATAGGGTGAAGGTATTTGCAGACATGCATGACATAAATGAAATCTTACCTCCAATACACCCTTTGCCAGGAAGTTACTGAAGGATGTGCTTGGTCAAAATGTGGTAATAACGCAAGAAAGAGGAAAACCTGGAATCCAGGAACAAAAGATCCAACACTAGAGAGAGATCAAAAGAATAATAACTAAAAAATGGTGAAGGAAGAGCCCACTTGGAGAACTGTGTAGTTGGTCTAGAGAAGGCACGTCTCCAGGAAAACTGCTCTAAAAAGATGAAAGGAATTGAGCTATTCTTAATTTTCATGAGACGAGATTTGCACAAGTGGAATAAGTTAAAGAGCAGAGCATAGCAAATTACACCCACTCTCCTCCCCTCAAAAACCTATCCAGACAAAACAAACAAATAAAAACTAGTCAATTATTATGTCAGGGAGAATAAAAAGTTAAGCAGGAAAAGTAAATTGTGACTCAGTGGTCAATAGTATTTACATAAAAATAATAATGTAAGATTGATCAAGCAAAAATGAAGAGGTTGGAAGGATAAAATGGGAGGTCTGCAAAAGAAGGTGTAATTTGAAATTTCTATAGGAGGAAATCAGTAGATAATCTCCAAATCTGAAAAATCAATAAATAGTAATGTAAGTAGGATAGTTTGAAATGTAGAGGTAAATACCAAAAGGATCAGGAGAGGTGGAATTGCTCTTAGTTGTAACAAGCCTTATAGAGCTATTTGACTTTAATTTCCATGTGTGTATAAATTCTGATAAAAAAAATGTAATGACAACAGTGAAAAAACTATTGGAGAGAAATATCACTTCAAATGTAGAAACAAAAATACCTAGGGATAACTATGAAGAAAAATGTGAGGTCATATGAACAAAATGGAAAAGCCTTATCAAAAGTTTGAAAATATAAATTAATTAAGAAACTCATTGCATTCCATATTTAGGAGGGCTAAATATTTGAAGATATCTCCTCCTTATAGTTTTAAGACAATAGCAACAAAAATATTATGAGATGCATCCAGAGCTAATAAGTCTCAAATCCACATCTCCAACCTAGAGTTCTTTCCAGAGCTGGAGTTCAGTCTCCATTTAGATGTCCCTCAGGCCCCTCAAACTCAGCATGCCCACCCTAAAATCTCTATCTCTATCTCTATCTCTATCTCTATCTCTATCTCTATCTCTATCTCTATGAGATGGTTTGGAGACTTTAGTGAGATGACATTAAATTTAACCTATGGAATAAATAAGATAGTTTTGAAAAAAATAAAATAATGGGAAAATATGCCTTATCAAATATTAAAAGGTATTTTTAAATTATAATGATTAAAGCAGAGTGGAACTGACATGATCCAAGAGAGTTCAATGGAAAAGAATAAGCAGTATTGAAAAAACATAATTCATATAAAAACATATATAAGTATTCCAAAACTAAAATTTTGTTCAGAAATTTGGACACCTGAACTATTAGATTAGATTTTATAATATATTAGAAAATAAATTTTAGAGGGATTAAAGTGCTAAATGCTTAAAACTGAAAATATTAAAAGAAAAGATAATATTTATGCTGATCATGAGGTTAGGATGAAATCTCTCAGCATAAAAACCAATGGAAGAAATCCAAACCCTGAAATATTACATAGAAATGAAAATCTTTGGATGCCAAAGCAAAACTAAGCAAAACAACAAAACACAATGTACTTGCTTAATCCACCAAACTTCAGGGTAAGAAGGCAAGGCCTTGCTATCATGTTGGTGACCCCCACCCCAGCCAGTGACGTACATTTTACTCTGGCTTGCACCCTTTTACCTCAGAGCAGCCTTAGGTCTCCCAGTTAACTACTAAATTTCTTCTAGTAGGTGCGTTTCTGTTTGTTTGCCTGGGCATAAACACTCAGCTGTCACTTACCATCGTAAGCTTTGGGAAGAGGGAAGGAGTTATAGCCTGGGATTTCCCACGCACGTCTAGCCTTCCTCCTCACGTCACCAGGGCCCTCCCTGGAGTTCTTCTAGCTGAAGGGATTCCTGCTTCCTTCTTTCTTCCTTCCCTGGCCTATGGTTTCCTCCTCTTTATTTCAATTATCAACACACTTCCATCTATTTTTCATATCAAAAATCAGTTGAAATCTCTCTTCTGCTAATGCTGCATTTGTGTTCTTCTGGTTTAATTTCCCTTCTTGCTAGTCTATCATCGTTTTAGGGGAACTCAGAAGAGAGGCAGAAGAACATGGTATGCTTAGTCGATCATCTGGAACCAGTCGCCTTTCAGTCAATGTTGTGTGACTGAGTGTATGAATATTTGATTTAATGGAAAGATACTTAATAAAATTTAAAATAAAATGACAAATAATGAAAAACTGTAATCAAATTAACATTTGCTTAAAAAGCTTTTATAAATCTGTGGAAGAAACATTAATGACTCAATGGAATACAAGGGTAAAGAAATAAACTGCAGAAATTCAAATAACCAATATTTTAAACCTTGTTAATAATCAGATGGGTGCAAGTTTCTGTAATAACACAGCATCCTTTTTTGTGTGTTAAATTTGACTTTTAAGAATGTTATTTTGTTTACTACTGCTGTGAGATGGATCCTTTATAGACTACTAGTGGGCACGTACACTTATACAATCTTCTGGAAAGCACTTTAGCAAGATTTATCAAGGACACTTTATACTATTTCTTCTTTGAATCAGATGATCTACCTTTAGACATCTAACTTATAGCTATATGTACAAAATGTAGACAAGGCATTGCAAAATTATCAATTTATTAGAGGAAAAATGGAAATGATCTCTATAACCAATAGATGTAGATTTAAAAAATAAACTATGATATATCCATGAATTGACTATTATGTAAACATTAAAGTGATATTTGGTCACATAAGAAAATCTGCTTAAGTAGATTTTTAAGTTGTTTGAGGATCCAAATTACATAAACAATAAAAATATTCACTTTTGAAAAATAATAATTTGTGGGGAAGCTTCCTTGTTTCTACAAAATGAAATATTCCTCCTTTGTGCTCCCTTAGTATTGTATATCAAGAATTGGTTACATTTTCTACCATAGAATGTTTGTCTTGGTTGAGTATGAGCTCTTGGATAGAAGGCGTGTGTCACATTACTCTTTATAATTGTGTTTCTCATCTAGGAACCTGGCACATAATAGGTGCTTCATAAATACTTGAGTTATTTGAAAGAAAGAATGAATTAATGACTATATATCCTTAGACATGGAGAGCTTCTAGTGGTGGTGGCCTGGTACAGGTAGATTAAGGAAGTGAAAAGAAATAGAGATGGAAGTAAATAAGGATGGAGGTATATTTGTGACCAGAGGGACAAGGAAAGAAGATTTCAATATAAAGGGCTATAGACAGAAATAAACAAAGACAAAGAAATCAAGCAAGGTAATAGAAATAGAGCAAGATATGGAAAGTTCATGGGCTTTTCAGTTAGAAACATCTGGAATGAAATCATAGTATCACCTCTTTTTGGGCTCTTGGATGTATGCGATATAAAATAGGCACAATTCTTAGCGGAGGTGATACTATATGAAAATGCCTTGTTACTAAGTAGGTCCATAGAGAAAAAGGTGACAAATTCAAAGAGAGATGGAGACAAAAAGAGAAAACCCATTTTGATGAGATACAATATTAACATAAAATATTAGAAACATGAAATATGGTTTCAGGGGAGAATTAGATGTGAAAGCCACTATCTTGAATAGCGAGGAAGGATGGATTTCTGCAGATGCTGGTGGAGTACTTGCTGCACTCAGCCATTTATTTGCTGGCAGTACCCCTAAATTATATCAGCAGCAAATAGGTAAAAATCAACCTTCACAAGGTGCTAAGTCTATAAAACAAAACCCTTTTAAACTAGGTTTCATTGACCACCACAGCATTTACCAAAATTATATGCCACTGGAGTCCAACAAAAGCATTCAAAATAATTATTTATGGCCCTTAATTTTTGAAGAGGAGGGTGGGAGTAGAGGGAGAAGTATCTTGTGATTGATGCAGGTGGGTCACGGGAAAGCAGTGGAATGGAGAGATCTATGTTGGGTTTGTTTTTGAGACCCAACCAAATATTAATGAATATGTCCTGGGTTCATCTACATCCTTGTCAATAAGATAGCTTGATTTGGCCTGGACGTTGAAGACGCATCCCTTGGGTTCCTATCTCAGAAACTTTGGGACTGACTGTTAATTAAGCTACCAGAGTCACATTGTTCTTATCTGGGAAGGTAATTAATAGTAGCGATTTTCCAGGATGTTGTAAGAATTAATGAATATATATACAATGTTCCTGGCACACTGCTTGACTCTGGTGGGAACTCAAGATTTCATAGGTTATTTGGGGATTGAGGTGGCTAAGTATATTAGAAGAGAAATTGCCTAAAAATGCTTATCCATGAAACATTTCAACTGATGGATTTCCCAGATTCTGATCAGGAATTTTCTGGGCAAGCCTGTTAGGGATTTTTACTCCCTTAGCATTTTCTGATGACAGTCTTGCATGTTCTCTAGTTGTGCCAAAGGCAGTCAGGAAATACGTCATGAGTGTCAGTTTCCCATTCTGACAGCAAGCAATTCCCTTCCTCCAGTGTATCTTTTGGACGTAAAGTGAAGAGTTAGAGAAGTACATATTCCTCGTTCATCACAGCTTCAGAGAAGCAGATTCCATCATGCTAGAATAGAAAAATGAGCATTCAACTTGAGGAGAAAGAGAAAAATCAATTATACTGTGGGCATTAAAGCATCATAACAAAGAAACGGAGAAGCACAGAATGATCTTATATTTTCCTTAAGTTGAAGAAGCCAAGCTTCCATTCTTTATACTTGGAAAGAACATCAATGAGATTGATTGGGAAAAGCCAGTAGAATGTTAAAATTATATAGTATTTTTGCAGCTTGGATGTAATTCATGCACACGATGGGCTATTACCTATGTATTGTTCTATGGAAGAAAAAAATAATTAATTGCTTTCTTCTTTTCCCTCCTCCTTCCTAAAAGCTCCACCAGTGATTTATGGTTAAACTTGCTGTAACGAGTAGTTCCATTATCACTACTTTTTTACTTTAACTATTTTTTGAGGGAAGGGGATAAAAAAATTAAGAAAGAAATTGGTGTTCAAAGTTCTCAGGCATGGCAGTTGCTGAAAGATCAGTGAGTCATATCAAAGCTTTCTCAGGACTTTCTGTTGGGAGTCCAGATTTTTCAGGGAGCAAATTAGCATTTGTGTTGCCTTATGTTTAGAAAAATAAAGAGGCATTTGGGCCTGGCAATTTTCAGTCTCAATCTTTATCATCATATAGCTGCTTTTATACAGCTCTATCAGATACATACCAGTAAGTGCAGTTTACCCATGCCAGAGAAAGGCTGATGTTGTGGAAATTGAATATTAGATGCAACTGAAGTTACTGGAATTCAGAGCCATGAAGTGTTAGCCCTGGACATAACTTATACAACCTGCTCTTCCTATACACAATAAAATATTCAATCAGTTTCCTATTGGTACATATTTCTGTTTTTTTCTAAATTTTCACTATTATAGAAAATACTGCATTGATTATCTTTTATGTTTTAGGAAGTATAAATGTGCAGTTTATAATATGGATGCATATTACCACTCCGCTCTCCAAAATGATGGTGCTGTGTGTGCAGGGTCTATGTCTCCACACTTTTATTAACGTTAAATATTTAAAATATTTTTCTAATCTGATAAATACAATTTACAACTTCTTGTTATTTTTATTTGTATTTTTAATAGCTAATGCAATTGGGCCCATTTTTCAAATATTTATGGGCCAATAACATTCTTCTATCATGAAACTGTATCCTTCTACTCGGTTTTGATTTTTGATTGTGAAGTTTATCTTTTCTTACTGACTTCTTAGAGCATGAGGTATACCTCCTTTCTGGCTTACATGCTGCAGGTGACTTTTTCATAGCTTGTTTTTTTTTTTTTTTCTTTTCAACTTTTTATTGGTGATTTTGGGAAAGAACAGTTTAGAATTTATATATGTAAATTTTAAAAATCGTTTCCAGTTTACTCCTTACAATTAGGGGGGAAAAACAAAAATGACTTTTCTCTAATATTATGGATACAGGAATTAAGTCAAGATAGTATTACACCAGGGCCCAAGGAACACCCACATCTTATCTCAAAATACTGATCTTTCCTATGAGGTCCGTAAGGGACCACTTGCTCAAAGAATCAAATAAGGAAAAGGAATACTTTTAACTGGCTGTGTCTCTGTTCTCAAACGACAAAAAACACTGGCATTCTCACAATATCCAGGTGACTTTTCCAAGGGTCCTCAAACATACTGTATAAAACCATTAGTGTTCCTTATCTTGCTGAAGGGCACCATTTTCGAAATAGTCACAAAATCTAAGAAACTGGGACTTATCCTCTGCCTCACCTTCCATGTCCAATTCACATCCAATTCTGTTTTCCTTCCCAAAGATCTTTCAATTCCATTCATCTGCCTTGGTCTCTATCATCCTCCTATCCAATAATGTGCTGGTAAATTTTCATTGACCAGCTCTCTGAAAACAACAGCAACAATAAATAAAAAATAAAAAAACAGAAACCCTTATTTAAAGCAATTGATTTTTGTGGAATAAACACTTTCACCATGTCCTCTGTCAAGCTACCAACATGAAATCACTTAATGCAGAGTTGGGGAAAGATGCTCAGCATTACCGATTTATACAGTATTTCTACTCTTGAAGTCAATAACCTCACGAGTATAGATAATATAAAATATAGTAAGGTAATTAGAAAGCAACAGATTTGGTATTTATAATTTAAAATATGTAATTACTTAATTTATATAATTTAATAAGAGCTATTTGTAATATTTTTAATGAAGCACACTTTATCCTTATTTTCTTTTACAGTTAATATTTTTGTGTCTCATTTAAGAAATTGTTACCTACCTCAAAGTCATGAAAATATTTTCTTACAAAAGCTTTATATTTTCAGTTGTTACATTTAGGGCCATGATCTAGTTTAAATTAATTTTTGGATTAATTTTAAAGTTAAGATAGGGATGAAAGCTCATTTGTACAGATATCAATAACTACAGTGTCATTTACTGAAATATAACACTCTTTCCTCCAATGAACTGTAATTGTGTCTTTGTCATAAATCTTGTGACCCCATCTATGTGGATCTGTTTCTGGACTCATTATTCTTTTTCATTGGCCTATTTGTCCATGATGGCACCAATCCCTATGTGATTATTTTTAACTGCTTTCTTAATGACTAAATTCTGAACTTGGTAAGGCCAAAATTTTATTTGTTCACAGATTTATTCTCAGCATATAGGACAGAGTACATAGCTTATACTTGATATTTTCTGAATGAATATACATAATAACTTTTGGTTATACAAATAGAACATGGTATACCTCAGATTTCACTTTTTAATTTTTTTATACATAAAATTTTTATTCCTCTTTTTTTAATTTGCTCTACAGAGCATGATTCAGCTTTATGTTTTTCCAAGTGGTAGGCTATTTGACCCAAAACCACATATTGAATAATCCATTTTCTCCCTAGTAATTTAAATGTCATCTTAATACATACCAAATACACCTTTTGTGTTGGGTCTCTTTATTGACTCTATTTTCTCCATTGCTCTGTAAGGAGAGAAAATTGAAATTGAATGTAGCATTAACTTTATTATATTTTTTCTCTATTTAAAAAAAAATGTTACATTAAAAAAATATGAGGTCCCCGTGTATCTCCCACCTCCCTCACTCCACTCCTCCCACATTAACAACCTCTTTCATCATTAGGGGACATTCATTGCATTTGGTGAATACATTTTGGAGCACTGCTGCACCACATGGATAATGGTTTATATTGTAGTTTACACTCTCTCCCAGTCCGCCCAGTGGGCCATGGCAGGACATACAATGTCCAGCATCTATCCCTGCAGTACCATCAACTCCAAGTCCTGAAAATGCCCCCACATCATATCTCTTCTTCCTTTTCCCTACCCTCAGCAGCTACCATGGCCACTTTCTCCATATCAATGCTAGAATTTCTTCCATTACTAATTGCAATAGTTCTATAGTAGAATATCAGTAAATCCACTCTAATCCATACTCTATTCCTCCATCCTGTGGACCCTGGGATGGTTATGCCACTCCCTCTCTACATTAAGAGGGGGCTTAGATTCCACATGGATGATGGATGCAATTCTCCTGCTTGCAGTTGTAGGCACTTTTGGCTCCCTGGTATGGTGATTGACTTTCTTCACCTCCCTTTTAACTGGCCGGGGTAAGTCCAATAAACCAGAGGGTAGGATTTGCAAGTCTGCTGAGGCTCAGGGCCTGGCTGTCACGTGAACAATCCAGAGATTCAGGTCTCCTAACTATACACCAACCCCAGTGCCAACCTCAGGTCCAGTAAAAGTGACGGAAGAGGCATGTGTAGAAAGGTCACATCTGAATCCAACTCCATCACACTCAGGAATACAAACTCCAAAGCAGGGCCAACTGACATGGCACTGAACTCCAGAGCCATCTGCCATGACCACAGAACTGGTGGGTCCCTGTAGCCCTCAGGAGAACAAGTATCTGGGGTTGTATCTACTTTGGCTGTCTCTGAGATCCTGCTTAGGCGTGTGTAAGCATGACCCCTCTGATGACCTCCAAACTCATAGCCATATAATCTTATTTGTCTTTTCCATTTCCCCCTTTTATTCAAGGTCAAAAATCAGTTTTTAACATCTGATATTATATGTAGGTTGAGATATTCTGCTGGTGAGTTGACCCTTTTATTCAAGGTCTTTTTCTAGTTACATCATCAGCTGGTGCTTGGTAGTAATCCCTTGGTGCCAGGGAGGCTCATCCCTGGGAGTCATGTCCCATGCTGGGGGGAATGTAATGCATTTACATGCTGAGTTTGGCTTAGAGAGTGGCCACATTTGAGCAACATGGAGGCTGTCAGGAAGTAACTCTTAGGTACCCTGCAGCTCTAGGCCTAGTTCATATTTCAGGTGCACAGGCTTATAAGCATAGTCTTCAATATGAAGAGCTCATTGTTGGACCATTCTTCCTTATTGGTCTTTGCCATTGCACTTGGGGAATTGTTGTTGTTCCATTGGGGAATGTGTTAAAACTCCCCTGACTAGGAACTCAGCACTCCCTCAGTTGTCATTTGTGACTGTAACTACTATGAAAATATCCAAACATTTTTATGTACCCTGTATACATGCCCTGGAGAACTCCCTCCCAACCATGTGTCCCCCATCAATAACACCCCACACCAGTGTTCCTCCCCTGCCATAGTTGTACCTCTTTGTGGTCCAAAACTTTTAAAAAAATGAAGCCTAATACATTGCCAAGTTCCATTAATAGTAAAATGGAATATAGTGATGGGTTCAAATGTTAGATATGGAATACATACTAACTTAGGAAAAAAAGAAAGAAAGGATGTAGACACTGAGGAAGAAATGAAAGAAATTGCCTTGCCACTGTACATAAAGAGCAACACCTATTGCAATGATGAAAGGCAAAATGTCAAAAACAAAGCTTTTTCATTTTTTCAATATCAACTTTAGACGCTAATGTTAATTTTATTTTTAGCAACTAAACTCTCATTTTAATGGGAAAAAATATAATATATAAAGTCAGTAAAATGGATTCTATTCATTTATTTTTATATCAATTGGCAGCAGAAATGATTTATGTGTAAGTCTAAAAAGAACCTATTCGATATCCTGAGGTATCAATTAAAAATACCAAAATTTCAAAATCTTGTGTCTCATTATCAAATACTAGAGTCTAAAAACACTTCATTATTTTAAGAAGAATAATTAAATATTTATCAGGGAAAATAAAAGCTGTCTAAATCACGGTCAGTTTATGCCAAAGATTCTAGGTATTTAGTATGATATTAAAAATGTTTTGTTGGTCATTTGTATGTGATAGTATGCCTTTGTGGGTGGGTAAAATGTTCATAAATTTGTCTGCCAACCAGCAGGAAAGAAGACTATCTGCTCTAGCAAAGACTACATTTGACATTGCAACTGTGATTGGGGTTATTAACTTGGTTGAGCTGGCAGTAGTCTACAGTTATCTATGTATGTAAACAAAGAGACCCTTTGATCTTCACCACTGGCTTACAAGTTCTCAAGTGCCTCTTATTGGTCCCTACCAGTTCCTTATCTTTTTGTAGCACATCAATGGCATTTCTCAATAGCCATTTAATACTGTTATCCTTATGGCTCCTAATTCCTCTATACCTCTAAAATGCCTATACATTATGTCAGCTAGTTATTTCCTTTTACCATTTCACCATCCCAGTTCACCTCTGAGAACATTTTAACAAGTGGCTGCCTTGTACCAAAGGTTGTCTGTGTTTTACCTATTACCAGTGAGAGGGTGATCATTGACAGCCAGAGATGAGTGATGGAGCTCCAAATTCTATCTTATCAGCTGTTTTTTGAATTACCAAGGGTACCAACTGCCAAGGTTGGTTTCACGGTGAGAAGACCCTGGGATGTAATTTTGGATGTAAGATGTTTAGTAGGGATCGAGACCTGTGAAAGGATAAGCAGGGTTGGGTAGATGGGAATTCAAACTGTGATGCAGGCCATTCAAAGCCAATACATGGGGGCTCTGGAGTCAGTATTGACCACCACAATTTTCCTACGATGAATCATAATGGCTAAGCTTTTATACCTCTGCCTCATTCAGTAACCAGATGCTGGTTGACACAGCAAGGATATATCTTGTATTGAATGACTCTCTGCAGGTGAGGCAGATCCTGGAGTTGCTGATAGCTGAAAACTGTCTGCTGATTGCACTCCCTGTGGTTGGGCAACAATTGAAGGGGGATGTGCGGGGCATCTCTATATCTACAATATGTTTACATACAGGACAGGGCAGCCCAAGCTAGTGACTCTCTACAACACATTCTGTGTTTAGTATTGAATTAAAATACATCATGCTACTGAAATAAAGGTAACAAAAATAATACTTGGTTTTGCCAATCTTTACCTCTGGAAAGTCACATAACTCACACATACCCCGCTGAGTGGTTGTTACATTCAGATGAATAAAAATTAGTGAACACACACAGACACACATGCAAACCCATTTTATAAATGGAAAAGCTCTACACCAATATAAGATGTTAATAATTTTTTCTTTTAATGATTTCTAGAACGAGTCATCTAGAGATCTAGTGTTCACTCAATCAGTTTTATTTTCTTCTGGGTTTCTGCACTGGAAGAGAGTTAGATATGGGAAGCCAAGTGGGAGGTGAAAGGGGAGATTATAGATACATTTTTCTCCTACCAGATGCTACTTTTCGTGAGTAAGAGAGATATTCCTCTGAAACTGAATCTGGGTCAAAAGTATCCATGCTTCCTAAAATGTGGTAGGGGGAAGTGATCATGGGCCTCCTGTTTGTCAGCCAGTCTAGCTCCATAACTCAGAAACCCCTGGCACAGTTAGCATCATTCATTTGAACCAATATAGTCCAGTCATAAAGGGACTCAGGTACCTTGGATACCATATGCTGGTAATATATCTAGCCTAATAGCCAAGCCCATGGTCCCCTCATTGCATTTAAGTTATTCTGCAGCATCACAGGAACTTCTCATAACTATCATATAGCTTGAACACATCAGCAGAGCAAACTAAGGGATGACAAATGATGAAGTCCCCCAAAACATGGGCTGCGAGGCCCCTTGGAACTCTCTTTCTCTTCAAACACAGCTCTTCTGCTGCATTAAGATTATGAAGCCAAAGGCAGAACTGCCAATGAAACTTCATCGACAGATCTTTTTTCTTATCCAAGATCCCCACCTCCTAGGCTCACAAAGCCAGAGTAGCTGGTTACAAGAAAAAATGCTGGTCTTCTTAAAGAAGTGGGATGAAGGGAAAGACTTAGAAAAGTATAGCCAGTCAGGTTCCCAGCAATCAGTGAAGAGAAGTTAGACTCTCCCGGGCAGGCAACCTCTTACTTGTGTAAGAGAAATGAGATGGCCTGCGCTGGGCCTACTGCCCATGCTGGTACAGATTAGCTTAGGCTTCCTGTCCTTATCCAAGCTGTGATGCTGGGTGACTTTTTGACCTAAAATTCCCTGTCTCCATTTTCACAAGTTCATCATCTCCTCACACCCCTCTGGCTTCATCTCTTTTCACTCATTCCACTTCAGACACCAGGACTCCACGGAAAACGGGTCCATGGAGCGATTTCAGGAGGTCTGTGAGCTTGAATTGAAAATTCAAAAAAAACATTATTCTTGTGGGGACATGTTGGTGCTGGTGTGATCTATTTATTAAATAATACACAGTGTAGTGTGGACTTAGTAAGGGGTCTGTGGTTTTCACCTGACTGGCAAAGGGGTCTGTGGAACAAAAAAGGTTCAGAAATCCCTGCAGTCTAACATATTCTTGCACAAAGATCTTTGCTAGTGCTGTTCCCTCTGGTTGAAATGCTTTCCCCAGATATTCATAAAACTTGCTCTTTCCTTGGCCTGTTGATGCATCAGAAAGACCGTCCTCTCTTCCTTTCCTCTTTCTCTGTTGTACTTTTCTCCATAGCTGTCACCATCACCTGATTATTTTTTTGTGTGTATGTGTGTGTATGTTCTTTATCTAGTTGTTGCTATCCCTCTATTTAGGATGTAAGCTCCGTGAGAACAGTGGTGATGTCTATTTTTACATTACTGCTACAGAGCAACAATTCAAATATTGTTGAATAGCAATGGCTATGCAATTCCTTCCTTGAGTCCTAATTAGAATGCTCTTTGCTCTATTAAGCTATCTCTGATCCCCTACCCCAACTTGTTTTTCTCTTCTCTTCATTTGCTTCTGTAACACTTTCTTAAGACATTGAATGCTTTATTTTTTACCTGATCAGTTAGCTTTATAGGTAAAATAGCCATTACCACTTCCTTTCTTATTAGAATCTAAGTCCCTCAAGGGTGTGGACTGTTTGATTCAATATTGCATCCCCCATAGTAACTTTTATTTTTTTAAATTAAAAAAATTTTTTTTTTAAATTTCTCTCCCCTTCCCTACCCCATCCCTCACTGTCTGTGTCCATTTGCTGTGTGCTCTTCTGTGTCTGTTTGCATTCTCAGAGGCACCAGGAATCTGCATCTCTTTTTGTGTTGCGTCATCTCTCCATGTGTGTGGTGCCATTCCTGGGTGGGCTGTGCTTTTTTCATGTGGGGCAGCTCTCCTTGCAGGGCACACTCCTTGCACATGGGGCACCCCTACATTAGGGACACCCCTGCGTGGCATGGCACTCCTTGCATGTAGCAGCACTGCACATGGACCAGCTCACTACACAGGCCAGGAGGCCCTGGGTTTGAATCCTGGACCTCCTGTATGGTATTGTAGGTTGACACTCTATCAGTTGAGCCACTTCCACTTCCCACCCCATAGTAACTTGATTAGTGTTTTGCTTAACATAAGTGCTCATTAAGTATTTGAGGAATGAGTGACTGACTGTAATAATAATTTCATTGATCCATTCACTCATTTGTTTAATAAGAGTGTCAGGCACTGTTGTAGGTGCTGAGATCTAGCAGTGAACAAAATAGAAGAAATAAATATTGTTATCACATATTGAGCACCACTGATAAAAGTTTTCATAAGTTATTATTAGATACATTTAGTCCTTATGATAGTTCCATAAGATATATGTTATTATCTCCAATTAAAGGGTGAGGAAGCTGAAAATGCACATGTATTGGGGCTGGAGGAATTTCTGGATCCTAATCTCTGTCTTCCAACACCAAAATACAGGCCTTAAACAATATGCCATGTACTCTGGCTTTGTACAAAAACCTGGTGCCTAAGAATAAAAATTGCTTTACGACATTTTTGTGATTATATTTGTATGATAGTGACATGAACTTGTTTTGAGCAGAGGGTATTTGCTGATTTGGGATAGTTGTCTTGATATAGCCCCTCCAGGAGCACCTGAAAATGTGGTCAGCTCTCCTGCTTAGGACAGTGGTACCCTCTGAATGGACACAACTGATGCTTCCCCCAAATCAGAACTTTTCTATGTTTCTGGCCCATTTTCTCAGCTTCCACGGACTTTTTCCTCCAAAGGCCTGCACCTGTGCATCCTTTTGGAGTCCTCTCATTGGGCCACAAGGATCACTCTGCCTCTCAAGCTCAAGGAAGTGTCTGGGGATTTCTCCACTATCCCCTATCCATCTCCAGAAGTGATCGTTAGCCAATAAACACTGGTGGGTGAGAAGGCTCAGAAACCCAACTCCTTTGCCCTGGGTTGTAATGATGCTGAAGCATAATTTATACACCAGAGTTTATCTGTAAGGAAAGAGGCTGAGTGTAAGCTCTGGGGCTTTCCTTGAAATTGCACCATTCCTTGACCCCTTCTCTATTTTTCTGCTTTTCCACTCACTTGTTTCTCTTAAAACTTCTTTAAAAAATCACTTGCATACCAATTCTCACCTCAGGGTCAGCTCTTGAGGAACCCAATTTTAAGATACCCTCTTATTTGGAAGCATTAAAACAATTAAAGGAAATTCCATAATCAAGGAAAAGTATTTGCCACTTGGACATGCCTCTGCCATTTTTAAGGAGGCTGCTAGTTCCAGGGGGATATTTCTGTCTATCTCTTAGTGGCTGTGATCAGACCCAGTTTAGAAGCAATTAAAAAAAATCTCACCTACTTCTTTAGCTTGTTGTTTTGTCTGTGGTTGCCCCAAATAATAGTCATGTATTTTTCCATTGTCAAATCAAATAAGCATCAAGAAATTTATTTTTAACTCCTTTCATTCATTCCATCAAATATATACTGAACCGTCATCACTTTCCAGGAATTCTCTTAAGGGCCACAGATACAAAAACAACACATGAGTCCTACCTTTGAGAAATAAACAATATATGTGGAGCAAAACAGACAATAAAAACAGTACAGGTGCTAGAGTAAATGTTTTAATAAAGTGCAGGGAGACCAGAAGAGGGAGCTCTGAATTCTGGTAGGGAAAAATAACTAGAAAGATTTCACTGAGGAGGTGAAATTTGAGCTGGCCTTGGAAGAAAGGAAAGAAGTTATCAGAAGGAAAAGCCAGGCCCTGGGCCTCAACAGACTTGCAGCTCCTACATTCTGGTTTATTGGACTTACCCCACTCAGCTAACATGGAGGTGAAGAAGGTCAACCACTATACCAGGGAGCCAAGAGTGCCTACAACTGAAAGCAAGAGAACTGCATCCAGCATCCATGTGGAATCTAAGCCCCCTCTTTTTTTTTTTTTTTTTTTAATTTTTTTATTTTTTATTGACTTTGTAATAATATTACATTAAAAATATATATGTGAGGTCCCATTCAACCCCACCCCCCCACCTCCCCTCTCGCCCCCCCCAACAACACTCGTTCCCATCATCATGACACATCCATTGGATTTGGTAAGTACATCTTTGGGCACCTCTGCACCTCATATACATTGGTTCACATCATGGCCCATACTCTCCTCTATTCCATCATGTAGGCCCTGTGAGGATTTACAATGTCCGGTGATTACCTCTGAAGCACCATCCAGGGCAGCTCCATGTCCCGAAGACGCCTCCACCTCTCATCTCTTCCTGCCTTTCCCCATACCCTTTGTCCATTATGTCCACTTTTCCCAATCCAATGCCACCTCTTCTATGTTCTAAGCCCCCTCTTGATATAGATGTGGGGTGGACACAGCCATTCTAGGGTCCACAGGATGGAGGAATAGAGTATGGATTAGAGTGGACTTACTGATATTCTAGTCATGAACTATTGTGATTAGTAATCGAAGAAAATGTGGCATTGGTGTGGAGAAAGTGGCCATGGTGGCTGCTGAGGGTAGGGAGTGGGAGGAAGTGATGTGATGTGGGGGCATTTTTGGGGGTTGGAGTTGTCCTGGGTGGTGCTGCAGGGACAGTTACCAGACATTGTATGTCCTCCCATGGCCCACTGGGTGGACTGTGGGAGAGTGTGGGCTATGGTGTGGACCATTGACCATGAGGTGCAGCAGTGCTCAGAGATGTAGTCACCAAATGCAATGTCTCATGATGATGGAGGAGGTTGTTGTTATGGGGGGAGGAATGGGGTGAAGGGAGTGGGGAGTATATGGGGACCTCATATTTTTTGAATTTAACATTAAAAAATAAAGAGAAAAAAACATTTCAAATGTTCTCTCAAATGCTTTAGGAAAGTAAATGTATATAGATAAAGATAAATAAGTATAAAGAGGAAATAATAAAGCATATGTACCAAATTATGAAAAAAAAAAAGAAGGAAAAGAGAGGAGATTGTGTTCCTAAGTGTGATAGAGTTGGACTCAGATATGACCTTTCTGCACATGCCTCTTCTGTTACTTTTACTGGACCTGTGGTTGGCATTTGGGTTGGTGTATACTCAGGAGACCTGAATCTCTGAACTGCCCATGTGACAGCCAGGCCCTGGGCCTCAGCAGACTTGCGGCTCCTACCCTCTGGTTTGTTGGACTTACCCTGGCCAGCTGACAGGGAGATGAAGAGGGTCAACCACCACACCAGGGAGCCAAGAGTGCCTACAGCTGCAAGCAGAATTGCATCCATCATCCATGTGGAATCTAAGCCCCCTTTTGATGTAGAGGGGACTGGACATAACCATCCCAGGGTCCATAGGATGGAGGAATAGAGTATGGATTAGAGTGGACTTACTGCTGGGGAACTATTGTGATTAGTAAGGAAAGGAATTGTAGTAGTGATGTGGAGAGGGTGGCCACGGTGGCCAATGATGGTAGGGAGATGAAAGAAGAGATATAGTTTGGGGGCATTTTCACGATTTGGAGTTGTCCTGGGTGGTGCTGCAGGGATGGATGCTGAACATTGTGTGTCCTGCTGTGGCCCACTGGGTGCACTAGGGGAGAGTATGGACTACAATGTGGACCACTGTCCATGTGGTGCAGCGGTTCTCCAGAATGTATTTGCCAGGTGCAGTGGATGTGCCGTGATGATGGAAGAGGTTGTTGATGTGGGAGGGGTGGGGTGGGGGGTATATGGGGACCTCATATTTTTTGAATGTAACATTAAAAGAAAATAGAGAAGAAAAAAAGAAGCGTAAGTTATTGAAGCATTAATTTGTGTTTTGTCAGTCCACCCTTCCTGCCTCCCTCCCCAAAGGAAAAAAAAAATCTTCCTTTTCTTTTCTAAGAAGACAACAACAGCAACAATTCAGGGATTCTTATGTTTGGGGGAGTCATGCTAGTGAGAGGAATGGGACATGAGGAAACAGAGCTAGGGGTTAGTGTGGCTGCTGAGGGGACGGGGGAACGGGGGCAGATGAGGGGGAAGCTGGAGGTCTGCTGGGCCATCAGACTGTAACTTCCTTAGAGTAAATGGCGCACAGGACTGGGGTGACCTGCAGTGACCAGGGTGGAGGATCCAGAGAAGCCTCTTTAAATGCTCTTCTCCACAGCCAACATCAAAGGGCCCTAGGGGAGTAGGTAGGTGGGGAGAGAGCCCCATAATGACTAAGCTGTCTTTGATTTCTACTTGGTAAAAAGGTTGCAAAGTTAGACTTAATTTGTCTTAAGGGAAACAAAGAAATAAGATGGTTCTTTGCATATCTGAATTTGCAAAGTAAAATTTAATACTTATTGCTGGCCTGGTGAGTATGGGATGCAGTGTGGTTTACATGATTCAAGTGTAGTATATGGGGAGGAGTGAGCTGAGTTGAGGCTGAGAAGTTGGGCATGAAGCAGGTTGTGAAGCTCTTGTCTGTGATATATATTTTTTTGCACAGATTGAGAACCATTAAATACCTTTAAAGAAACAAATAACAGGTCTATGCCAGTGCTTGAGAGAGAGAGCCATGGTTGTGTTTGAGGTCTTTACCTGGGGGTCACAGTGACAGGCATTGGTAATGGAAAAAAGCAGAAGTCTCAAGGGCTTCCCATCTTTCTGGGGAAATGAGACTTACTCTAAAGAGAGGTGCGCAACTAATGCTATAAGTAAGAATGCTCACCAGTAGCTACGTGCGGCCCCTATTTTGTTTCCTACCTTTTTGTCCCATTCTTAGAGTTGGCCACTCAGTAGCAGTGTCAGCCCTGCCTTGGTGGGGCCATTCACCTGAGCGGTTTGGTAGAGGATTGGATGAAATCACATTGCCCACTCTTTAAATCTGATGGCTGAACCTTGACTTCTGGGTATCTGTATCCCTTTCCATATCATGTCCTTACTTTCTGCCTGAATCTATCTCTGACAAACTGATCCAGACTCCACTCACCTTCCCATTGCAGCACTTTCTACCTGCTGCAATGGTTCAGTACCACATATGGACTATTATCCCCACTACAGCTGTAGACTGTCCCTTTTTCTAGAATAGATTCTCAGTTTCATTCTAGAACTGGGGTTCCTAAAGAAAACTCCCAAATGCTTGGTTGTGGTCATAATATCCAGCTTAACCTCCTTCAGTCTGCTAAATTTTAATAATTCTATGCTCCAGTATGTTGTCTGGTATCCTAACATATATGGGAAAATCACTCATAAGACATACTAATCAGGATGTTTGGCTCCTAAATTCATGATGCTGATTTGCTCTCTGGAGTATCCTCTTGGTCTGATGTCCCAACAATGACCTCCTTTGGGATTCTGGGACTGTCATACCCTCTTATGCCCTTTCTCTAGATCATGTCCCCAGTGTCACCTCTATATCAAGTAGACTTCTCAGACTCTGATTGTCTAGAATCTTGTTTATTGCCCTGCACACAAGAATGTGGAAAGATTTCAAGCAGTAGTGGGGAAGAATAGGACCAGGCTATGGGAGAAAAAAATCAAAAGGAAAGGAAGTAGAGAAGAGATTTCCTAGACATTAATTTGCATGTATGAGACTCCCAAAAAATATTCACTGATTTTGTTTTTCATTTCGTCTCGGCACATGCAAACAACGGGGCTCCAGTCTTCCCAGGAGGAGATTCTGAAGGCATCGAAGAGACTCTTTTGTGTGATGGGAGATGGCTCAGCTGTGGGACCACCATATTTCATGGGGCTGGCTGCTGAGCAAGAGAATGATTTAGAGCATCTGTGTGATGATGTTTTGCCATTTAAAAAGGTTTTGATGCCGGTTCTTTAGAGCAGTAGATTTCTCCCTGCTTAAAAATTCAGCATTGCAACTCTTGTAGCAAAGGAAACCGTGTGTAGACTAATATAGAACACATTCAAAATGGAGTTGCTCAGGTCGAAGCAATTGTCTGTGCCTGAGCTCTGGCCACTTGCTTTCCTCTCAGACCCTCCAGCTATCCAAGGCTGGCAAAGCCCTCAGTGTGACAGTCACAGAGAAGAAATTATACACCAGCATCCAGAGGGTTGTAGCTGGCACATTGGTATGCCTGGTTTAGGTCTTACCATGTTTTACAAAACTCGAGTCAATATTTAAAAAATGAGATATTTTACATTTTAAAAATCTAGTTTCCTATATTGCCTGAATATAGAATAATTTGAAGTTCGATCAATATGGGGCCTGAATTCTCACACAATAAGACTTATTTAGAAAAGATCAGCAACACTCTATTTTATTACATTTACGGAAAATATTGTTATAAACTTTATAAATATATTTTCTTTGAAATTATTTTTCAAAAATTTGAAAGTCACAAACATACAGAAAAGCTTGAAAAACAGTACAGAGAACTCTATTTTCTCTGAATGATTATCGAGTAGGTTCCTAACTTGATGCCCCATTGTTCTTGAGCCCTTTAGGGTACAAACAAGGATATTCTCTTATATAAACTCAATACAGCCAGCAGAATCAAGAAATTAACATGAGTTAATTTCCAATCCTCAGACCTCAATTTTGATAATTATTCCCATAATGTCCTATATAGCAAAAGGATCCTGTTCAGAATCAAGCATTGCATTTAGTTTTCATTCTTCTTTAGCTCCATTCTGTAACAGTGTCTCATTCACTCTTTTCTTGATTATTATGGCCCTGACAGTTTTGAAGATAGCAGGACTACTATTTTGTATAATAGAATGTCTCTTCTTTTGGGATTGCCTGATATTTCCTAGTGATTAGAATCAGATTATGCATCCTTGGCAGTGATAGAAATGATGTTTGTCTCTCTATTGAGTCCTTTCAGCTAGTGCACAATTTTGATTTGTCCTATTACTTAATCACTTGATTAAGGTGGTATCTTCTAGGCTACTTCAAAGTAAAGTTACTCTTTTTCAATTTGTAATGATTAACTAGTTTGTGGGTAGGTACTTTGGAGTTATGTAAATATCCTGGACTTCATCAATTTTTAAATTTACTTATTTATTTACTTTGGAACTTAAGATTTCCTATTTTATTAAGTTGGTTACAGTATCATACATTGGGGGTCCCTTATTAGGCCACTGGGATTTCTTCAAGCTGGCTTCCATGTCATTTTGAAATGTTGACATAATTCTCTGAGCTCTTCTTTGATTTTTGGTACAAAAAGATATTCCAGAATTATTGAGTACTTATTTTGCTCCAGTCCCTGAGTCATCCATTCCTTTAAGGAGTTCTGGTTCTTTAGAGAAGAATAGTACTTAGAAACCAATATTTCAGTGTTAGGTGTGTTCATTGCTATTAGGGCATTATTACCTCAAGGACCTCTCGGTGGACAGAGCTAGGGAATACATAAATAAATAATATATATATGCATATTTCTATGCTTATCTCTATATTTTTAAAACCATGGGTTCATACCAATGCTGCCATTTTCAATTCAATGCCACAGGATGTTCTAGTTTTCTCCCTTTTCATATTTTTACCACCATTATACCATGACTTTCAAATAGTATCAAAAGCCACTGGTGTTTAAAACAATATGCATTTTTTGCCACAGTCTCAGTAGATGTCCAGAGCTCTTCTTTGGACAGTATAAATACAACAATCCAGCTAAGGCCTCTTTAGAGATACCAAGGTCAATCCCTGGGAACAACAAAACAGTGGTCAAGAGCTTACACTTCAATCCAATAGATATCAATACTCTCTAATGGTAATAGAAGTGATAATTATAATAGCAATAATATTATATATTATATATTTCTTGATTACCTTCCGTGTTTCAGAGACTAAGTACTTTACATATATTCCATTATTTCATTGTAGGATAAACCTGAGGAATGTGTACTATTATTTCCATTTCATAGAAGAGAAACTAAAAATCAGAAAAGGTAAATAACCTGCTCAAGACTTGATAGCTAACAAGTGGTAAAGCCAGAACTTGAGCCTGTTTTTGTCTATTGCCAAAGTCCTTTCTTTTAACCAAGCTTCATTGTGTTAATTGATTCCCAGTTTCAGCCCCTCTGAGTGATCATCTTTGGAAGCTTCAAGCATACAGGGAAAACAGCTGATTAGTGCTACAATTACTAGCAATGGAGTAATTTGCAAAATTGACCAGGAGAAGATGATTTACCATCTCTGCCCCACTTTTTCATGTATTTCTGTCAGCAACTAGAAAAAGCAAGCCAATGTGGATTCACAGACATTCATTTGCTTATCATGGCCACTGACTTGGTAGAACTTTTTTATTCATTAGCTACCTCAACATATACTTTAATTCTCTATTATTGACACTAACCTCTACCAAACTTACTTGTTATATCTACCTTATTTTTTGTGGTCCCAAGAAAGAAATTGCAGTCTTTTTCAAATTTTCTTACTGAAATACATGGTACTCAGACGCGGTCTTCTAGTTCCACTGATTCAATATCATTAAACTATAAAATTTAGTATCATTTACAGAACTATCAAGGGACATTTCCCACCCACATTTGGGACCTAACAGTTTCTTTTTCTAGCCCAGTAGTTAAGGTGTGGGCTCTGGAATCAGTTTTCTTCAAGAATTCTAAGGGTGGAAGTTGTCTCCTGTCCATGAATGTGGGCTGGACTTAGTGACTCTTTTCTAATGGACAAAACATGGAAAGGTTAAAATAGACACTTTATAATGGAGGAATCTGGCAGACACCATCTTACCACATGCTTTAAGTTAGGATCACCAGTGAGATGATCATGATGAGATTATGTAGTGAGTTCTGCACTAATATAGTATATATTTATGTATGTTTCATACAAATCACCATGCTATGAAAAATCACATAGGAAAACCACAGAGCTTGTGGGAAGAATAGGGTTCAGACACAACACTCAAAATCTTCACAAGTGACAAAAATAAAAAAATATATAAATACTACAATATTTATGGCACATTACCTTGAAAAAGACATAAAGTTTGCGTGTGGAAGCAGGTATCAGAGGGTTACAGCTTGTAAGTTATTGTGAAGTGGTGGAAGGAGGGTTATCTGAAATCAGGCAGGAAGTTGTAATATCAGAAGTGAATGAGTGTGCCTCATAGCATGCAATGAACAGAAGTGACTGTCAATATTTGAAGTCTGTGGTTTGTGTGTATCTGTTTGCCATCTTTTGGGTATTCCCACATGACAAGGTTCAACTGATTTCTCCTAGATTTCTGAATTCACCTGTTTCCCCAAGACGATATCACATGTAAGCAAATGTGACATTTGTGTTATACTCAAATAGTTCCCTAATATATATATCAATTACATTGGAACAAATTCACATTCCCACAAGTGTTGTAGCAATACTAACTTTAAGTAGACTCTGAAAAAATCTGCTTTTTCTTTCCTTAGAAAATGTTAACATTTATTTCTGGGTAAACACTTGGAAAAAGAGTCAGCTAAAATACTTTTCAAAGAGTGCAATGATGTCCACTAACAAAAGAAGACTCAAGAGGTTAGCTGATATATGCCTCACCATCTTTGCCTTAGTATTATTCCTGGAATATTTTATACCTACAGATATTCTTACAGAGTTATCAATTTAGCATGCAGAAAAATGAGAGTAGACTAATCTCTCTCTGCAATGCGGATACAATCTGCCTAATAAATATCTACTAGTGAAAGGGAACTTTGTGTATGAGAAAAACGCAAGAAAAGAGCAACCACCTCCAAAATATTACTGAATTTGTACCCAAGAGAATGTACAATATATAAAAGTTGTTCCATGAAGAATTTACATGATAGAAGGAAGCATATTAGATGATTCAGTCCTATATAGCTAGGAGTTGTTAATACAGATACTGCAGGCCAGCACATTAATTTCCCAAACTGTCCAGAAATAGAAATTTATAGAAATACAAAAGGAAGCAGTAGACTTTTAAACTTTTGAGTTCTGATTTCTGTACCAGACCTCTGAAAGTTACCTTTCTCTCCCTTCCAGCTGATTTCAATAGCCCTGTCTTCCCTCCAGGCTTTTGACAAGAGATGAGACCCACTATTCTTGACAGCCCTCAAGCTTGGATTTTACTGAGCAAAGTAAGGTTTTAGCTGAACAAGTGGATTTCATATTTAGAACCTCCTCTGATAGTGATGCCATCTAGGGAAAAATCAGAGAGTGTAATTGTTCTTTCAATACCCTACATCCATCCCTTTAATACTTCAGAATTCCCTTGGAAAAAGAAAACATGTTTCATTCCAGATTTAAGTCACTGTCCATCTCTATGCTGGCTGAGAAAGCATTTTTTTAAAGCATACAATTTCACTCTTAGGAAAGAAGAGATAGCTATCAGCTTCTTTGCCAAAAGGTACACTTTCAAAGAGCAGACTAAATGCAAAGAGCCACAGACCTGCTTCTCAGTCCACAACTTGGAATGTACCTTTACAGAGCGCACTCTCTAAGCACACTCATTAAAATAGTATTCAACATAGGGAAAAGAAGGCCCCATAAAATATGGAAGCAAACTGACTGTTGAGCAAGAGATTACATTATTTTTATCCAAAGGAATACTCTGTATCCATTTAAATGATATTATGTTTTTCTTTACATAGAAAGTATTTCATGCCACATTGTGGAAAAAAGAAAGAGGATACTGGACCTCATTCATATAAATATGCATGTATGTGTGTGTGTGTGTGTGTGTGTGTTAAATACATAGACAGGAACTTGAAAAGATATTCACCAAACTGTTGATGGTAGCTGTGGTGGTTTGGAGCTGGTGATGTAATCCCAGAAAAACATGTTCTTAAACTTAATCCATTTCTGTGTGTGGGTGTGAACCTCTAGTGCTTAGGACCTTTTGATGAGGTTGCTTCAGTTAAGGTTTTTCCCAGGATGGGTTATTGGAGTCCTTTACAGGCAGAATGAAATTCAGAATAAAAAGGGGAGAAAGACACAAGAAGCAAGAAGCTGAGGGAAAACCACAGAGGGAGCAGCCAGGAACTGAACATCAACAGAATCAGGAGAAAAGGGTGAGACCAGGAGATGCCACCATGTGCCTTGCCATGTGACAAGCTAAGCACCAAGAATCACCAGCATCCTGTCCCATAACTCCAGTCTTTGGGAAGAAAGCGTTGTCTAAATGGTGCCTTGATTTAGACTTTCTCTTAGCTTCAAAACTGTGAGCAAATGAATTCCCAGGTAGTGGTATCTGCTTGAGCAGTCTAGGAAACTAAAATAGTTGCTAATTCTAATTGCTGGGTTTATAGTGATTTTTAAATTTTTCTTTATATATTGCACTATCTTTTGACTTTTCTTTAAACAATGTATTTTCTCTCTCTCTCTAAATACATACATACATACATATATATATATATATTTCTAGAATACAAATAAAATTCTCTTTAAGGACAGAAAATATTCTGTCCTGCTTTCTACTCCACTGCTCTCCCTGAAACCATGCTAAATAAATAATAGAAACAAAGGTTAGAGAATAAAACTTAATTGGCAGTGATGAAGCCCAGATGTCCAGACTAGAGTATTCAAAAACTCAAATCATAATGATGATGGAGGTTTCAATGAAAAGTGGGAATGTCAGAAAAAGAGTCATCTGGGGCCTCATGGATCTACACCTGAATCATGAGCTACTATAAAACATCCCTAGCAACCTACAAGAGAGTGAGAATCCAGAGGAAAGGGGTGTAAAACCTGGGTGGGAACATTTCATTTTGTAAGAAGCAGTAAAACCCAAGGTTCAAAGCCAAGAGAAGTACCTGCAAATACAGTGATTTTCTTTCAACTCACAAAAGATATCAAACACATATCCACACCTGCCTGATTTCAATCAGGGTGAATATAACTCTGAAAGTAAAACTTCTCAAGGAGACCAAATTGATAAACATCTTCTTGTAATTATGGAGCAATGTAAGGAGCCACAAAGGTTTAAAATGTGCCAAACATAGTTCTAAATGCCCTTCTACAGCCCTAAAAGTTGGGTACTCATACTGTTCTGTTTTCACGGACGAGAGAACATCTGTGAGATATGGACTGGGGAGGCAGCTTGCCTAAGGGACACAGGTAAAGCCAAGATTCACCTGTGGCAGTCTAGCTCTAGAGAAGATGATCACGATCATTTAAGGGGAACACAATTTGGGAGACTAAAGCCACAGTTCAGAGTGGTGGGAGAGGGATTGCCCAGGAGAATAATATGAACTTCTGGGAAGTTCCTGCTCTTGAGTGCATCAAAGAATGCAATTTGAGAATGAGGAAATATGTAGCTCTGTGTGCTACTGACTCGAGGGGGACTAGAATACTGGTGGGGACCGTAGAGTGGAGAGACCTGAAAAACTTAGATCCTTGATAATGCTAACCAACTGCTGATAAATCTACCCTAGAGCCCATCCTAAATATGGACTTTTTCTATGTGAGCTAATATATCTTCTTATTTTCAACCAATCTGACATTGATTTATCCCATTTGTTTTATTTTACATACAGTACCATGGATGCAAATGGTAAAATTAATAAATGAAAAAAACAACAACTAATAAGCTAACCAATTTAATCATTCCTCAAACATTTATTAAACTTATTATGTGCTATGTTTGGAAATAGAGAGGTTAGACAATATATACAGCAATTATAAATATATATAATAGAAAAAAGAGAGGGGAGAGAGGGAGAGAATATGTGTGGGGAAGAAGGAGAAGGGGAAATCTCAAAGGATATGACAAAATGCTGATGGTTTTGGTTTTTAAGACCAATTGAGTTTTTACACTCATGTATTACTTTAAAAAATGATCTTTACAAATTTTAAAGATTTTAAAAATCTATTTTCATTTTGACAAAAAAGATCCCTGCTGTGTCTAGTATGTGCCCTTAGAAAAACGTCAACATTTTGTCTTTGGCTAAAATCCACTGGTGAGAAGATCTCAGCAGGAATATAGAAGAATTTAGTAGTCAGGCTGGGGTTAGATTTCCCTTCATCATCTGAAAAATAGTCATAGAACAAAATGTTTCAATAGCTCGACATTTCTGGAACATTCATATATGCAGAATAAAGAGACCAAACATCATTTTAAAAAGAAAAAGCCCATTTACCAGAGCTTTAGCTCTATGGGCATACACATTGTGCTGGTTTATAATAAAGATCTTGTTTATCAAGGACAACACACTTTACTGACTTGGGAATTAAAATCCGGTTTCAGCAACCCCTTTGCCCCATTGCAGCAAATTAAATTTAATGCTGACAGGAGTAATACACATTAGACTCCACAGTAATAAATTTAAGCACCAAATTAATGCAACTGGGCTGAAATGAAGGGTCTAGGAAAAAAGATTATGGACAGAGCAGACTCTAATGATTGTTCCTTTCATAATAGAGAAAATCAGATCTAAGAAGTAGGACTGTATCAGAAAGCCTCTAGAATTGCTGGTTTGTATATCTCTGTTGAACTTCCATTAGCAATATTTTATCCATTTGCTCTTTTCTTATTTCACAAATATCTTGTTAGTCCTTTGACTACAGCAACTCCATTTTGTGAGAAAAGTGGGTCATGATCAATGAAAGGACAATGGGAACTTGCATTGAAAGGTTGAGAAAAAGTGGAAGGGTGATATTTCTTTAATGAGATTAAAAGTCTTCACATTTTTCTTGCTGCATAGTAAATATAAACAGTCTCATAGCTTACAAATAATTTATAGAACAAATGAATTAATTTGTAGAACAAATGCAGGCCCTGAGTTTGTAAGGCTTAAAAGTTCTACCAAACAGATTATAACTATAGTAGTTAGAGGTGGAAAAGAACTTTTGGTATAATATTTCACTAAAAGGATTACATATTACAGTTGATATACCTACCAAAGCAGGTCTTCCCTTTTCCTTTACTGATAGGAACCACAAATATTGCAGCAACTACAAGCATGGTGACATACTTGAGACCATTAGGGGAGAGAGGGCAAGAAGAGCCCTGGTACTCGAATAATCTTCTTGGCATACTGTTAGAACTACTCTGCCTCCAGACACCTTGTTGGTGAGATTAAGCATCCCTGTATGGTTTAAGCCTTTTAAAAGAATTAATTTTATTTTTCTGGTACTTGGAGCCAAATTTATCCTAATCGTTAAAGGGGACCAGGGCTTTATTCAGTCACTCAGACAACTACATTGATTTAGTTCCCACTATGTGTTGGCCACTGCATGTGGTGCTAGGGATACAACCTGAACAAGGCAGATGGGGTTCTTTCCTCAGGGAGCCTACAGTTTAGGGAAGATTCCAGACCTTTATAAATAATCAACATCTGAAGGGAATTATGGTGGGTAAAAAAAGCCACTCTCAAAATGGTTACATACAGTATGATTTCACTGATATAACATTTTAAAACTAACAAAATTATGGAGAGGGAGAAGTGATTAGTGGTTGTCAGGGCTTACAGATGGGGGTAGGTGGGTGTGGAAGTTTGATATTATTTATGAATTCCAAAGAGAAATAAAGTTTGTAAACTGGTCTGTTCCTCTGGGTATGATACCATTTGATTGTATTAGATTCAGCTGAGATACCTTTGATTAAATTATGTTAAGATTGGGCTTTGATCTGACCATGTCATTAGGGCAACTTGGTTTAAGTCCCTGCCCACCACCCTACCCGCCATTGGTTGGCTATATATATATGGACACTCACTCAGGGAGAAGACAGAAGTAGATACACAGGAAAAGACACAGCAGAGGAGAGAACTTGGTTCTGATGCTGGAACCCCAGGGAGAGTTGAGCCATTCGCCTCATAGTTTACAGCTGAACTTGTGAAGAGACCAGAGCAGGTGAGCCTGGAAAGAAACAAGTCCTGGGAAGAGAGATGAACACTGTGCTAATTCTCAGCTTCTGACCGCTGAGGTCAGAAGAAGCTGGATTACGGACATTTAAGAGGGGAGAGGAAGGCTGAACCCTCGCAGGCTGAAACCTGCATCTTGCTTCAACACAGGGCAACAGACTTTGGGTAAGGAAATCCTCTTATGGTACCCTGAGTTGGACTCTTTGGATGTTGTAACCGTAAGCCTTTACCCCAAATAAATACTCTTGATAAAAGCCAACAGATTTCTGGTACTTTGCATCAGCGCCCCTTTGGTTGACTAATACATGGGTGTGCCTATAAAGGGGAAGCACAAGGGAGTCTTGCAGTGATGGAATATTTCTGTGTGTTGATTGTGGTGGCAATTACACAAATCCACATAGAAATATACCTACATATGCATACACACGAGTGCATGTAAAACTGGTGCTAAATAAGCTCTATGAATTGTACCAATGTCAAATTCTTGGTTTATTATACTATAGTTATGCATGTTGTTATCATAAGAGATAACTGGGTAAAGAGTATACAAGACTTCCTTGTACAATTTATTTTTGCAATTTCCTTTGAATCTATAATTATTTCAAAGTGTTTCAAAAAAGAATCACAAAAAAGTCTTCATAAAAAGTAATGATAAAAATTAAGAATTCCTTGTTAGGAGCACAGATTGAACATATATATCTAATTTCTAACTCTCTAAAAGCACCACTAAAATAAAGGTAAATTTTTCCTTAAGACTTAAATCCAAGAAGTGCAGGGAAAGCAGGAGAGAAGACATTAATGATATTTTAGGACCTGCAAAGCAAATGAACCAGTTATAATGGGCTTAGTATACTAAAGAAAGCCAAACTTTATCCAGCAATGCAGCTGGAAAACAACCCAATTAATGCTGTAAAGTCCCTAAAAGGCTTAGGTTCTGGCAGTAGAAGTTCTAGAATTAGAGGAAATGGATTGGGGGGGGGGGGGGGAGGCGGGTAAAGCATACTTTATTGTGTGAAATATTTTTGAGAGCTAGTTAAAAATCTAGATCTTCTTCCCCTTTCCATGATGCTGGGTCATGGCCCATCGTTCTCCCTGGTAAAATAATGGAGATTTATTCGTTAGTGAGATTTATTCTGACCGGGATCAAGTGGCATACTTGAGAACATGGTTATTATCTGTAAAACAGGGGTGTGTGTGGTTAAGTGACTATATACAGACTGAATGTTGAGACGCCTGAGTGTTTCTAATTAGGCCATAGAATGACAGTGTTCCAAGCAGGAGTTTGAGAGACTGTTCTCTAGAAAAGATGACAAGCCCAAAGGAAAAAACAATACCTAATACTATTGACTGGTTTACTATTTCATGCTCTGCAATAATCAATGCAAAACTTGGCTTAAAACTGTTTCTTATCTCTTGCAATTCTGTGTGTGGACTGAGCAGGTTTTCTGCTTCCTGTGGAATTGACTGAGATTCTGGAATGGAGTTATGTGGAGGAATATGGAATGGAAAGAAGGTAGTGGAGGTTCAACTGGGTGCTCAGGTTGGGGTTGTCAGTCAAAGGCCCCACTTCTCCACATGGTTCTCTTTACATGGCTGTCTGGGTTGCCTCGTATCATAGGGTCTGGATCCAAGAAATGGTGTTCCAAGAGGTACCAGTTCAAGAAGGAGGTCAGAAAGGGCTAAGCCCAGGAGTGGCACAACATCACTCCCACCATGTTCTATTGATCAAATCAGTCAGTGGCTCAGCATAGAGTCACTGTGAACATTAAAGAATCCCAGGAGGATCATTTATTAGAGGTCACCAATGTAACAGCCCAATTTACAGGGCTGCCCAACAAAGAGCCCACCCAGATCATCCTAAAGTGAAACTCACACTGGGCAATTGTCATCCACATTCAGAAATTCCAATCAGAATTTTAGTGGCCTATGCTTATTTATGTGCAGATGAACAACGGTTTACTGATATTGAGACATCTAAGGAAGATCTCTAAGCAAGAAAAAGAGAGAGAAAAGCAAATTGGAGATATCAGAAACTATTCAGAGAGGGAAACTTTAAAAAATCTACTATTAATATTTTCAGAGAGAGAAAAGAAGTTGTATGCAAAAAAAGAAACTAAAATGACACATATAAAAGGAGACATTCAGAGAAAAATAAAAAAATGGTAAACTGAAAATATGACAAAGAATTGAAAGACTAACTGGAATGTTTGGGAGATGAAGTTGGAGAAAACTAACTCTAGGTAAGGCAAAAAGATAAAGTAGGGGGTGGATTATGTAATATAGATATATTTTAAATTAAATAACCAATCCTAGAATATCAACATCTTAAAAATAGGGATTCCAGAAACTGAGAAAATGGAATAGAGGTCATCAATAAAATAATTATAAAAAGTCTCCATAACTGAAGGAAGTGAATTTCTAGACTGAATGAGTACGAAGAACGATAGATAGAAATATACCCATACCAAGAAAAATAGTGGTATAATTTTGGAGTTTGAAGAAAACGGAAAGTTCTACAAGTTTTCAGAGAGAAAGGACGTGTCATATATAGCAAAAGAGAAATCAGAACAGCTTCAGCTTTCACAAAAACAAAACAAGAATCATGACAATAATGACACTATTTCCTCAAATTTCAAAAAGATTATTTCACACCTAAAAACTCTACCTAGCCAAAATATCAATTAAATGTATGATAGGTGAAATAATGACATTTTTCAACATTTCAGATGGTTGCACAACAGGCCTGGAGAGTCATGAGCCCAGGTGGATGGAAAGGGAGGTCTGACAGGGGAGACTCCAACAATAATTCATCTAATAGATCTGATAGATCCCTGATGAGACAGAGCCTATGGAATGAAAAGTTATTAGAATGTGTGGAAATAATTTGTAATAAATACAAAGAAACCAAGCAAATGAAAAAACAAGGATACTATGATTTTCAAACATAAAAGTAAGACCGAAAATCAGATCATGGTACCTGATAATGTTCAACTGTGAGAAGTTTTTGCCTAGCTCAAAAGGATACAAAAGTATATATCTATATCTATCTCTCTATATATAATCTATTATCTATATTATCTATATCATCATTTTATCTATATAATCTATACCTATATCTGTGTCTATATCTATACCTATATTATCAAGAGGATGATAGGAGTACAGAGTAAATGACAGTGCCTGAAAGTTAAATCTTTATTCCCATAATAGGAAGTTAATAGAGAGAAGTATACGCCTATTTAGAAATAACTATATGCTTACATTCTTTGACCCTATATGTGGTAAACTGGATTTTGTACCCCAATTTAGACATGTTCTTAATCTTAATCTGCATTCCTATGAATATGAACCCGTTGTAAATAGGATCTCTTGAAGATGTTATTTTCAGTTAAGTGTGACCCAATTGAATGAGGTTGGATCTTAACATGAATTACTGGGGTCCTTTATTGGTAGAAAAAATTCAGATATAGCTAAGAAAAGCCATAGGGAGGAGCTAGAAGAGAAAGGAGACAACATCTCCATGTGCATCACCATATGGCAGAAAAGCCAAGGAACCCAAGCATCACTGGCAGCCATTACCAGATTGCCATTGTCTTCAGGGAGAAGCATCACCCTACCAATGGCTTGATTTTGGATTTCTCCTAGTCTCAAAACGGAGCTCATTGCTTAAACCAGCCCATTATGTGGTATCTGTCAAAGTAGCCAGGAAAATTAAGACATAAAAATTAATTAAGAATAGTTGATGTTAAAAAAAATCATGTTATTAGAAAGGAAAGATATATGATATTGAGCCTACCTGAAGGACCTGGGTTGGTTTCCCCAAGAAAATGCTTAAGATGAAATTTAACATGTGAGTATGAATTGAGTTCAGATTGGGGAAGGAGGAAGGAGAGTAAAGGGGAAAATATTCCAAGCAGAAGTAACAGCATGTGTGAGAACACTTCAGTGGGGAAAACCCTGACATAATCAAGATATTGGGAAAAAGCCTTGGTGACATGAGCAGGCAAGATATGTATGACATGTGACATGAACAGGTAAGATATATGTGACATACGATTAAGCTAAATAAATAATTGGTGGACACATATAGTGCTTATGGGCATATGCAGTAGCCTGAACTTCCCTCTTGGGCCAATAGGAATTCATTGGCTGGTTTTAAGTGGACAGGTTACTAACTTCTAAAATACTCCTTTGGCTGCTGTTTTGGAGAATGGATAGAAGGAGGCAAGGGGAATTCAGGGATAACAGTTATGAAGATGGTTTAGTAGATAAGGCAGGAGACGGTGATGACAGGAATTGCCTAAAGCCACTCAATATGTAACATGCAGAGCCACAGCTACAACCAAGATCCCTGATTCAAGGTCCAGTGCTTCTCTACTACACTGCATCACAAGAAGACAATTTAGCTTTAGTGTGATCATGAGAGTAAAATAAAAGGAGATGGTCTCATTTCAGTAGAAGTCAGTAGGTGGGGATGTCCATTTTGACCTGGAAAAAGAAAAACTGTGCTTATGTCAGATCTTGGAGTTACCCACTCATTCAGCAAGTATTTATGTAATATCATTTACCTTCCAGGCATTATTGTCTGAGTACAGTTAAGAACAAAGCAAAGCCTCTGATGTCTGCCACCATAGAACTTTCATTCTATAGGGATAGACTATATAGATGATGAAGCAAAAGAAGGCAGATTAAGGGGAAAGGGAGTTCCATGGTGGGAATAAGGCACATTATAGATAAAGTAGTCAGGAAGACTCCCAGATAAGGTGATATTTGACAGGATGTGGATATGAATTGGAGGATCCAGTTAGTTATCTGGGGAAAGAGGAGAACAGCTTTCCAGGAAGAAGGGAAGAGCAAAGGTCATGCATCAATTTTTACTTGACCTGCTGAAGCCTAGCAAGGCTGGAATGAAATAGGTGAAAGGACCAATAGTACACAATGAGATCAGAGATGGAGCCAGGATGACATTAAGTAAGGACCTGTCCACACTAAGAAAGTAAATTAAAGATAAGAAGTTCTATATTAAAGGCCGCATTTCTAAGTCTGGACTACAGCAATAGCCTTCTGGTTGATTTTTCTGCCTCTGCTTTCTATTCAGTAGTCATGCACAATATTGTGCTTTGCCAGATCAAAAAAAAAAAAAAAAAAAATCCCTCAGTGGGACTGTTCATCTGCCAACCCTTTCTCAACCAGCCTTCTTTTACCTATATAAATTTGCCTCCCAACTTATCCCCAAATAGGTTCCTTGGTCCAGTCTCTCTGTTCCCCTTATCGATCCCTATAATTATCATCTGATTCCTGCTTCTATATCCTTCAACACTCACTTCAATTCATATTCTTCATTGATTGAGCCAATCTGTTCTTCTACTATTTGTTGAATGTCTGATGTGTGCAATATACTTTACCAGGTCCTTTGGGGGACACTGAAATAAATACGATTCCTGCCCGGAGAGTGCTTCAAATAAATGAGAAGATAAGAATCGCTATGATGCCATATCAGAAATGGGATGAAGTACAGAAGAGGAACAAATGTTGCTATAGACAATTTTCCTAAAAAGTGAGCAATCATTTTAGTTGATGCTATCCTGAACAACTCTGCTCATTGATGATCTTAATTTACCTTGAATTCATAGACAACCTTATGAATTGCCTTGGACTTATTATTTTTCTCTTGTTTATGTTATTCCCACAACGAGACATAGCCTCCCTGAAGTCAGGTATGACGTCTTCTGCTATGCATTTTCCATTGGCTGTCAAGGCTTCCCACAGGGTAGAAATTTTTCCAGTTAGCCTGTAAGCATGATGTAGTGAAAATGGGTTGAATTGGAATCCAATGCACCTATTGTGCAATGGTATTATTTTATGATCTTTCCCAGAGGAACAAATCTATACCCTAAAACACATCAGAGTAGCAAATATATTTGGTCTTTGGGTTTGCACTGACAACCCATTTGCAATTATTCTATTAAATTAAGATGAATGATGTACAGTTCACTATTGTAACAGTGCAGGTTATATTAGAACTGGAAGAATGTTTTCAATCTAAGTGGTGATAAAATTGGAAAACATGATATGGTGATATCGGTTATGAGGACTATGTGGCATTATGGATATCAAACAAGGCATCTGAATTATCCATCGCTTTTATTTCTTTTTACTATTATCTAATTAATATTGAAATATGGTTAGGCACACAGTACTGGATGGGAAAAATTGAAAATCCATTATCTAGTCATACTTTAAAGATGTGAATATCTAGGCTTAGGGAGTGGAAGTAATATATCTAAAGTTACAATAATTTGGTAGCAGAGCTGAAGTAAGAACCCTAAACAACTGGCCTTGTGCTGGCCCTTTTGGGTATATTGCACAGTTTTCTCAGAGGAGGGATACACACAAAATGATCATTCATATTCCGTGCAGACACTGCCACTCTCCCCTATCAGTGGGTACCACCTGGGAGAAAAGTGCAGCAGGGCAGCCTAGTGCACAAGGTTTTTCTATTTTACCCACATATTGCTTTCATGCTTTTGGGGAAAGAGTAACCTTAATATGATGAATGCCTGTCCTATTAAAAGCTCCTCCAGCATAGGCATTATTGATAGTGTGTAAAAAGGCCATCCATTTTAGAGCAAATGAAAATTGAAATGGAGAGAACATCGTGTCTTTTTTTCTAATATAACTGGCTCAGGAACAGCGTGATTGGTGTGAGCTGAGAAGAGCTGTCCTGAGCCCTTGTGACCTTCGCCTACCTCCCATCGGGGATCACAGAGACAACTGACCAGGAAGGAAGCCGGCTTCCTAGCACTTGAATAATAAGGGCTGCAGCCCATAGCAGGGTCTTCAGAGACCCTCATAACCTGGCATCAAACTACCCTTTGGATTTATCTTCTATAATTTTCAGCCTCAAAACCAACACGTTACTCACCTGAGATTCTTATTCTTATTCATATATCATGTTCTTTTCTTCCAAGCTTCTGCACATGCTATTTCCTCTGCCTTAAAAGCCCTTTACATCTTTTCTGAAAGGCTGAATAATTCTCTTCCATTACAATGCCACTTCTGTGGAGGCGTCTCCATCCCTTCCATTCCTCATTCTATATCAGCGGTTGTGCCATCTGGACACTCCTAAGGCTTTGAAATGTATTATGGGTGTTCGCAGTCCATGGTATTTTGGTCAGGCATATGTCTGTCCTCCTACCTAGAGGGTGATCATCTTGAGAACAGAGACCTTTTGCATCTTTTCCTCCCCACTGCCTAGCACAGTATTCAGAAGGTAGCTGGTAATTAAATGTTTCTTAAAGAAGGAAACTTATCAATGAGTGGGGAAGGATAGAGGAAAGTAAGAGATTAGGAAGTTTCACACTTATGGATTCTTCTTTTTTAAGACTGTCTCAGTCATAGGCTCAGTCTTAGCCAAAATCACTCCCAATTATAAGGAATTGGAAGCTTCCACCTGGGCAATCATCCCAGTTGCAAGATTTGTGTCATCTATATATCATGCAGCAATAACTTTTTGGTGAGTTATATGGTGCTCACCTGAAAGAGGTAGGTCTTTTGAAATGAAACAATCTTTTTTAGTGACATGACAGAGCATTAGGAACCCTCCATGCTGGATAATTAACATCCATGCATTAATCTTTCCACTTACTCACTGGGTTTGAACCCTTTACTGGTGATCATTATCTCCTGACATGAAAATTTCAAAGTAAACTGACAGTTAATTTAATGGCATTTAAAAGTAATGAGAGAGTAAAGATGTCAGAATGAAATACACATTTCTTTGAAAACTCAGGCAACAATTTGGAAATCTGGGTAAGCATACAAACCTTAAAAGAGGAAGGATGAAAGAGCAGCTGAACTTTGATTTAATTCAGACAGGGACCCATTAGGGAGCAGCATGGAAAAATGAAAACAGCATTGGGCTTAGAGCCAGGATGCCTGGATTTGAAACCCCAGGTTCTCCCATTCCTGGTGGTGTGATCATAATTAAGTCCCCTTTTCTTTTGTCCGTTAACTGTACATATTAATTTCTACGTTGTAGCATTGTTGAAGATAAAATGAAATCCACATGAATGCAAGTTAAGTATCTGGCATGCAGTTGGTGTTCGATAAATATTCTTTCACTGCTCCTTAAACAAAAGAACATTCTGATAGAACATTTGTTATACCTCTGTGTTTTTCATGAGCATGGAATAAACAGCTGATTCAAAAATGAGGCTAAAGTAGATTCCAATAAGCATGAGGAGCTAAAATAACTCAGGAGATTTATAAACCATTTCAGACTTATTCCAAATGGGGAGAAATCAGAGGGTCTACTCAAGTTTTACTTCCCCATTGGAGGAGCAGCTGGAACATTTGGATAGATCAAATGAATAGGACATGCCTAGTACCAAGTATAACCTCACAGCTCTTTACTCAAACCCATAAAGGTGGAAAGAGCTGGGACTTTTGGAACCAACAAGAACTAGGTTCAAAGACTAGCTAGCAATATTCCCTAATACCATGATTATGAGTCATTTAATCTCTGTGAAATGAAGTGAGTAATCCCTTTGAATCTAAATCTACTCTCCAGTTCATTGGACTTACCCAGATCACCTGACAGGGAGGATGGACAATCCATACCAAGGAACAGAGAGAGTCTACAGCTGTGGGCACAAGAGACCCATCCGCCAGCCATGTGGAATCGAAGCCCCCTCTCAACTGAGAGGTGGAGTGGGCATCGCCACCCCAGGGTACTCAGGATGGAGGATTAAAATATGGACTAGAGTGGACTTACTGGTATTCTACTATAGAATTATTGTTGACTCTAGCAATGGAAGAAATTATATCATTGATATGGAGACTGTGGCCACTAGAGATGTTGAAGGCAGGGAGAGGGAAAAGGAGGTGTGATATGGGGGCATTTTTGGGACTTGAAGTTGTCCTGAATGATATTACAGGGAAAGATGCAGGACATTATGTGTCTTGTGATAACACACTGAATGGACTGGGAGAGAGCATAAACTACAGTGTAAACTATAATCCATGCTGTGTAGCAGAGCTCCAAAATGTATTTACCAAATGCAATGAATGTACCACACTAATGAAAGAAGTTGTTGAAGTGGGAAAAGTAGGGGTTGTGGGGAATGGTACATATGGGAACCTCCTATATATTTTAATGTAACATTTTGTGTGATCTATGTATCTTTTAATAATAAATAAAACTTATGTTTAAAAAAATGGGAGCATAATACCAACTTCATAGGGTGGCTGTGAGAATTAAATTAGAAAATACATATAAGCAACTAAAAGAGTCCCCGGAACATAGCAGTGCATGGCATTTTTAGTTTTCTTCCCAGTTTGGATTTTACTATAATGCTTTTCCCTGGTAGATGGAGAATTTGTCACAAGGCATAAAGTGTTATAGCTGAATAAGGCTTGTGGGAATCATCTCCCCCAGGATTTTAAAGTAACATTACAGGGACCCCTAGGATTTCCTATGTGCTATCTTAGGGATGGGAGACAAGAGGGAAAAGCTGAAGGTGCTCCAGTTTAATCTGTTTTGATTCCATTTTATTCAATAACTATTTCAAATTAAAAAAAAATAACAAATGGCAGCTCAACAAGTTATGGAATCATTCAGTATTTTAAAAAGTTCTTTTCAGGCACTTTTTTTTTTAATTGATTTTGTAAAAATATTACATTAAAAAAAATATGAGGTCCCATTCAACCCCACCACCCCCACCCCACCACTCCCCCCCAGCAACATTCACTCCCATCATCATGACACATCCATTGCATTTGGTAAGTACATCTCTGGGCATCTCTGCACCTCATGGTCAATGGTCCACATCATGGCCCATACTCTCCCCAATTCCATCCGGTGGGTCCTGGGTGGATTTACAATGTCCGGTGATTGCCTCTGAAGCACCGTCCAGGGCAACTCCAAGTCCCAAAGGCACCTCCACATCTCATCTCTTCCTGCCATTCCCCATACCCATCAGCCACCATGTCCACTTTTCCCACTCCAATGCCACCTTTTCTCTGTGGACCTTGGATTGGTTGTGTCCATTGCACCTCTATGTCAAGAGGAGGCTCGGATTCCACATGGATACTGGATGCAATCCTCCTGCTTTCAGTTGTAGGCTCTCTAGGCTCCAGGGTGTGGTGGTTGTCCTTCTTCAACTCCATCTTAGCTGAGTGAGGTAAGTCCAATAAATCTGATTGTAGGAGCTGGAGTCTGTTGAGGCTCAGGGCCTGGCTATCATATTGTCAGTCCAGAGATTCAAATCTCCTAATTATATCTTAAACCCCAACACCAACTACAATTCCAGTAAAGTAGCATGAAAGTCTTATGAAAAGAGATCCCATCTGAGTCCAGTTTCATCACACAGAAACACCAGCTCCAAAGAAGGGCCATCTGACATGGCAGTGAACCCCTTCTGCCATGACCATAGAACCCATGGGTCTCTTTAGCCCTCCAAGGAACCAATACCTGGGGATTGTATCTACTTTACCTGTCTCCTAGACTCTGCTCAGTTGTGCATAAGGGCAATCCTTCTGACAGCCTCCAGACTCTTTTTTAGAGACTCGTAGTCATATAAACTCATTTCTCCTTTCCTTTTCCCCCTTACATTAGGTCAAACAGCATTTTAAAGTCATGTTATTATATGTAGACAGGGATATTCTGCTGATCCACACCGAACCTTCAATTCAAGGTCATTTTCCAGTTGCATCATCAGTTGTTGATAGTGATCCCTCGGTGCCAGGGAGGCTCATCCCCGGGTGTCATGTCCCACACTGGGGGGAAGGCAGTGCATTTACATGCTGAGTTTGGCTTCGAGACTGGCCACATTTGAGTAACATGAAGGTTGTCAGGAGGAAATTCCCAGGCACAGTGCTGCTCTAGGCCTTGTTCTTATTTCAGGCATATAGGCTCACAAGCATAGTCATTAGTATCAGGGGCTCACTGTTGGACCCTCATTCCTTCCTGGTCCTTGCTGCTGCACCTGGGGGACTGCCACTGCTCCCCTAGGTACCACGACAGAGCACCCCCGGTTTTCAGGCACTTTTATCTCATCTAATTCCAACTACTAATTCAATTGTTCCTCCAGTATTCAGAAAGATACGCAGGGGAACATGGATTAAATGACATAGCCAAGGTCTCCCTATTAAAGGAAAAAATGAATAAGAGAAAATATCCTTAACCATATTCTTTTCTCACAAAACCAAATCCCATATTCTTTTTATTGAACTTTAGGATTAATACAGTACCAACTTTGCTACAAAAACATTACAACTATGTTGTTGTTAACTATAGTCTATATATTACTTGATATTTTTCCCATGCACCACCACATTCTTAACACCCTGTAGTAGAACATTCCTGTATTTTTTTAAACCACAATCCTCATCTACTGATAAAATGATTGCTATACATTCCATATATCATCCTCCAAACTATCCTCCATCGAACATAATCAGTTTGGATTTTAAACGAAACAGCAATACTACTAGCAGATACATAAATATCAACATAACAGCTGTTTGCAAAAAATTATCTCATTTTATATTTGAGTAAATTCAGGCTAGGGAAGGGTAAGTACTTGTCAGAAATCATTCCATCAGGGAAAGATATGATGGCATATAAGACACTTAATATAGAGCTGAGGCATGATATTCTAATCTCCTTGATGCCATGTAAGGTAAAAGAGTAGAAATTCTCATGGAAGGATGGTATTATCTCCTAATTATTGCAATGCCCCCAAAGGGGGGTGATAACCAGAATAACCTCATAATTTTGCCTAAAACAATTTGTGTAAGAGATATTCAAGAATTTCTAGCCCATATGTAAATAAAGGTAAAAATGATGTGTGTCATGGGTTTCTTTGGAAAGATTGGAAGGGGTATTGTGATCTAGGAGGAATGTTGGGGAAATAATAAACCGAAGAACACCCTTACAAGAACCAATGAAGACAGTATTTCATGGACAGTGGAATACGATTAACTGTCTTCAGAAAGAAACATGTACACAAGTGGATGTTTATGTGCATTTATCCAGGTTTGGGAGTCAAAATGTGAATTCTAATCCTGGCGCTCCCTCTTACTTATTTTGTCCGTCAGCAAGCCACGTTACCTCTTGGACCTTCCCAACGTGTAACGTGAGAGAGTTGAACAGGCATTTTGATGGTCCCTCTAAGTTCTAACATTCTCTGGTTGTGGTTGAAAATAATACCAATCTTCTCTCACCCCATACTTTTTACATGGCCAAAGGAAGAGAAGAAAGCTTACAACACAGGGCCTTTCATATATTTATTTACTCTTCTTCCCCCTGCCAAACCTTTAGAGCCATTTCTATTTAAATACTTGGTTCTGTTGCTGGGAGACTTGTTCCTCAGAAGATGCTTTCGTCACTGGTTTTCTCGTATGTGGTGCCGGCAGTACCAAAGTAGGTCAATCAGTCTTTGAAAGTTATTATACCAAATTTGCTTTGTTCCCACATAGTCACTTCCCATCAGCTTTGTTTCCTCCTCCTACAGCCCTCAGCTCTTGTTTTGAAATTCATAAAACTCTCTTTTCCCAACCAAACTAAATGTTCTTGTTCTTACCACCAGCCTCTGTAGCCTTCAATTCAGCAAAATTTATTCTGGAACATCCTGGCCCATTATAAGAAAAACTAGATAACATTACCGTTTCCATTATATATTTGATTGGATGATTGCAAGACTGAGATCTTTTATCAGTTGTCAATTTATTGTCTTCTGCTTCTTCATTTGGTATCTTATACAGTGCATGTATTTTAGCACTGCTGTTTGTAATACACACTCAAATCGGGATTATGATAAGGTGAGGTAGTTCAGCATACAGTGGAAAAATAATTGCCTTGGCAGAATGAGATGGTCTACACATGGGAGAAGGCTTGCAGTAGATACTCCTTTAGAGGTTAATAATCTGTCTTAGATAAGTTACGGATATACTTTATTTTTTGGATGTTTGTGGGAAGGAAAAAAAAGAGCATGGGAGAAGGATCAATATTTGACTGCAACATGGATATTTAAAATTATTAAAAATCTTCCAGAGAGCGAAACTCATAAAAAAGCAATTCAGCCTAGAAATGAGGAGCACTGGGTTTGTCACTTGCAATTTACTCTAACATTTACAAAGTACCTTCAGATCATAAATGAGATCTGGAACTTTCTAAATGATCTGACTTTGCTTCTTTCTCCATTCTGCTGGCAGCTCCTCTGAACCTCACTCATGCAATGACCTCCAGGTTTCCAGAATGAAGGCCTTTGGATGTGCTTTTTCCTGTCCTGGAGTGTTCCTTCTCTCTCACCTATACCACTGCGCCTATCCAAATACTAACTCTACCCTCAGTTGCAGTTGATGTGCCTGAGTCCTCCCTGACCTTCCCCAATATGGATCCTTTATCTCTGTTTCCTTCTTGTGTTTCACCCTATGACTTACCTTCATAGCACTTACTATATAGTTTTCATGTGATTATTTAAAATATACCCTACCTCCTTCAGAATGATAAAAAAACGCTGACATCAGGAGACTTGCCATTTTATCTATATTTCCCATGCTCATCACATAATAGATCCTCAACAAATATTGTATGGATAAATATTTGCCCTTTGATTACTTATGTTTTAAACTTTGAAATTAAAAATTATACATCTTTGGGCCTGGTGCATGCCAAGTTACCATAAAAGCAATTAATTTAATCTTATAATAGAAACTTTGATATATTAATTTACCTTAACATGATTTTCATTACTTGCATTTCAAATGAATACTCCTAATTCTTATTTTGGGATTTTTTTTTTTTTTTTTTGGTAGCAAAGAGAAGAAATCCACTCCTGATGCCCAATGTAAAGGTTTTATTGTAAGGATGCAGGGGAATTCCCACAGAACCAACTGCAGAATACAGAACTGTTCTTTATGGAACTGAAAATCTTCAGGCTACTTCTCTCTCTCCTGCTGTTTTTCTGGTTTCAAGATGAAGTTTCATCTTTTCCCCTTACTGAATACATCATTGTTTTCTTTGTTTCAGTATAGTCTCCTCAATGATGTTCTTAGTTTCTGTTGCCCATAATTCTGCCTTGCACAAGCAATAGCTTGTTATAAGCCTGACTCCATTCCTAATTCCACTGGCCAGCACTGTCTAACTCAGTTAGTCTTTGCCTGTCTTGGTACAAACTCTCAAGAGGAAGATACTGTCATTCATTGGTGGCCAATCAGTCAGAGGGTTAGTTACCAAAGACCTTGGTACATAGGGTCTTAAGACCTGCAATAGAATTAGCATGTCAACAGCAATTGCACTGCTAGGTATCTACCCAAGAGAAAAGACCTTATATATCAATATGAAAACTTATATGTGAATGTTCATAGCAGCATTGTGTCAAGAGACAAAAGCTATAAACAGCACGAGATGTTCAAAGGTTGAATTGGTAATGTGTGCCTTAGCTATATAATCGGGCATTATTAAAGTGGTTGAAATGTGAAATTTTCTGTTGTACATATGTTAATACGTTAAAAAAACTAAGGGACTACTGGAGAGAAAAAAAGATCTGTAATATGGATCCGCAGCTCTGCAGCAAAGGTGAGATTATGGTTATTGTACTGCTCTGAATAAATGAGGAAAAGAAAACATATTAGAAATATTCCTATCAAAATATTTCATGAAACGACGTTGGTGTTGAAATCTGAAATATATTTGTATCACAGCTGTTCTTCAACGGAGAGTATTTTATTCCTCAAAGACTAGAAATAATTGGAGTGTTATGATTACTATAATGATATTATAAAACGAGGGGCAGAAGCAAGTCTCCATTCTTGGGTTTCACTTGTTTCCCAAAAACAGGTACAGTGTCTGTTAATCACTAACTGTACTATTTCTGTAAATACTCTGCAGGTGCTCAGTCAACATTTGTATGGCTGGCTAGTTGCAGAAGTGCAGAAGCTCCCATATTTAACGTAGCTATCCAAATATATCCATAGTTCGGGCTTCCAAAAATGAGGATTATGGTAACAGGGACTCACATTTTAGGGCTTTCAGTAGTGGTAGTATAAATGACATACCCATTCTCCCGTTCTGAGTTTTGAGTCAAGGTAGACAAAAGAGTCAGGAAGAAGGAGAGCAGTACATTACTTTTATTGTGTGTTAAAAGTTCTAGTGGAGAACAAGACTTTAGCTGTGACACATCATGGTCTTCTTAATACTCTCTGCTTCTATCTCTGTTCCTTTCTTGGCTCTCCTCGTTGTCTAGATCTTGCAGTCAAAATCTAATTAATGAAAGCTCCAAAGCCAGACTGAAAATTTCAAGGAATAGGTAACTCCCATCTTATTCAAATTGTTCTAGAAACTGCAAAAACATGAAAAGCTATCTCACTTATTTTATTATGATAAATTATAACCTTGACACTAAAACTGAAAGAAAATGTGAGTAAAGCAAATTATACACCAATTTCATTTTTTACATTAATGATAAAGTCAAATAAATATTTAGCAAACAGAATAGAATTGTTCATACATAGAGATGGATTTACTATGAAAATAATGAAATTTAAGTCTCAGGGTCCTTCAATTGAAAGAGATTCTCTTAAGGTCCATTGCCTCATTTTAGATTTTTATATTTAGAATCTTTTTCTTAAATGGGTCCCACAAAATTGTATAAGCAGGCTACAGATCCTACATATATGCATACACACACACACATAAATGAAAACACACCAAGACCAATAGAGTTTACTCTAGCAATGCAAAAATCTATTTACCACAATAATAGAAAAGGAGAGATGGAAATATATGATCATCTAAAATATAATTTTTAAAAAGCACTATATAAATTTCAATATCCACTTTTAATTGCAGAACGGATTTTACTTATTTTGATCAAGGGTAACAACCAAGAACCTCCACCAAGCATTATGCTTTATTATGAAATGTTAAAGCCTTCTCTTGAAGGAACTAGACAAGGATACTTACTATATTGCTGCTTCTATTCACCACTATTCTTAAGGTCATTATCAATCCAGTAAGACTATACAGACAAATAGCAAAAGAATGGAAGGGGGGAACAGACTTGGCCCAGTGGTTAGGGCATCCGTCTACCATATGGGAGGTCCGCGGTTCAAACCCTGGGCCTCCTTGACCTGTGTGAAGCTGGCCCATGCGCAGTGCTGATGCATGCAAGGAGTGGCCTAGGACGCAAGGAGTGCCCTGCCACACAGGGGTGTCCCCCGTATAGGGGAACCCCTGCGTAGGGGAGCCCCACGTGCAAGGAGTACGCCCCATAAGGAGAGCTGCCCAGCACGAAAGAAAGTGCAGCCTGCCTAAGAATGGCGCCACCCACATGGAATGATGACACAACAAGATGACGCAACAAAAAGAAACACAAATTCCCATGCCGCTGACAACAATAGAAGCGGATAAAGAAGAAGACATAGCAAATAGACACAGAGAACAGACAACCAGGGCAGGGAAAGGGGAGAGAAATAAATAAATAAATAAATCTTAAAAAAAAAAAGAATGGAAGGGAAAACATGAGAGAGAATTTGTTCAAATATGAAATTATTGCCTTTATAAAAAATACCCAAAATATTCTAATAAAAATAACTAGAATTGATAAAAGATTTAGCAAGTTTATTTGACATAAGATTAATATGCCAAAATCAATGAAAAGCTGATGTACAGGCAAAAGTCAATTAGAAGATTTAATAATAAAATAGACATCATTCACCTTATTATGACAGTTTGAATTTTGTGAATTCCAGAAAATATTGTTCTTGAACTAATCCATTTCTGTTGGTGTGGGGCCCTTTAATTGCATTAAATTCTGTTAAGGGTCTTTTGATTAGGTCATTTGATTAAATCTCTTTAGACTTTTGATTGGACTATTTCAATGAGGTGTGACCCAGGTTAGGTCTCTGTCCTCTTGCTGGGTCTTATACAAACTGAGAACACATAGAGAGAAAGAGATACAAATAAAAAGGAAGTCACCATTTTGATCCTGCTGTATGAGAGAGGACTCGAGGACTGCTAGAAGCAGAAGCTGAAGCATAGAGACCCTAAGAGAGAAGCTCAAGGCTAAAGATACAAGCCATATGCTTGATCGCCTTACAGCTGTGCTCTGGGAGATGGTGCGCCCTAGGGATCAGCTGCCGTCTAGCCAAGGCACATGGCAGGACGCCAGTACCTGACTCTGGTGAAAAAGTATCTGTAACAATGCCTTGGTTTGGACATTTTCACAACCTCAGAACTGTATGCTTTACCCTAATAAATTTCCCATTATTAAAGCAAACCCATTTCTGGTACTTTGCATTGGGAGCCCTTTGGCAAATGAATACAATCGCACACATGCGTATGAGTTATGAGTTAATGCATTCAGTACAATTGCAGTCAAAATTCCATCAAGAGTTGACAAACGAAGAAAAATAATGTGGAAGGACCAAGAATAGTAAAATCAAGAAAAATAGTGACACTCACCCTATATGACAGTGACTTCTTACACCTTAATTTAAAACCACATGGCATTGATGTAAAAATAGCAAAGTAACCTAAAGGAACATAATACAAAGTCCAAACAGAAACCTAAGTAGATATGGGGTGTTGGTTTATGAGATTAAGAGCTGCACAAATCAGTGAGAAAAGCAGAGGTTATTCTATTGGGTAAATATGTAGGCGAAAAGAGAATCATCTCTTTCTCCCATGAATCAATTCCAGATAAAATAAAAATACAGACGTGAACACTAAACTTTACACTTTTAAAAGAAATTATTAAAAAATTTATGATTTTTGCATAAAACAAAAAAAAACATCAATAAATCTGACAGAATCAAAATGTAATAAAACTTCTATGTAACAAAGCACATCATAAAATCGAGTTAAAAGATGAACCACAGACAGGAAATAGATATTTGCAGCACTTAGAGGAAACAAATGATTAGTGAAGTGGACATTAACCATGCCTGGAGCCACCCAGCATATTTTGAATGTCCTTCCTGGTATTTGGGGAATTTCTCATTATATGAGTATTGCTTCCCCAAGGCAGAAACCAGCTAAGGCACAGGCAGGTGCCTAGGTTTCAAAGAGCAGATGCAGCCGTGCAAGACTTTGCTTAGGAACAAAGCCTGTGGCTTTGGGGGACAGGAAGCAGTATGAGAATTTCTAGCCTTCCGTTTCCATGTTCATTCCTGGGAAACACAGTGTCTGGGCCCAGTACAATCCTGCAGTATGATCTGGACAAATCACACGGCCTCTCCATTTGACTCTGTTTTTCAGAGATTCTATTAGTCACACAATAGCCTCTTTTTTTTTTTTTTCAATTATTAAGGTAAAATTCACAAACCATAAAATGAACCATTTTCAAGTGTATGATTCAGTGTCATTTAGTACATATTTTGTAATGTTATATAACTAGCACACTTACGTAGTTCCACAAAATTTTCATAACCCTAAGAAGGGAATCATGTACCCAACAAACAGCATCTCTCCACCAATACCTTTTTAATATATAACCTTACTGCTTAAACTGGCTAGTGTGTATTCTGTTGCTTGTAATTAAGAACAATAACAGATACCATTAGAACCCAGGCTATATAAAGAATCCGTACAAAATCAATAAGATAAAGTAATTTAAAAGCAAACAGACAATTCACAAAGGAGAAAACCTGAGCTGAATGAGTAAAAAGTATATGAAAAGATGCTCAACTCCACTAGGAATCAGGGAAATGCAAATTAAATGAGATAACACTGCTTCACATGCATGATTGGACCACATTAAAAATCTGCTAAGACCAAATGAAGGAAAGGGTGAGGTAAAAGATAAACTAGCCTATATTACTGATGAAATGGTGAATTGGAACCAGCATGGGAGTGAGAACACATCAGATCAAGTGAAGCTGTGGCCACCTATGACACAGGTATGTACTCTGGAAACACCGTTTACCATATTGCAAGGAGACATGTGCAAAGATGTCCACTGGAGAGGTTTTTAATATTGAAAGTATGACCCCAACCCAAACAGCTAATAAGAGAATATATATATATATATATATAAAATGCCACTTTGATTCAATGAAATTCTATATTGAAGTAAAAATAAATGAGCAAAATAAATGTGTTTTAGGGATAAATGTCAAAATAATGTTGAGTGGAAGAAAGAAAGATGGAAAACAAGAAAATAAGAGAAAGAATATGAAACAGTATCGTACCATGCTTGTATATTTTTTTCAAAATAAAACTACAGAATAGCATTCTGTGTAGTTTAGGCATATATACACATGTAGTGAAAAGATTAAATTCAAGAGCCTCTATAAAGAGGACTCACCAATTTTGGGATGATGTTTGCCTCTGCAGAGAAAGGTGTGGGAATGGGATGAGGGTCTTCAACCATTTTCATTAGGTTTTATTCCCTAAAAATTTTTTTCTGAAGTCAATATGCCAAAATGGTAAAGTGTTAACTCAATTACATTGGCATACAACATGGAATTTCATGTAATAAAAACATGAGTTCCTTGAAGCTGCATTCTTCTGAATCCAGTATACAGTAGATATTAAAAAATATGTTTATTACTAAATGAATCGATGATTCACTATTTATGGCAGTTAAATAACTGTAATAGTAACAGCCAATGTGCAACCTTAAGTAAGTGTCAGGCTATCCAGTAATTTTAAAAAATAAAAATGAAACATTATAAAAATTGTACTTGAAAATCCTGTAGAAAAACCCCACATTATAGTAAGATGTTGTCTCCATCTCACTGAGGTTTAGTATGGTGTCTTCCCTTCAGTCTTGGAATTTATTTTCAAACAAGCAGTATATAAAAAGTAGTTGTCATGTTTATAGCTGAACTTATACAAAACATGTATTTTTAAATGTTCTAATTACGTGCAGGGAGGTTAGAAGCCTGTGCTATTCAAAGCGTGAGAGATCTGTCCTTAAGAGCAGAGCAGTTCGCATCTCCCATGCCAAGGCTGCTATTGGGTTCACACTCAATGAATGGAACGCAAGTAGAATCATGCACTATGTAAACTATTACTTTGCTCTCTTTTGCCTTTGTAGACCAAGCAAGTATAATTGGATCTATATAAGTTAATTGAGAATATATGATCCAATCTTAAATGGAATTATTTAATTATTGCCAAATTAATGATAATTAACTAAAGGATGCCAGAAACACGCTCTTAACTATGCAATACCTTAACATCCTCACATTAACGTTGCCATGCTCATGCTTTTATTAGATCAACTCAAAAGAGGACAAATTCAATCTAGAACTCCCCCCACTACACCTCATTTCTACAAACGGCTGCACCTGAACCTGGAAAATCCATTGTTCATCTTAATTTCCCACTAGATGTGTATCTGCCACATAGCAGACCCCAATATGTCAACTGGGGGAACAGGCATTTTTAAGAGCATGGTGCAGGTTGTTATCTATAGCCCTGAGCATGTCAGGGTTTGTGTGCCAAACTGAAGTCAGGCTTATCAAATTTTTAATTGACAATATGCTCAGAGACATAGAGGATGTTTTCAAATGCAAAAAAAAAAAAAAAAGGAAAGAAAAAGAAAAAGAAACTTGACAGTTTAGAATGGTAAGATGAATAAGACAAGCTGGAATTTAAAACTACCAAGTGTAAGAGCCTGGACTGAGTCAAAAAATCAACTGGTTAAGTAGAGATTGGGGGAAATATATCTCAGGATCATCACATTAAAAATATAGAAATTTTAATCAACAAGAAGGTCACCAGTGTTGCCTGGGACTTCATAAAGAAAGCAAAAATTTTGTTAGAATTGAATGAGCCCAATTCAGTGGAGCACTGTAAACTCTATGCAGCTAATTTAGGCATGTTAACACACCACAATTTGCAGTATTAAACAACTGGGTTCTGAAGTAATCCTTTCTTGACATATGAATTAACAGACCTAGAACAGCCAATGTGATTTTTAGGCAAGATGAAAAGAATGCTAATATTAATAAATGTACACAGAATAAAGGTGTATAGAAGTATAAGTATCTACAGAACTCTGTAAATAAATGTATCAAAATCCACATAGATAAAGTAAAATAAAATGTGTATATATATATACATATAACCTGTAAAGAACAAAGTATCTGCTAACTGGGAGAACAAAAGTTTATATTAATCTGACTCTATTTTAATTACTAATAAATTAACAAACAAAAAAAGGAATTGGTGGAAAGCATAGATGTTTTATTCATTCTACAGCCACCTTTTGAACACTCTACATATCCCAGACGGTGTTCTAAGCTCTTTACATATAACTCATTAAATCCTCAAAGTAACTATGGGGCACATATTATCATTACACTCATTTTCTTCTTGCATATTCTACCAGGATCCTTTTTCTGTGTCCTATTTTATTATTATCCTCTATAAGACAGTTTTGGGATGTCACTTCTGGTATAGTGAAATTGCAGAATGGCAAAAAGTTTAGAATTTGGGAAAAGCAGATCTGGGCTTGATTTCTGCTTTGATACTTAGTGGCTGTGTGGCTTTTGAATTATAAAAGCACCCTGACTTCATTTCATCAATTGACATATGTCTTCAAGTTATTACTCCTTAGGATTGTTGTGGTTATTAAATAAGATAATAAACACAAAGCCCTGCACACAATTCATGGTGCTTAGTATATGCTCAATAAGTGTCAATTATTATTCTTATATTATTACCATGCTCTTATCTTCAGCTTCTACTTATGAACATGCCCAAGGTTCATGTTAAGGATAGCCATTATCAAGTGATTTCTATAGATGTCTGTAACCTCTAATGTTCTCTGCAAAATTCTTGCTCCTATTTATGTATTAACCTGGAAGAGGCTTCCCTATCTATATATCCTGCCATTTCTGTTTTCCATCTGGAATGCATGGTGTCCCAAATTGGTGCTCTCTCTATTGCTGTGGTAAGGAGTCATTCTGGTAGAAAGAATTATATCCCAATTTGAATCCAAACTGAAATCAGGGTTTTTCCATGGAGCGTGAACATGACCACCATATCATTTATCCATAACATTAAAAGCTTTTGCTTTGACTGCAGCAGTTTGGGGGTTAGAAAATTAGGTTTCTAATTTTGTTTCTATTGTTATATTAAAAGTGTTTTACAAAACATTTGTAGAGGGAATTTATAGTTAAATAACTAGTTAGATTAATGCCATGATTTTATTTAAAATTTCTCAATGTCTGGGATGTCATATCAATCCTATTAGAAATGAATGTATAGAGGAGGAGGAATGAGAATTTCATGAATATTAGTCCAAGGGGAACATAATTTTGTAAGGCATTAAAAAATATGCACACATATTTAATTGCAATGCTCTGCAAGAACCAGTCCTTTACACTTATGTAAGGCAGTCATTAAAATTCACTTGAACAATAAAATTCCGATGAAAATACAAAGAAGTAACCAGGTAAAATCAGGCTTCTCTTCTGTTGGAAACTGCCACCTACGCAAAAGGCAGTTTCCAGCCTCTCTTCAGATGTGTGGACTAGAAACCTTATCTAAAACAAAGCAGGGAAGAGAAACAGAATTCAGTGTGGGAAACATGACAAGGCTGAAGTGCTGGCCAGAGTTGTGGAAATATGATTTGTCCAAGAATGATAAGAACAAAGGCATGATTATAGCAAGTCCCTCAAAGACATCTTAGATATGGTAAAGGGATTAAAATGACTGGATTTGTTTCACTGCATCCAGCATAAGATAAGATGTCTTTCCACGTTGATGGAATTGGAAGATGAAAAAGAAAGAAAGAAAAAAAATCACTGACCTGCTCCTGGATAGATGAGAGAACACAGTGATTGTTAGAAGGAAACAAAGTCATGTTCAGGTAGCATGTGCTCTAAGGAAATCTGAAAAGAAGATGGCTATAGAAAGCAGTGTGTGGGCCAGTCTAAACAGGAAGTTTCAAAGGGATTAAACTAACATCTTGGCTTAGGTTGGTCTCTTAGAATTCTTTTATATACAGGGTGCTTTCATTAGAGCCATTTTAAGAAATATAGAGTTCCAACTTCTCAGTTTTTCTTTTTGTGGGATAGGGTGGAAATATTCATTTGTTTTGGAGTTCAACAAACAATTTCCATCCTGCTATACAGTGATAATGGTGATAGTTAACATTCATTAAATGCTTATGCCAAATACTTTAAGTGCCTGGATGTAATAACCCCACAATGCACTATTGAGTTAGATATTGATATTCTCCTCATTTTATAGAAGACATGGCTTCAGTAAACACCCTTTACCTCTAGGGGAATAACAGGCTTAATGTCCCGAACTTTCCACTCATACTCTTGCTTATTCCTAGGAGTAGGAAGGGAGTTCCTTTCAAGGCAAGGCTGGACTGTGAGATGTAAAATGACATGGTAAGACTAAGTTTAAAATAATAATAACAGTAGCATAAATTATTTTATTATTCCTAATATTTAATCTGTACTTTCTATGAGGCAGTGTCCTCAACACTTCATATAAATTGTTTCATATAACCAAAATTCAGATACTGTGTAGTGTGTACAGGAACACCAGATCTTTGATGGATGAAAGCAATGTCAAGGTAGTTAGGCCAGACTTGAAATATCAGGAGATGGAATCAAGAAAAAGAAAGTCAAGAGGGTTCAAAAATAATCTCATATTTATGAACCAAAAGTTACTTGATACATGAGTAGGTCTGGCTGGCTCAGAGGGACAGACAGAGATATAAACACAGCTCATGGGATGCCTCCCAGAGTTATCCTTCCTCTTCTAGTCCATATGTATACATCTTCAAGTTTTCCTACTCCAGTATGCACTCAGCTCTTTTTCTTCTTTCCCTTCCCAATTCTCATCAATATGGCTTCAGACAACCTCACTCTACTGAAACTATTATTTCATATATTGCTGAGAATCTGCCTTTTGTGAAACCCAATTACTCTTCCTAATCTTCACTATCCTCAACATTTTTTAAGTATTAGATGCTCTCTGAACTTTTTTGTTTTGCCATCTTCTCTGAGTATTTTTCCTTATTACTTAACTGTGAATTTCTCTCCATACCCCATCTGTTACTCCTTTATTTCTCTTCCATTTTTGCCTCAGAAAGCCACTGTTGTTTCAACTACTACTGTCAGGAAGATGAATTACAAATCCAAATTTCAAACTATGAATCTAGTTATTTACCTTCTAATTCTGTATTTCCAACTGTCTATAAAATATCTACTTAGAGGGCACATCTATATTAGTCAGGGCAGGATAGGTTCTGCTTCACAAGAAACAAACCTGGAAGATTAGTGACATAAGCAAAAGGTTTTATTGCTAGTCATGTCTCTCTTCCAAACAGTGACTCAGGGATCCAGATCCTTTCCTCTTGAGATGTGACATTGCTCAATCTTACTTATGTGGCATCCATACCAGTCCCAGATGAGGCACACTGATTACTCACACATATATCCCATTGGCCAGAATCTAATTGCATGGCTCCAACCTAACTTTAATGGATATTTGTAAATTATGTGAGCACAAAGGGAAACAAATCAAGTGGAGTTTGAAATCACAGAGTATTGTCTCTACCATAATATTCTCACTCAAGCTCATTAAGTCCCAAATCTGACTCATCATCTTTATCCCAAACTGTCTTTAGCCAATTCTAGCAAATGATTTTGAATAGTCAGTGTATTAGTCAGCCAAAGGGGCGCTGATACAAAATACCAGAAATCAGTTGGTTTTTATAAAGGATATTTATTTGGAGGAGAAACTTAAAGTTACCAGGTCATAAAGCATAAGTTACTTCCCTCACCAAAGTCTATTGCCACATGTTGGAGCAAGATGGCTGCTGATGTCTGCCAGGGTTCAGGCTTCCTGGGTTCCTCTCTCTGAGAGGCCTCTGCCTGTGTTTAATGGAGACTTCTCTCCTTTCTCACATATCTGCTTCTCTGCTGTGTAGTGGTGGGTGGGGACTCAATGTCATACTGACTATGGCCCAATCAAAGCCTTAATCATTATTTAATCAAGTGAAAGTGAAACTGAATCTAATACAATCTAATGTGCAAACAGGCCAATTTACAAACATAATCCAATATCTACTTTTGGAATTCATAAATAATGCCAAACTGCTATCATCTGACACAATGTTTTCTTGATTATCTAAGCTTAAAACCTCTAAGTTATCCTTAATAAATATTTCTATTTTATTTCTTATATAAAATTTGACCTCAAAACCTGTTATTTCTTCTTTGAAAGTGTCACTTATATATTCCTGGTATTGATACCTTAGACTAGATTTTCATCACCTTCCACCTGTATTATTTCAAATGTTTCCTTCTTATATCATTTCCCTCCTCAGTTTTTTCTATATTTTCCTTCTGAATTTATCTTCCTAAAAACAATATTTCCTTTATGTTTTCCTCTGCTCAAGTCTTCCTATTTTTCTCAGTATGAAGGCCAAATTCTTCTAGATCTCAGGCCTTGCATAATCTAGTCTCCAGATGACTTAATCTTCCATCACCCTACAATATGTTCCCTATATTCTGGATAGGTTATTTACCCTCATAAACTTCACACCATCCTACCCCAACCCCCAAACATATAGGCCATCTTATTTTTTGCCTGAAGTGCATGAACTCTTTGGGTTACCTATCCAAATCCTATTCACCCTTGATGCTCCTACTTCTATCTCACTTCTTCTATGCAACGTTCTTAGGCTACTCCAGGTCATGATGATCATTTAATTGCCTGTGCTCAGTTCAGTACTTCAGTGATTATTTTCATTGTTTCATGCTAGTTTTTCCTCCTAAACTAGCCTATATGCATTTATTTCGAGCCTCAGAGTTTTTCTCACAATTGTAGAACTCAACACCATGTTTCATTTGTGTCCAATTTTTCTCTTAATATCTTACAGCTCTTCAGAGAGTGATAGGCTGTAGCCAATTCTAAATAAAATGAAAATATTGCAAAATTCATAATACTGCAAAGGTAAGACCCCCAAGAACAGTTGTTTATTTCTGTAGCACATATGTTCATAGATATTTTCAAAAGTTCTACCAGGTTATTTTCATGGGATATGGTCAGTAGCATATAAGCTTTTTACAGGACTTCTAAAAAACTTCAAAACAGTATAAGCACTCTTACCATAAAGGTATATTAAGAGGTTTAATTAATCCAAAATATTCTATAACACATTTATTCAATATTAAGTGGATTATATAGAGATAATGTCAATTTCTGGGTAACTTCAGCCTTTAAGACCAAATCACTTCACCTACCTGTAAAACGTGTAGTTCGTGGGTTAGAGTTTTCCTGCAGATTTAGGTCTCCCCTGAATATACTTAGCTGTTCTCCTGGGTATATGTGCTTTAATCAAGTTCTGTTATGGGCTTCTGTGATTTGATGACTCATGCCATTATTGCAGGTTGCTTATAAGGTTTTTCTTCAACCTGTGACTCACTGCCAATGAATTCTTGATTGTCCAGCAGTGATGAGGAAGAATAAAATCCATTTTGCAAAGAGATATCATCTTTCCCTCTTCTTCTAATCCTTCCTGTCTCTGGGGAGTTAATTTTGTGCTTATAACTTCCTCCATCTGGCCTACTGCTTCTTGGTCCTTTAGTCCTTTGTTTGGTATTTTTCTATAAAAAAGTCTTGCAATTTTCATTTCACTCCCAACTAAATATCTGACTCTGAAACTTTAACTTACCTGTGCCTTTATGTACAATTACTTAAAATCAGTGGAATCACAACAAAATAATTCAGGATATTTATAAACATTACCTTTCTGTGGCATTTCAGTTTGTTTCACTCTACTAGGGTCTTTTTTTCCCCAATTATTGGCATGATTTTTCCTATTTCCCACACAACCCTACAATGATGTGGAAACATCTAAGAAAGTCCATCTACTATAGGAATATTATTATTTTGTGAGTGATAAACTGGAAGGAACACTGAAGAAAATCCTGCTTCAAACAGCTTAATTTAAATAGCTGCAGCTATCCAGAGTGTTAGGAAACCCAGGTTCGAGCCTCAGTGCTCTTGCCCACTCGCTGTATGACCATGGATAAGCCACTGAATCTCTCTGTGCCTCTGGTTCCTTGATTGCAAAATGACAGAGTTGGAGCAGATCATTACTGAGGCCCATTTGTAATCTTCTCTGCTGTAATTTTTTTCATCATTGATATTCATTGTGATTTGCAAAGAGATGAGAATTTTGAGCAAAGCTTTTGATTTAAAGCCTGTGTTCAGAACTGTGGCTTGCTGGGCATGGTGCATACTAATGAGGGGATTTAGATGCTTCATAGGATGAGCTCCAATGGCCACCAAAATCTTCCTTCTCCTGAGTTCCAGATCCCGGAATATTCTTTTTCAGATCCAATGTACATTCCTCGCGGTGAGCATGGTTAACAATAAAAACCAAATGCTTTTATTTTTGAGAAAAGTCAAGCATGATGCAGATCAGCCTTGCACATATGCATTACTCATTTACACCCCCCCCCCCCCCCCCGCCCAGGAATATTTTCAATCCAATTTCTACCAGGCCCTGGAAAGGGAAACTTGTTCAGACTTGCTTGTAAAATCTTCAAAATTGTCCAAGCCTTAAAATATGGTTTAGGTACCTGATTACATGATAGAAAATAGTAAAAACCTGTCTCTGATGCTAAGAAAGCCCAGCTCCAGTCCTGTCCTCAAGAAGCTTGATCATTTTTGCTCTTAGTTGAGATACCTCTCTCTAAAGCAGTGGTTTTTAAAGTTTATTGAGTGCCAAAATCATTTAGAGAATTCTTTAAAATGTGGATTCCTGGGCTCCAAACCCAGATAATGTGCTTGAATTAATGAAATGGCTGAATTATGATAATATATGGTAAACAAAGATATAAGTATTTTCTATTATAAATGACTTTCTGTCAGTCTGAGTCTTAAGTTCCTAATTTTAAAATAATAGAAACTACAATAATCACAACAACCATTGCAGTATTTTTGAGGATTAATGAGATGATTTACATGCAAGCACTTGGTAAAATGAAAAGTTTTATTCAAATGTGATGTGGTGGTAACTATAGCTCTAGCAGTAATAGAACCTATTGGGATTTTTTTCAGTAAATTGGTATCTTGCTTGGGGAGATGAGTCCTAAGTCCTGCACCAGTATTTAAGTAGGTTTCTGTGGGCTAGTTTAGGAACCTAATTATCTTGTGTAAAAGAGTCCCATGTACGCAATTGTTTATACCTATGGGAAAATACCCCCCCCCAAATTTCAAAGTTAATTTTTAAAACACATAAATGTGTAGTTCTTTTTTACTTGAGGGCCTAGAAGCTATGACACATCTGTAACGACATTTAGAGCTACCACCCAGACCTTGATTTCTAAACATCATTCTCCACTAAAAATAGGCCAGAACTCCTTAAAGAAACAGCTGGTAGTAGTGCTGTTGCCAGATTTTCTTTAGGTTCTTGGCTATGTTACAAAAAAGATTTTGAAGTATATGCCAGTTCAGGTAGGCCAGTAGTTTATTAAGAAAATGAGAGAATAGAAATGGGAGAAAGTAACAGATTATGGGTAAAATAACAGATTAGGGTCACAGGTAGAAAGAGGAAAAGGGATAAAAAGGGGTAAAAATGGCTGATTTACAGCTTATAAATACCCATTACAGAAAGCAAGTCCCCAGGTGTACTTGCATGCTGATCTGGGCAGGGAGAGAAAGGGTAAAACTGGGCAAAAAATGGCTGATTTAGTCTCTGCAACTGCTTTTTAAACTATTAATTATTCCACACCTTTGCTAATGTCAGGGGAGCAATCCCACTTGTTTGCTGTTTCGATTGGTTACCCTACCCATCAATCCCCCAGGAGGGCCCAATGATAAGACTCCTTGAGAATATCCAGGTCTTCTCCTTGATCCCAGTGGAAATCCCATTCTGAATGGGGAATTCTCCTTTCGGCAGTCCTCTTGAATGGTCTTTCCTTCAGGGAGGGTTCCCATGGCCACCGGTTTTATGGCCATGGTTTCTCTGCCAGGTCCCAGGTTCATCTCTTTATTCCCTAATCAAGTCTGCCTCAGTACTAGGACACAGGAAATACAGGATGCACCTGGATTCCCTGGTAGTGCCAGAAAGTAAAACAAGTGCTGGAAGAAAAAAACACAGGCAAGTAAAAAGGACAAAGGAACCAACCTGAAAATCACTCCCAATGTCCAAAGCTGGAAAAATTTGCATAGTGAAAAAAAAATGGCTGTCTTGAGTTATAACTCAAAGGATAAAACAAATGAAACTAAAAATAAGTGATTTTTTAAAAATTAAAAACTCCTTTATTAGTCCCTTAAGGTTCTCTCCATGGCCAAAGTGAATGGCACCTTTTAATGTTTTATGAAGGATACAGGATTTGAAGTCAGGAGGCTTCATTTAAAATTTCTTTCTGATGCTCTCAGGTATCCTTGGTAGTTGTATAACCCAAGACTTGGTTTCCTAAATTCCTTATTGGAGTTGTTATGAGCTTATCATGATATACTTGCATGTAAAAGCTCTGTGAAACTATTCAGAGACAAGTAAATATTGATTCTTATCTCTTAGGTTTATTAGCCTACTGCCGTGGCTTTCAGCCCTGGTCTGGGAACACTGAGTAGCCACAAAACCCTTTCAGAAGCTCCATGAGGCTTTTTTGGAGATTATCTGAAAATTCTTTGGGTGATGAGAGGTAGACACAGACAACCAGCCAATCAAGAAAGCATGAAATGTCATCTTTGTTAGATCCAAGTCCCTGGAGGGGGAGTGGGGAGAGTGAGGGTGGTGGAGGGGCCACTGGGTTTACCTCACACTCAGAGTCCTGTGAGGACCCACCGAGGAGGGGAAAGAGGTACCTGTGGGGCCACAGCTCTCACCTTGATTGTGACCCAGAGGGGAGGGGAGGGGCTTTCCTGCAAATACTGGGGATTGGCAGTTTCAAATATAAGGCACAAAAAGCAAAAGTTGCAAGGTCCTGCCATTTGGAGAACCTGAGGGCAGCTTCTTATCATAGAAGCCATAAGGAAGTATCTGGCCTGCTAGTAAATTTTGTGGCACAAAAGAGCAGAAGCAGCAAGGTGCTATTCACAGAAGTTAGGGGGCTGGTATCATCCAAACTACATAGAGATGCAGACTTTGCTAGTCAGGGGGATGCCAAGGACAGGGAGAGCTGAGGTGTTCACTCAAAAGGGAAACTTAAGACTAAGCCAGGCAGTTTGACAGGATTATTTGTAAAATAATAAAAAGATGCGTTTTTTCATCCTCATAATCTCAAGCATACAGTGGAATTTTCCAGAAGCGGTATATGTGATGACATCATCACTCTAATGCATAATGAAAAGTATATTATTTTTCTTATGTTTTAACAACTTTTCAGTTTTAATATCTAATATGTCAAATACCAAGAGCTATAGCCCACATAAATGAAAGCTTTGGGGGAATCTTCAATTAGTTTTACGTATGTAAAGGATTTCTGAGACCAAGAAGTTTAAAAAACACTTTCGGTTCTTTATTAGTCACTCTAAAATGATAATGAAGGTAGATTTGAAAATATATAATCAGTCATTTTAAGACAGGCCTGGCCTTTACTCGGATCAGTTGAACTATTGTCAGATTAGTCAGAATCTGAAAAATTACTTCATTCCATGAACTGGTGCTAGGACCTAGTATGACTGATATACTGAGGTACAAATATGTTCAGAACCTCTAAGCAAGTCACACATTTTAATACAAGATGATAAGGACTGAATATACCTATATACAAAGAATTCCTGGGGAAAGATTAGGGAGATCTATCAGATCAGGAACTACTGGAAATTATACTTTAGGCAAGAGGTGGGAAAAGACATTCCAGAAATTGAAAAAAAAATACTAGCAAGGATGCCAGTGTAGGAGAGCAGGACACACTTAAGAGTGGCTAGCTAGTTATGACTGGTTTTTCTACTAAAGAAAATTTTGTTCTCCTGGATTTACTCCCATTCTTTAAAATTCCTGCAATCTAAAACAGAAATTTCAAGGGTATGAGAGTAGATGTCAAAATGTAAGCACTTCCTGGGATAGGGGGGACTTTTTTAAGCAAAAGGAGAAAGGAAGAAATAATAAAGGTTCATGAGCTTTACTTTTCTTTTTATGGCAAGCATACAGTATTGCTTTATTGTTTGTTGTACTAAAAATTCTTTTCTCGGGCAGTTTAAGTGAGCCATGCTTATGTAGCTTGCCTGCTTTCCTTTCCTCAAATCAGATTGCACTGGAGCTTCAAAGCCTTGTTTCTATTATTTCTTTCTTAACTTTACAAGGCCAAAGGATTTACAGTGCAGGCAAAAAGAGATGCACATTCCCCATGCATCATCTTACATCGAAAGGAAGAAGTAAATTAGCTTTTGATATCCAGTTGACTGCATTCACAGGTGAAAAAACATACTTTCCTTTTTTTCACACTGTCTAAACCTAATAAGCTTCTATAAACCCCAAATATGTTTGTTCTCCAGGGTTTGAGAGTCATTCCATATTATCCACTGTTCCTTGGACTTAAATATAACTCTGTCCTCTTGAAATTGGCCCTTACTTTGTTCCTTTAGGTGTAAAGTTTCATACTATTGATGATAAATCTTCAAAAAAATTCACCTATTTTTTAAGGCATTTTGCTCAGGAATTTTGGCCCTTTTAAAATCCTCAAGTTGGTAATAAGAAGGGGCAGTGACACCCATGTCTCCAGTGTCCTTATTTAATTTTTATAGATATCTATTTTATAGATTTGAACAAAATATTATGGGATTTAACAAAGGTCAATGAGCCAGTTTTCTTAAAAATACACTTACACTTTTATATCCTTTAGTTCTAGATTAGACTAGCTAGTAACACAATCTATATATTTTTTCTATTTATTTTTCCTTCTTTATTTTTTTTTAAATGTTACATTAAAAAAAATATGAGGTCCCCATAAATTCCCCACCGCCCTCACCCCACTCACCCCACATCAACAACCTCTTTCATCATCGCGGTACATTTATTGCATTTGGTGAATACATTTTGGAGCACTGCTGCACCACATGGATAGTGGTTTATATTGTAGTTTACACTCTCCTCCGGTCCAATCAGTGGGGCCATGGCAGGGCACACGATGTCCAGCATCTGTCCCAGCAGTACCACCCAGGACAATTCCAAGTCCTGAAATGCCCCCACATCATATCTCTTCTTCCCTCTCCCTACCCTCAGCAGCTACCGTGACCACTTTCTCCACATCAATGCTACAATTTCTTCCATTACTAATCACAATAGTTCTATAGTAGAATATCAGTAAGTCCACTCTAATCCATACTATATTTCTCCATCCTGTGGACCCTGGGATGGTTATGTCCACTCACTCTCTATATCAAGAGGAGGCTTAGATTCCACATGGATGATGAATGCAATTCTCCTGCTTGCAGTTGTAGGTATTCTTGGCTCCCTGGTGTGGTGGATGACCTTCTTCACCTCCCTGTTAGCTGGCCAGGGTAAGTCCAACAAACCAGAGGGTAGGAGCCGCAAGTCTGCTGAGGCTCGGGGCCTGGCTGTCACATGGAGAGTCCAGGGATTCAGGTCTCCTGAATATGCACCAACACAGCACCATTTTTTATATAACAAAATTGTTCTCTGATTTATTTAGGCAAATATAGACATAAACCCATACAGGGTTATAGGCAAAGTCAAAATGTTATTTAGGGAGTTTTCCTCCCTTTTCAAATTGATCATCTGCCTGAATAACATAATTATGTTGCACAATGTCAATGAGAAAACCAACTACCTAAATGGGATCCCTGATCCTGAAAACTGCAACTCCTTGATTTGCAGATTACAGTTGACAATTCAAAAACAAATGCTTTAATAAAGCAAGTTTTTTTTGGAATGTTAACATAATATACATGATAGGCACCTCTTTATAATCAGAGGCTAATCATTATTAATTCCTTTGACATTCAATGCTATGGCATTAATTATAACGAACTCCTTCAGCAAACATCTAATGAAGTCCAGAACTCTAGCAAATGTGTTGCCATTTGGAATTCATTGTTGTTCAGTCACTGGGAAGTGTGGCTACATTATCCAATTTTGAGCATCTTATTAATCAAAGTGAATATCTGAATTTTCTGTAAATTAAAAAAATTCTGTTTTTGAAATGTTTGATGATTGTGTCCTATTTTTTTGTGTTGGATTCTATAACTTTGAAATTCTTTTTGACCTTAAAGGGTCTAAATTTTCCATATCTAGACTTTTTCCTCTGAACATCTTCATTTACGTACATTCTCATTATCTTTGATTAATTTTCTTGATTCATGAAACCTTTTTACAAACGAGAGTTATCCCCATTTACTGTATTCAGCAAATTGATTGAAGAGTACTGTGTAAAGTTTAGCTGCAGTAGAAAACAAAATCACCCCACCAGAGTTTGAATATTCTAAATTAGCACTAATTTATTTTGTTTCAGGCCTATAGGTTTTGTTACATTATCATGCTTTTGTTAGTTTTTTTTCACTAATTGCTGCTGTTAGTAGTGTACTATTTTTGGGTTAGTTTTGTAGTAGAAGCCTTGCAGGCTTTGGAATCAGACAGGTCTACAGTTTCACTACTGCATGATTCTGAGAAAAGGACTGTGCTTGATCTAATGGGAGAATAAATTTTAGGCATGCTAAAAGGATTAGTTATAAGATTGCTAAAGCTCAGAGCACGTGGTAGAAATTCAACTAAAGATGAGTAATCAGAGCTAACATTTATTGATCACTCAATTTATGTCAGGCAATGTGCCATTTACATGGATCTTAACCTCATCTTGAAAGAACCCTATAAAGTAAGTAAATTTACTATCCTAGCTTTAGAGATAAAGAAACTGAGATACATAGATGGTTAATATTTTCCCCAAGGCCAATAACTGGTAAGTGGTGAGATAATTAGTGGATTGGGGATTTGAACCCATGTGGTCTCATTTTAGACCTGTGTTTTTTAACTTTAGAGATTTTTAAAGTATTTCTATTGCCTTGCTGTTACTGTTATTATAGGTTTGTGTCAAAGAATTCAAGTTTTAGGCAATGAATTCTTTTAGGCATTCTGAAACAAGACAAAAGCATTGTTCCAGGTATGCTCCCTAACCCCAAGCTGCTTAGACTTATATTTGTTCCGGGTTTTTTCTGAGTTCCCTGTGGAAGTAGTTTTTCTCTTCTTTTCTTCCTTCCTCCTTACCACTTCCTCCATTGCTTCTGCTGCTGCTTCTTCCCCTTCCTCAGACCCAATTCAGAGCTAGATGCCACAAGAAAGGAAACTATAGATGATCTTTCTAATGAACCTAGATGCTAAAATCCTCAACTAAGTGACTGAAAGTGGGATCAAGTTGTGATCCCAGGGATCTACTTGTGGGTGGAGAAATGGCTGTGTGAAACTCACTGTAGTGGAGACATCCACTTCTATCACTGCCACTTCCTATTTCACTTTTAAGAGTGAAAATAAAAGGGAAATAAAATGAATAAAACAAAATAAGCTAAAAAATCACCTCATAAAATGGCAAAGATAAAACAGTAAAAACCGGTCGATATAATAAAAACACACACACACAAACTCACCTAGGTGCAACCCATTCAGAAGACCAATTAGAGCCACTCACTCACTGGTATCTGAAATTACTGAAGACAGAGACATCCTGAGTTGGCAGCTCGCAGAAAGCAAGAGACACTTCTCATAGGAAAGTCAATAAAAGCGTTACTTCCTCTCCTTCTGCTCCTTTTCCTTTTCCTTTCCCAACTTCTCCCAGCCCAGCTTCCTCTTAGGGAAGCTTAGTCCTGCCCCAGAGGTTACTGGTCTATGCCTTGAAGTCCCACAATTCATTGATTAAAAGAATCTCCTAAGCAGTTTTACCAACATATGCATTTAGCTTTCCTCTGTTCATTCACCCTTGAGGGCAGGGAAGTAGGGGGACAGTGTAGTGTGAAAAAGTTTCTAGGAGATTTAAAATTGCAGCGCCCTCTGCCCCTTCCAATTCTTGAATCACTATTACATAGTCTTAAAGTAAGACTGTGTTGCATCATTTTAATTCCTGATCAGAGAATCAAACATGCTGCTGTTTTGAATGGGTACCAGTGGTTGTACAAGAATGAATGTGTGACCTGTGGTGCCTTGGAAACATTCTCTGCCCCCTCAAAAAAATAATTTTTTATGCAAATAGTAAATAGATGTTTCTTCTACTTAGGATCCCAGAAAGCTAAGAGTTGGAAAAAAAGAAATCATTCAGATAAATGAATTCATTTTACAGATTAGTGAATGAGGTCTAGAGAAAAGAAATGACTTGTCCTACAAAGTCAGAGCTGGATGGTGGCTAAGATAGGACTGGAGTTCAGTTTTCCTTGTTTAAAAAGTACTTTGTATAGATGAGGGGAGCCATTGTGGGGAACATGTTGGGATAGCAACAGGCTGTTTGGGATTTTCCCTTCCTCAGTCCTATTTTGAGGTGTCTGGAAGAGTCCTGTGTGGCGCCTGGACCTTAGTGGTTTCTCAGCTCACCTGTGACTCAGGTTTCATGGAAATGTGAGTCTCATGTTTTTCCTGTACTTGTTTTAACAGCATCACACTTCACAACATAAAGTAACAGAATAAGTCAGTCATATTATAAATGGTTGACTATGACTGCTTGAGTCTTCCAATTCCAGAACTGTCCTGAAGGCTTATGCCTATTTCGGACAGCAATACACAGTACCCCATGATAACATCCCAAAGGTGATGGGAGTCTTCCCACAGAAGTACAGAAAAGAGGAGGCTGCAATTACAAAGAGTCTGAAGACAAATTTTAAGGTGAAAACTTTTGCTCCTCAATGTCAGTCTTGATGTTCAGACTCCATTAACTTAATATGCAGGAATGTCAAGGAGGCATTCTTATAGCTGGAAAGGGACAGGAAAGTCAAAGTGGGACAAAGCCAGTGACTTTGTAGATGGACATTAGCATCTGATAGGAATGGTTTAGAAGTCTGGCTTTGCCACTCAGTATCTTTGGGACCTTGAACAAGAATCTTGAACTCTCTGGGTGATAAATCTTAGCAATAATTATTGTAATTATATATTTTAAAATTTGTACTCAAGAGAGATGGAATTTGAGGTTTTCTTACTTTGGTTTAAATCCCAAGTCTCCACTCTTTGGTACCACTTTAATTAAATAGATGTTCTCAAACTGTTTTTTAAAACCAAAGAGTTTGCTTTCAAATGAGTGATAGCATGTTACTTGGTTGTATTTACTTAGGAAGGTACTAATATTTATTTTTGTGCCTTTAGTATTATTCTGTTCAATCATTTGCTATTAACATTTGTTTAGGAATAGCTTCATATCTTTGTTTAGAATGACAGAAATCTCAAAGGTTTTACCAAATCAATATCTCTAAGGATATTAGACTATCCAGCTTTAGACAGAAATGCATGTACACTCTAACTGGGTGTAAAAACACAAGTGGGGCGTTTTGGAAAACAAACTCAACCAGGCCTTTTGCACTGCCATTCAACTCTAAATGAAGACCTTGCAGTTGATATTTAGCACAAATTAAAGAACGAATGGAATATGACCGTCTTTATTTCTGTTTCCTCCCTTTGGCCTACATGCCTAGTTACCTCTTTATAATATCCCATTTCGTCTAATATTATGGGTCCTTTAATGGGTGAATATAGTCCTTATTGGTCACTGGAGGTAGACCCAGAATGCCTACAGGACTTGTGACTTTATAGGCATTATCTAAACACAATTCTCTTTCTTCATATTTCTGCCTTCTCTCCTATGGTGTAAGTTTCTTGAATGAAAGATTGGGTCTGTATTCTTTAAAAGTATAGTCCACAGCATGTACAACATGCATTAAATTTTGGGAGCCTCCTGCAGAATTACTGAATCAGATTAACTGGAAATATGGGGTAGTGGTATTCTGGAATCTTCATTTTTAACCGTCACCCAGTGATTTCTGTGCAAATTAAATTTAAGTAGCACCAGACTACAACTTATTTATTTCTCTTCAGGTTTTCTATACCATAATGCCTGAAGTAAGTGGTCAATGAATAAATGAATGAACAAAATGAATGAAAATAGGAATATATGAGCAACCTTCCATATATTTACATGTAATTCATATGTGACTTGGAGGATACTTGCCCCCGAAATATCTAGTTATACTCTCTTCTAGTAACAGATTTCATGATTTGTGGAAGTCTAAAGACTGTGCCAGTATTTATGCCAATTCTTAGAAGCATCATATTTTTTATGATGCTTGCTGCTTCCTGCTCTGGTACTGGTATTCTCCATTTTGCTCCACATTAACCTTAACCCTTCCACCAATTTCCATGAGAAATCTATTCAGATGGAACATTCTGTGAGGTTAAAAGATTTGATAAAGACTTTGAAGGTCACAGGAAAAGGTTACATCATGGAATCATCTCTCCTCTTCTGTCAAGACTGCCTCCAAATTCTTTCTCCTTATTAAGCATAGCTATTCATCTCTCCTCAGAGCCTACCCTCATACCCAATCCAACTCATCTAGGAGATTAGTAGAACTGCATAGGTTGTTTCGGTGATCAGCTTTCCTAAGAAGGCAGCTGGAGTTTTATTTTCTGTTATAGATTTAATTTAAATAATACTTTCTCTTTTTCATACTTCTGTACTCGCTGCAGGATTGACAGAAACTAGCTCTGGATTACAGGGCCAAATGCACTATGGCACCCTCATGTAGATCAAAGCAGTAGTTCTGTGGATTGAAGGTTAAACCTTGCAGGCACAAGCATAGGAGAGCAGAGCCAGGATTCCAACATGGGTTTCTGTGTCCACAGGAAGAATGTAGAGAAGAAAAAGACAGGGAACTAGCAAATCCCTGCCTTATCTGAAAGGACGCTGAGCTTCCTGTTCTATTTTCAGTCCTCACTTTGTGCACAATCCTCCATTCAGTCCTTGACAGGCTTTCCTTGCTTTTGGTTGAACTCAGAAACCCAGATCTGAGTCTGGACGTTTAGTGGAAGTTTGTTTACTCATTTCTCTGACTCTCTGCTTAATTCACAAGGTCAGCAGGCCTCTGCACCTCAGCCACAGAGGTCATTTGGAATACATAAAAGGAAAGCTAGCCTTGGGCTGGAGCAGTTGTCATGGTGATATCTTGGGGCTTTGACATACCTGTGCTTAGGCACAATATAGAGAAAAAAATATTCAAAACTTGAAGCCAAACTTTTCATTGTCCTATAAGCTCTTTTTGTTTAAGAAGCAAAGAAAGAGCACAAGCTTGGGGATTAAACATACAAGAGTTTGAAGCCCAGCTCTACCACTTACCAATTTCAGACTTTTGCAAAGTAGCCTACCTTTCTCTCAGTTTCCTCATTTGTGCAAAGGAGATAATAATAATGATGCCTATATTGTAAGGTTTAAAAGAGTTTACTGAGATAAATGCATAAAAGCATGTAGCCTGGTGCTAATACATAAATCACCCCCCATGCCCTGCCCTTGTTCTCCTTAATTCTGAGATTAGGCCCATAATCTCTCTGTGGAAGACTTGTACTCAGGTGTAGAGATGTCCAAGGAGGAGAGCTGTGTGTCTGCATGTATACGCACACACACATTTTCCTTTGTTTTAAAACAGATTTGATTATATAATGGAGTGATTGGCTCATTGATTTAGTTACCTATTGCAAATATATATTATTTACAGTTTTCAGCATTTTATGCCCATATTTCATCAATCTTACAATAACTCCCCAATGTAGTTAGAGCAGAGGTTTTTCCCATTTCATAGAAGAAAAAACGGAGGATCTCTGTGGTTTCACCAAAGTTCATCCTTCAAGAAAGTGATATAGAAGTCATTCCATTTCTAACCAGAGAGAATTGCTTCAAACTCAGGTGCAAGAAATAACTTTTTTGTTTAATTTAAATTAAACTTGGTATAATTCTCCCTCCACCAAGGTTGGCAAGCAATGCAATAACAGTCATGTTTCATTGTCCCTGTCCTTTCTCTTGGATTAAACAAAAATTCCTGGAAGAGGGACATGGTCTTCTCGCATAGTAGTTACTGCTATCATGGCTCTTTGCAGAGTCCTGAGTGATCTCCTTGAGGGTAAGAAGCTCCCGTCTTTCGTCTTTCATAGGCTCAGTTGTAAAAGTCGTTCTCCTGGTCTGTGACTCATTCTTTAATGGCTACCATTGTAGGCTTCTCCATTGATTGTCCATTGCTGTGGAATAAAATATCCCAAAATTAGCTTCAGCTGGGATGACTCAAATGACTGGGGACTAGAACAACTAGGGCATGGCTAGGCCACTTTTCAGTCTTTTTCTCTCTTCACCCTTACCCTTCTATATCTCCCTCCCTCAGTCTGACTTCTTTATGTAGCCTTCATCACAGTATGGCCACTTCTGGATATTTGTGGACTTGGGTGTCCAAGAGTGTTCCCAGAGAGAGGAGGTAAACTCTGCTCCTAAAGCATGGGCTCCAAACCTGGTACAGTGTTACTTTCTATTAGTCAAAATAGTCCCCCACATTTCCCAGATTCAAGAGAAGCGGATCTAGGCTCACCTGTAGATGGGAGGAGTGTCCAAGAGTTTGTGACCATCTTTAATTTGCCAAACTACTTTTTTGAGATCTTCACACATATAGAGAATTATATTCAACTCTACTAGATATCTTCTCACTGAGGATGAGTTACCTATGAAGCATAATTCCTCCATTTCAAAGCATAATTCCTTCACTTTTAATCTAGCCTTTTTGTCTCATAGTGAATGAAGTTTAATCACTGAGTAGGAACTGAGTTTTGCATCCACTAATTTTAATTCTCAATATTTCCCCCTGCAATATATAAGTATCCTGGGTATTGACTGATGAATGAATGAGTGAGAGAATAAACAATATTGAACAGTTGTGCATCTGTCTCTTGAAATAAGGATAGTATTAATTAATAGCATTAGGTACTCAGGCTACTACTATCTACGTCTACACAGCCACTCTATACTCAATGATCTTGTACCTTCACAATTTCCTAAAATGAATCACAATAACTCAGGTGTGAAATTCTCAATGTACAGATGCCAAGGAAATGGAAGGTGGCTTTGTTTTCTCTACCATGATAAAGACTCTGAATGCCAACTTACTGTGATAATGAAGTCGTTGTTAATTCTTATGTGCTAGCCCCCAGGCAAATCTCTAAAGCCCTAATTTCTGAGATAGCTCAAAACAGACATCAAATTATACTTTTCATAAAAATCCAATGAAACATCATGCCAAAAGCAGGACAGATGTTGCCCTTGTGAAATGATCAGTGGATAGCTTGCTTAAAGTTCATTTGTAGATACTTCATTGTGTAATATGCTTGCTAGTAAAGCTCAGAATGTCTAGTTAATGAGCTGTTTCAGTAGTTTCTAGGTCTGGAGTGGGACCCTAACACCTGCATTTTTAACAAGGTTCCTAGAGCATTCTGTTTCACACCAATGTTTGAAACCCGATCTATCTGAGATATATGTGATTTGCACAAAGAAAGAGGTACTAGTGTGCCTTTCCAAAAGCACAGAAATAAAAGGAGCCCAGAAAGGGCATAGGGAGATAGCGAGAGGGCTAAGGAGACAGAGTGGGAAGAAAAGAATAACTCCTAATAAATCTGGACTTGTAGCTTCAATTTCATCTTCTCTCCAGTCCATTTTCCTTGCTGCCAGAATAGTAATTTTTGTAAACCACAAATACATTAACATTCCCCTTTGCTTAAAAACTTTTTCTAGTTTCTTATTACATGGGGAACAAAGTCTAAATTATCAATCATGACTTTTAATTAGGACCCTTTCCACCTTCTCAGCCCCATTTCTTCCATTTCTCCCCTTATGTGGTGTACTCTAAGCACACTTTGCTATTTCCCATTTGCTAAACAAACATCATATTTTTACATTACTATGTCTCACTTTGAGCATTCTTCCTAGAATGCCTTCCTCTTAACATGGATGAAGAGGTAGTCATACTTTAATACTAAGCTAACTCTTTAGTTACTGACCTTTCCTGATACTATCTAACTTTTTAAGATAGATTAAGAAAATCTATTTCTTAGATCAGCTCATGCAGTTTTTGGGGGTAAATTTTCATGCTAACTCATCATTCTAGGGGATTGGTAAGAGGTAGTGTTATTCTAAACTATATGGCACATAGGATCCACACTGGGGTTCTTTACTCATCAAATTTGCAAATGGTTAATATCTACCTTAAAATTGTGCAGGACAGAGATTTCATTCCTGCTTTATGATGCAGACTTGTAGGGCCTCAGAGGGTACATTCAAATTTTAAACAGGTTAATGTTCTACTTTTTCTGAAAGTAGTACACACACCTGCACATGCACACAAAATGTATCTCTGCAACCATGCAAACCACATCCATGAATTTTCAAGCTGACCAAAGAAAATCAGGACTTTCCTGTTTTTCCCAACATTTCATTATTAAAATTTTGATACCTGAAGAAAAGTTGAAAGAATTATCTAGTGGACACTCAGATACCTCCTGCTCAGTGCTACAATTGATAACATTTTGTTGTGTTTGCTCTATTACATACACACATGAATAGTAAATATTTGGCCTTCCCTCAGGAAGTCTGGCTTTTGTCACGGGCTCCTGGGATATGATCTCTAAACTGGAACTTCCTGTATGACAGGGGTGTCTTTGTTTCTCATAGTGCGCCCTTGGGCTACATCTGGCAGTTTATACTTAGAGGATGACTCAGTGTGGGGCTGGCCACACCCAATAGTCTTTAGGGTAGGCACTGGCCATGCCAGATGGACTAAACATATAATTTAGGATGGGGTCTTTAAGTTAGAAGAAATCAATCTACCTGACGACAGAGTTCAGGCATGTGAGCAATCAATTAATCAATCCATCATGCCTATGTAACCAAGCCTCAGAAAAAACTCCAGACACTGAGGCTCATGTGAACTTCCCTGTTTGGGAGGTAATGTTTCCCTGAGGACCACGGAAGCTGAAGCTGTGTCTTTAGAATCTTCCTAGACTCTGCCCTGGGCATCTCTTTGGGTGGTTCTAATTTGTATCTGTTTCACATGATATCCCATATCCACGAGTATTATAGCTCTCAGTGAGTTCTGTGAGTCTTTCTAGCAAACTTCTAGTAGCTGGTTTGGCCTGAACCTGAAGTTGATGTGAAAAGTAGGGGTGTTCTTTTGTGGACTCTTCCTTCTAACTTTGTAGTTGGATCTTAACTCCTTGCAGTTGGAAACAGAAGTATGTGATAGATTTTGCAGCCTGAAAGACTGTATCCTCAACCTTGTGGTTTGACTAAATCTGACTATCTCCCTTCTGTCTATTCATCTGCCCATACATTAATCCACTTTACTTTCAGTGCATTTCAAGGAAAGTTGCAAACTTCAGTATACTTCATATTATTTCACATGTTAATACAGAATATTAAGCCTTTATCTGAAAGCTTGGCAATTCAAGTATATGCATTTATCTTATCAATAACACACAATATCTACACCATAATCTTAAACTGCATGTGTTATGTCTCCTGTCAAAAGCATGGTTTAATCAAATAGTGTAGTGTATTAGTCTGCCAAAGGGGTACTGATGCAAAATACCAGAAATTGGTTGATTTTTATAAAAGGTATTTATTTGGGGTAGGGGCTTACAGATACCAGGTCATAAAGCATAAGTTACTTTTCTCACCAAAGTCTATTTTCATGTGTTGGAGCAAGATGACTACCGATATCTGCATGGGTTCAGGCTTCCTGGGTTCCTCTAGGCTCAGTTCCTCTGTTTTCTCCACAAGATCAGCTGTAGACTCTCAGGTGAATGGCTTCGTCTCTCTCCCTGAGGCTCCAGCTTCAGCATCAAACTCCAACATCAAAACCCCAACATTAAAAGCCTCCAACTCTGTCCTTTGTCATGCCTTTTATCAATGCCCTACTGGCACAAGAAGTTTACATGATTATTTAATCAAACAAATCTCTGAATCCAATATAATCTAATATGCCCAGAGGAAAAGATCAGTTTACGAACATAATCCAATATTTCTTTTTGGAAATCATCAATAATATCAAACTACTACAGTTAGTATTTGTGCAAGCTCACCTATTTCTCTGATTTCTCACAAAATTTACCTCTCAAGTCATATCAGCAGAAAGCAAAGCATTGCTAATACTGCTTGCTTAGGTATTGCAGGTATTTCTTGATAAAAATGACTTGATACTATGCCACTAGTATTATATTTACATGAGATCAGTATAAAAAACACGTTTGGGGGAACGGATGTGACTCAACCAATTAGGCTCCCATCTACCATATAGGAGGTCTAGGGTTTGATGCCCAGGGCCTCCTGGTGAAGGCAAGTTGGCCACGCAGGAGTGCTGGCCCATGCAGGAATGCCAGCCCATGTGGGAATGTCACCCTGCACAGAGAGCTGCCCTGAGTGGAAATGTCACCCCATGCAAGAAAGCTGCTCCACGCAGGAGTACCAGCCAACATGGAGAGCTGATGTAGCAAGACGACACAACAAGAGATACAGAGGAGAGAAAATAAGAAGATGTAGCAGAACAGGGAGCAGAGTTGGTACAAGAGAGTAATTGCCTCTCTCCCACTCTGGAAGGTTCCGGGATTGGCTCCCAGAGCCACCTAATGAGAATGCAAGCAAACACAGAAGAACACACAGTGAATGGACACAGAGAGCAGACAATGAGTGTGTGTGGGGGGAGGGATTTGTGGAGGGGAATAAATAAAAATAAATCTTAAAAAAAAAAACCCAAAAAACATGTTAGGTGAACTAAGTTTCTTCAGGTTCTATAGACAGCTTGTTGAAGATAGTTTCATTATTATAACTTTAATCTCATTAATATGACCATGAATAATTTTTAAACTAAGAGTCAAGGGATACTGTCTAGTTTAAATGAGAAGTAATGAATGTTTAGAGATATGATCCTTGAGGGTGCATCAGTAGATGATCTGAAAATAATTATACAGCTGTAGTGCCACAGGAGTTGGGGAAGAGAAGGTAGGGATAGGGTTTGTAAATTGATAAATCAAATGTTAGAGTGTTGTTTAGGCTGTGACAATAAAAACCAGGACTAAAAGTAGAAATAATTAAAAATAGGGAACTCTTGGGAACTGGTCTGAACAGGGAAAATTTGTGGTAGGAAACTCGTTTTTCATCATAAGCCCTTCTTTAATAATAAAAATTATAATAATAATTATAATCATGATAACACTTATGTAGTGCTTATTATGTCCTAAGTGCTTTTTTTAAGCTCTTAACATTAGTTTTATACTACATTTTTCTTAAATGTTACATTACATTTCATTTAACTTTCATTTAATCTTCATAAAAGTCCTAGGTATTGCTGTTAACATCATTTTACAAACATGGAAACTGAGTCTTGATGCAATTAATTATCTGGCCCCATAATTTGAACTCAAGAAGTATATTTTATGGTCCATGCTCTTCACTGTTACATCTTGATAATTTTTTGTTAAAGAAAAAAATTATCCATGAGATGCATTGTTTTCAATCTTTAGTGCAGGAAATCTTTCTCTCTTCCAAAGACCTGGTATGCTTTCTTTGATCAGATAACAAAACCCAGGTAAGCACTTATGTAAAGCACCTTTCCAGTTATATTTTGGAAGCCCAATCATCAATATGTTGCCCAAATAGTGAAATTACTTCATTTTTGTTTTGGTTTCTTATCTCACTTTTTTCTTTATGCTCTGTGCATGTAATACAGTTATCCAAAGTAAATAAGAAGACAAAGACAATAAATTATTCCCTTTCACATTTGTTGATTCTACTCTGATAATTTTATTTCTAAACTCTACACTTTTCATAATGTCTGGCATTCTTATAACTTCTATAAAAATGTTCTCTGAATATTCAAAATGGCCATCCATTCATCCACTAATGAAAATTTATGTGGCACTGAAAATGCAACACAAAAATCTTTACGCAGGGTCCTTTACAATTGATATATCATTTGTTTGCACTAATCAAAGGTCTGAAAAATGATGGATTCTAGAAGGAAAACCTGATATTATCAAGTCAGTGTCTGTGTCTCCAAAGGCATGAAGAGATCACGGGACTTATATTTTATCTGCAGATTAATGCTTCCTAATATTATAAGAACACCCACATCTCATTTTGACCCCATAAATTTTGAGCATTCTGGCTTCTTGAAAGAATTTATTCTTCAACATCCTAATGTATTTCAGTGCCTCAAAGGAAAATCAAGATGTGACTTTAATCACATAGCACTAGACCTCTGAGCAGAGCCATCAGAAAAAAGAGCAGGGTGAAGCTCCAGTGTGAGGTCTACCTGGAATTAAGGATGACCTAACTGATCATCTGGTGCCACGTAACTCTCATAGCAAAAGCTGTTATTGCTTTAGATTAGACTTTTAAAAAATTTTTAAAGAAGTTTATACATCCTGCTTTAAACTATTGTGTATTTTCCACCAAAGCTTGATGGATTTTTCAGTCTTGGGAAACAAGGTGAGCTATGAAAAATGCTTGTATTCAAGCTAAAATACCTGCCAAAGAACATATAGTTGCAGCCTGAATCTACATCAAAACAATCAAAGGAAAAGTCCCCTATTATTTCTGCAGTACTAGCTCCCAGTGGAGTTGAAATGTAAGATTTGAGCAACTATGACCAGTTTCATGGGGTTTCCTATCTTTGCTAGGAAGAGCATGCTGCTGTTCCTAACATATTAAAAGGAATGAGTCTCAGAACTGGAAATTGAAAAAAAAAAGTTTGCTGTGATGGTATTATTAAAGCAACAGTCACTTTAGGAAAGCATAATTGGTTCATAAAATTAACTAATTAAGCACAGTTTGGTAGATAAAATAGCATGAGTGGAATGACCACTACCAAATTCTGGAGAGTGGTTTGGCTGTTTACAAGGACATAAGAATAGAAAAGGGGAACTTTATTTTCTTATTTCCTACTGTGAGAATGTAAAAAGAGAACTATATTTGTTGAACTTCTACTAATGATGTTAAACTTTTCCTGAGCCCTGTGATCCTGGAAAACATCAAATTCCCCCAGCACATTTTGTGTTCTAGAAACAGCTTGCTGCAAGGAACTGTTACGGAGCAAATGGTCTCAATTGCCTGATGCACACTGAAGTCAATACCATGAAATACAGATTTTGAGAAAAGAAAGAGCTTTAATGCAAGGTTGACCAGCATGGAGACAGGAGCTGCCCTCTCCTCCCCTTTCCCCCCACAATCCCCCAAGTCTGTCTGCCTGAGTATAAAGAGCTTAGGGTTTTTTATGGAATTTAGACAAAGGGAACTGGAGATAGTGACTTTATTGAAATTGGCAGATATGTTTCCATTATGGCTAATGGGGAGTGTGCAGGCACTGGCCAAGAAGATCTTGAAAACTGACAAAAGCCAGCTGGGGTAAGTATAAAGTGGCTGTGAAAAAAGGCTGTAAATAAGGGACAAGCATTTGCTTACTGTAATATCATAAATTGCTCAGTTAACATAAGATAACACATAAAGGGATGGAGATAAGCTAAACAAACTGACTGTAAGTGAGGGGCAAGGAAGGCATCTGGTTACAGCAATGTTATAAATCCCTCAGTTAACATAAATTACAATAATAAGTAAATCCAATGTAGTCAGCAGTTGCAATAACTCCACAAAAATTGTTTTTTTCCTGCCCATGGTTTGAGAACCACCATTCTCCATATGTTTTAGATAAGAGTCATGGATGTTCCCTTGTTTACCTATGGCAAGATCAGACAAGACACTTCAAATTCCCATTTTTTTGCCTCATAAATGAACTGTTTTATCCCCACTTACAGACAGAAAAAAAATGCTTATGCTTTTACCAAACTTTGGTTAAATTTTTCTCTTTCTCCAGACTCCTAAACTTTGAGTCCACCCCAGTCAAGCCAGCATACAATCCCTCCTTAACGGCCTTACTGGAGACTAGGCTGACTTCAAAGTAAAACTTTCTCTGATTTACTACTGTCTGATCAGGCCCCCTTCACTTATTCATTCAGACCATCCTACCTCCCATACCCAGAGCCTTGTTGGTTCCTCCCTGTCTAAGACAAGAACAAAACACTTCTAAACTTTGAGTTGCTTATAGAAATCTGTTCAAAGCATTCTCCCTACTGCAATAGCCCCTTTCCTCCTCTTTCAAAAATCCATTCCAATAAAGTCTCTTCCTACTTAGGTTTGGATTAGTTTTTATTTGATACTATCTACATAAATTCCTGCCTGGGGATTTAATTCTACCTAATATGAACATCAGTTCTGTAAAGTATATGTTTATTTTTCCCATTTTACAGATTAAAAAATAATAATAAACAAGACTCAGAGATGTGAAATAACTTAATATATTCAGATAGGGATTGGTGAAACCAAGTTCCAACTACAATCTCACTCCAAAGTCAGATATCTTTTTGTTACATTGAGGGCTATGAGTAGGATTAATTCAACCTAAATTTAAGTAGGTATAAATTTTGCCTAAATTGTTTGGCCTAGACTAGTAAGTACACAAAGGAAAATAAAATAAAGCAGCTTAGTGAAAATGATATGGGCATGGCATGCTGATCCAAGGAGAGATTATGCTAGTTTGGTGGTTTAGTTTACATTGAATAAAAAGGTTATGGTGTTCCACTAAAGTATTTTTTTGGTGAATGGGACAGAAAGAGCTGTTAGGTTCTTTGGATTCCTATGTAGTAAAGTATATGGACATAATTTGAAGGCTAATGGAAAGTCAGTGCATGGAAATCAATTAATGAATGAACTGAAGGATATGAAGTATTAAAACATAGGAGAGACAAGATCTGGGTTATAGTTAAAGAAAAAGAAGGTTTGGCTACAGTGTAGAGAAGGGACTGGGTTGGGCAGGAATACAAGCAGAATGATTAGTTAGGTAGTTATTGCCATTGATCAGATGCCAAATCACAGTGAGGTAGATTATTTTGGAGGAAGTGGAAATGGAGATAAATGTATATAATTGTGGCATATATTTTAGAAATATAGAACTAATAAAACTTATTGATGGGTTATATAAGTAATTAAATCATGGGGAGCAGAAGGAAGGAATCAGAGATGACTTCTAGGTTTTTGGCTTGGGCAACTAGGTGGATGGAGGCACCATTCACTAAGATGGAAAATCTTGAGAATGAACAAGTTTGAAGGTGTAAATCAGAAGTTTCATTTTGGATACAATAAATAAATCTATTGATTCCCAAATGACATATGAAAAAGATTGGAGCTATTTTAATCTACGAGGCCGTATACTTCATCTCATACGTATGTATAAATATGCATAATATAGAAACAGAATATTCATGAACTGGCTTTCCACTTACATGAACAACTCCTGTGCTTTATGTTAAATCTAACACCCTGATTAAGTTTATATACATCAGAAAGTGATCGCTCCTTGGAAAACGTCATGCCTCAGCTTATTAAATATAAATGAATTGATCTGTCCATAGAAGAACAAAGGACACTAATCCATGGACTTCTGCATGCAAGGTATATAAATTGCATTTTATTAATTTTCTCCACCTTTATAAAACATTGCTCCATTAAAAGTTTCTGTAGAATGAATGAAAGGACATTTGTATAACTTACCTTCTCAGTTAGGCTGTAAACTTTTTTTTTTTTTTTGACCATAGGAACAAACAATGTCTTATGCTTCTTGGAATCCATCCAGTAGCTAGGGACATGGCATAATGAAAGGAATTAAGATTTTGGACTTTGGAAGACATGAATGTGAATTCCATCACTACTGCTTGTTCTCTGTGCAACTCTGAACAAGTTACTTTGCCTTGATAGACTTATACTTTCTCATCTACAAAACTGTTGTAATAATATCTATTCTCATATGGTTGCAGGAAGGATTAAATAAGTTTGTAAAATGCCTAACATATTCCTTGGCATATATTGAAAGCTCAGTAAACGTTAGTTTCCCATCCCTAAGCAAGATTCTAGGAACAGACTCAGTAAATATTTGTTGAATGAATGAATGACATTAACTTTAGAATATCACTTACCATTAATTCCTAATGGATTTTTCATTTTGGATCAAAAGGACATTCTGTCAACCCTTTACTATTTGGTGTTAATAGCCATATAGCATCACAGGTCACAAAACCATAGTTAATGTTTGTTGCTATTATCAATCAGTATAGCTGAACACAAACCCACAAAATATAATTGAGTCAGATTAATTTTAATAACTGAAATGTGAACATTAGCAATCATGGGAATGGGAATAAAATTGTCCCCATCACAAGTTAAATTACTGCTGCTGTTCATAAATTTTAAAACAGCTGAGCCTGAATTTCTCCTGGCATCTTTTAAAATGATCCTTGTATCTTCCCATTGTTCTTTTAATAGACATACAGAATTTCATCTCAGATTGTAGTTAGAGTAAAGCCAGAAAGTAGCTGAAAAATGTGTTTCTCATTGAACTATTTATATTAATAATTCTTAAATCTTAAATGAGAAATATGAGGAGCTAAAAATACAATCTTCTTCAAATATTGTCTTTGACATTGTATTTGTATGATTATTTTTCCAATTAATTGTCAATTTATAGGTACCCTTACTATGAAATACTATGTCATAATGCTTATACACTATTTTTAAACTCTAGGCTCTGGGCAGACATTTGAGAACTATTTTTTAACAAATTAATAGATTTTCTAAACTCTTTGTAGCTTCCATAGAGATAATTATGCTCTAACCTCTATCCAATGACAGGCATTCAAATCTTCTCCACGAACATTGATATATAGAGAGTCCTGTAGACTCTTTGTCACTCTACCATTGGCTAAAGAAACTAGGTGTGTATTTTAATATCTTTTTTGCCTTCATAGAAAATCAGAACATACTCAGGCCACATATACTGGGCAGGGGGTGGGGAGGGCAGGTCAGGGAGACTATTTGGACTACCAAAGGCCTGAGTCCTTGGTCCACAAGAAATTCTAGATTCCCAAAGCACCTAAACATCCCTCTGGTAGTTTAGGAAGTGTTTAATTTCAGGATAGAGTAGCTGGTTCTATGGGACAATGTAAATATATAAAGGGCATGTTACTAGGAATATGGGGAAGAAAAATTTCTTTAAAATACAGGTTGATTTAAAATTTTAAAAGCACAGGAAAACACTCTCAGGAAGACTAGCTCTAATGGACAAAAGACTTTTTATGGCTAATTTGGGATAAAGGAAGTAAAAAAGGGTCAGGTGCCAAGGGGTATTCATACTAATAGATAGATGAAGGCCATATAAGACATACTTGTTCAAGGAGGAGTGACGAATAATGAGGAGAGTAGTAAAGATACTGTCTGCTGCTTAAAGTTTGACGCTAAATCAGCTAGAATGGGTATTTGTTTTCATTTGTTTCATAATGACATGAGAAATTATAACCAAAGAGTTGACCCTGGTTCTATTCCAAAACCCGGAAAAATACATCTATCCATCAACAAATGAACACATCCACTATGTTTCTGACATATTAATAAGTCAAAGGGGGGAAATTTATATGATTATTTCAGCAGGTGCTACAAATTGGGGGAAAAGACTCCATTTATGATGTAGGTCATATAGTAATAGAAACATACTCTCTTTATGTGAATGGAAAGAAAAATTCTACATACAGTCAACCCCATGCTTACTTGAGGACCCCAGAAGTTTTCTTTACACAGTGGTAGTGTAGGGTGCTAGTTCAGAGCACGGGCACTGGACTAGACAGTCTGGAATTGAATTCAGCTCTGCCATTGATTAGCTGTGTTATCATGGACAAGTTTCTTCTCCTTGTTGCCTCAGTTTCCTCTCCTGGATTAATACTACTAATTGTCTCAGAAGGTTGTTGTAAGAATTAAAGGAGTAATCCACACAAAGCATATAGAAGAATACCTGACTTACAGTAACTATTACATACTTCTTAGCTATTATCATCCTAGAACTTGACATGGATAGCTCCCAAAGACAATTCTAATTGACACATGCTGAAAATACTAGTCATTATAAAACCCAATAAAAGAAAATAAAGTTTATAAATTAGTGATGAACCAAGAGTATCGTTATACTCAGATGATAAAATTGCTAATTTGTGGAGTTAAAAAGGAATCAACTGGCAGCGGACTTGGCACAGTGGTTAGGGCGTCTGTCTACCACATGTGAGGTCCACGGTTCAAACCCCGGGCCTCCTTGACCATGTGGAGCTGGCCCATGAGCAGTGCTGATGTGCTCAAGGAGTGCCGTGCCACGCAGGGGTGTCCCCCGCATAGGGGAGCCCCATATGCAAGGAGTGTGCCCCGTAAGGAGAGCCAGCCAGTGCGAAAGAAAGTGCAGCCTGCCCAGGAATGGTGCTGCACACACGGGGAGAGCTGACACAGCAAGATGACGCAACAAAAAGAAACACAGATTCCCGTGCCGCTGACAACAACAGAAAACACAGCAAATAGACACAGAGAACAGACAACCGGGGTCGAGTGGGAGGGGAGAGAAATAAATAAAATAAATAAATCTTTAAAAAAAAAAAAGGAATCAACTGAACAACCATTATAAAAGGTAAAAGAACAAGAAACAGATGAGACAAATAGAAAACAAATAACAAGATGAACAATTTAAACCCAACCATTTCAATGCAAATGGCCTTAACATTCTGACTAAAAGTCAGAGATTGTAAGATTGGATTAAAAAAAAAACAACCACAAACCACATACCGGTCTATAAGAAACCCACTTTAAATAAAAAGACACAGAGAGGTTAAAAGTAACTAGATGGAAAAAAAGAAACATACTATGTAAGACTACCCAACAAAAGGCAGAGAGACTATAAGAATATCAGACAAATTATATTTCAGATCAAGGAATATCCATTTGAAATATTTTTCTGAATTTTGGTCTGTAATAAAATTACCATTTATTTAATGGTGATAAAGTGACCATTCTATTAATAGGAGATAACTATTATAAATGTTCATGCACCTTATAAAAATTTTTTAAAAAGTGCACAGACCAGAAACTAAAAAAAGTGAAAATAAAAACAGAAAAATTCAAAACCATTGTTGGATATTCAGCATCTCTCTTAGTAACTGATAGAACAAGTTGTCCAAATAGCAGTAAGAACATAGGCTATTAACCAACTTGATCTTATTGATGTTTATAGAACATACCACCTGGCAAAAGCAGAATACGTATTCTTTTCAAGTACAAGCAATGCATTGATTGAGATAGACCATATATCAGATCATAAAAGAGACTCAGTAATTATGTACAGAAATAAAACAAAAATGCTCTGTTAACATAATGGAATTAAAGTAGAATTCATTAGCAAACATAGCTGAAAAATCCAAAATATTGAGAAATTCAAACAACTTACTTTTAGATAACTCATAGACAATACACAGACACACACATACACACACAAGAACATTTAAAAAAATTTCAGCTGATTAAAAATGAAAACATAATGTATAAAAAATGTATTGGATGTAGCTGAAACAGTGCTTTGAGGGAACTTATAGCATTAAAAGCTTATATTAGACAAAAAGGATAGTTTCAAAACAACGGGATACACTTCCACCTTAAGAAACTAGAAACAGAAGAATGAATTAAGACAAAATAAGCAGAAGTAGGGAAATAATAAATGTAGAACAGAAATCAATGAAATAGAAGGCAGATAAACAATAGAGGAAATCAGTGAAACTAAATCAAGTTAATTAATTTTAGGGAGACTGATGAGGAACAAAACAGAAAGGGCAGAATTAACTATATAATAATTATAGAACTACAGACTCCACAGAAATACATGGATAATAATGGACTATTATAAACAATTTTATGCCAAAAAATTCCAAATTTAAATGAACTGTACAAATTCTGTGAAAGATAGACTAGCAAAGCACATTAGAAAATAATTAGATAAACTGAAGAGCTTTATCTATATGAGAAATTGATTTTGTAGTTAAAAATGTTCTCACAAAGAAAATTCCAGACTCAGATGGTTTCATTGGTAAATTCTACCAAATATTTAATGAAGAGGTATTACCAATTTTACAAAAAGTCTTCTAGAATATGGTAGAAACTCTTTCTAACTCAGTTTGTGAAGCCAGAACAAAACCAAGACTTTACAAGAAAATAAAATTCCAGTACAATATGCTTCTTAATCATAGATGCAAAAATCATCAAGAAAATGTTACCAAATCATATCAAGCAATATGTTAAAAGGATAATAAACACAATCCAATCAGGTGACATTTATCCTGGGAATGTAAGGCCAGATAAACATTTAAAAATCATCTGATGTAGTTGTTCATACTAAAAGACTAAAGAAGAAAACTTACATAATCATCTCAATAGTTATAGAAAAAGCATTTGGTAAAACTTAACCTTTCATGATAAAAGTTCTCAGGACATTAGGAATAAAAGAGAACTTCAACTTCAGAAAGGGCATCTAATAAAACCTACAGCTATCTTCATACTTAATGATAAAAGATTAGGGAGAAGACAAAAATGTCCACTATCACCACTTCTATTCAACATTGTATAGAAGTCCTAGACAATGCAATAGGCAAGTAAAGGAAAAAAGCCATACATATTGGAAAGGAAGATTAATAAATATCTTTATTCACAGATGATACAATTGTTTACACAGAAAATCTAAAGGAATGTTGCGAAGAGCTACTAGAAGTAATAAGTGAATTAGCAATAATTCAGAATCCAAGATAAATATACAAAAATTGATTTTCTTCTCCATACTGATATTAAACAATTGGAAATTTTAATAAACATAATACCATGTACAATATCATCTCAGATTTGAAATACTAAGGGATAAATATGACAAAATATGTACAAGACCTGTGCACTGAAAACAACCAAACATTGTTGAGAGAAATTAAGCTCTAAATGATTGCAGAGATATATTTTGGTTGTGTACTAGGAGACTCCATATTGCTATGATGCCAATTTTCCTCAGTTTGTTTATACATTCACCACACAATCATTATAACATTATAGTGGGCAGTTTCATATAAATTGATAATTCTCCTTCTAAAATTTATATGGAAATGAAAAATACATAGAATAGTACACACAAAATGGAAGAAAGACAAAGTTGGTTGACTTACACATCTGATTTCAAGAGGTACAATGAAGTTTAGAGTAATCAAGTTTCACGGTATTGGCAAAAGATGGATTAATGAATTGAAAGTCCATTAATAGGTTCTAATACATATGGCCAGTTGATTTTCACGAAATGTCCAAGGCAATCAAATGAGTAAAGGGTAATCTTTTCAATGATTATGCTGGGATAATTGGATACCATATACACTAATTTTAGAAAGAGTTTCAAACCCTCATTTCACTAACACCATGTTCAGAGAATGTATCAGAGACCTATGTGTAAGAGGTAAAATACGTAAGATATAAATCCCCTGGATTAGGCCAAAATTTCTTAAGTAGGAAACAAGAGTATAAACTATAAATACTGATAAAATTTTAAACTTTGTTCTTCAAAATATTGTTAAGAAGATGAGGGAAGCAGATGTGGCTCAAGTGATAGAACTTCCGCCTACCATATGGGAGGACCCAGATTCGATCCCTGGGGCCTCCTGGAGGAAAAGAAGAAGAGAAAGCATGTCCGTGCAGCAAGCCAGTGCCTGTGCAAATGACCATGTGGTTAGCCAGTGCCCATGCGAGTGAGTCATGCATCAAGATGATGATGCATAAACAGGGAGATAAGGGGAGAGTCAAGGTGAACCATGACGGAAATCAGGAACTGAGGTAGTATAAGTGACAGGGAACCTCTTTCCATGTCAGAGGTCCCCAGTATTGAATCCAGGTGAATCCTAGAGGAGAGAAAATGAGAAGAGAAGACAACACAAACAGCAAAAACAGCAGGAGAATAGGAGCGGAATGGGGAAAAATAAATAAATAAATAAATCTTAAAAAATATATATATTTAAAAAAAAGAAGATGAAAATACAGGTCACAGACTTGAAGAAAGTATTTAGAAGCATGTATTTTATAAATGATGCATATTCAGTATATCTAATGAAACCTCTCAAAAATGAGGCAAAAAAGGCAAGTTAAAAATGGGTAAAGAGGTTGAACAAGAACTTCAATAAAGATATTATATACATGGCAAACAAGAACATGAAAAGATGTACAACAATAGCAGTAATTAGTAAAATAGAAATAAAAAGCATAATGCAAATTAAACTATTACACACCCACTAGAAAGGCTACAATCATAATCTTAAGTCTCAGTGAGGATACAGTGAGCAACTGGAACTCTATCATGTTTTGCTGGTGGGAATACAAAATGGTAGCACCACTTTGGACAACAGTTTGGCAGTTTCTTCTAGAGTTAATCATACACTTACCATATGTCCCAGCAATTCCATTCCTACTTATTTTCTCCAGATAATTAAAAACACAGGGCTACACAGAATATGGTACATTAATATACATAGAAGCTTTATTGATCATAGTCAAATACTGGAATGAATGCACATATCTACTAACTGGTGACAGGATAAAGAACTTTTGGTTTATTAAAAAATGGAATACTAAAGTGGAATAAACCACAGACACATGCAGAACATGGAAGAATTTCAAAAATAACATGAGAAATAAAATCATCTTGCATAGACCTAAATGCACATGCATGCATATAAACTGGTGAAATCTGAAAAAATATTGATGGATTTCATCACGGTCAGTTTTCTGCTTGTGATATTGTATAGTTAGGCAAGTTGGGGGATATTGGGAGAAGGGTATATATGGATCTTACAACTGCATGTGATCTATAATTGTCTAAAAATAAAATGTTAAAAAGATATTATGCTAAATAAAGAAGCCAGACACAAAAGACCCTTACTGTATGATTCCATTTAAATGGAATTCTAGAAAAGGCAAAATTATAATCACAGAAAGCAGACCGCCAGGGTTTGAGGGTGGGAACTGACTACAGAGAACACAAGGAAAGTTTCTATGTGATAATTGTTATATGACTATGTTCAGTTATCAAAACTCAGAAAATTGTACATTTAAATAGGCACATTTTATTGTATGCAAATTATTCCTCAGTAAATTTGCTATGTAATTTAAAAAGTAATGTCAGTAAAGTAGTAAGGCATAATATGAGTATATTGACATCATTGTTCTTCATATATTCCCCTAAATAATTTAAAGCTAATGTATAAAAGCTCCCACTTAGAAGAATAACAGAATATTATAAAAAGAATAAATTTAAGGAATATGTGGCGACTATAAAAATAAAGCTATAAAACTGCTAAAGGAATCAAAAGAATATTAAAATATGTTACTAGGTATATTTTGTAACTGAAGGACAATATTCAGTATTCTAAAGATGTCAATTCTTTCCCAATTCATCTATAAAAAATGATGAAATCATAATTATAATCTCAATAAGATTATTTTTCTACTATTCTCTATTAAATGTGCAAAATATTTCAAAATAAAATTCAGTCTTAGAAAAAGTGAAAAACATAAAATAACACCAAAAAAGAGAAAGGGGGATTTGCTTTTCAAGGTGTTAAAATATATGATAAAGCTACAGTAATTAATACATCACGATATTGGTACCGATACAGATTGGCAGATCACTGGAACAAAATAAAAAGTTCAGAAACAGTCTGAAGCATATTTTAGAGTTATGGATATAATCCCATGAAATGCCAGATTAACAGGAGTAGGCAGTATTGGAACAAATGGCTAATCATTTGGATAAGATAAAATTAGATTTCCACTCTCAATAGAAATTAATTTAAATAAATTTAATTTTAATAGAATTAAAATACATTTAAAATAAATTTTTGACAAATTGAAAACCCTAAGTTTTAAAAGAAAATACCATTGAATGTTTTTATAAATCTAGAGGCAAGGGAGGCTATTCCAAGGCTAACAAAAGCAGAAAATATACTTGAATAATTAAAAAAGAAATTTACTTCAAAATTCTAAGAATTGGTAGTCTTTGTAGAGCATATTTTAGCTTTTGTTCCACATCCTCATGCTTCTTCTCTACAATAAGCCCTGTTTTAATCAGGTATCTACTTCAGTTCTAGAGGTGGACACTAATTAGCCTGATTCTAAGACAGTAAATTAAAATACTAGACTCCATTTATGGCAAATATCAAGCCTGATACAATTCTTTGTTACCAGACTTATAGGGACGTTGTCACTCTCATACATTAATAATGGACATATACATTAATACTTTTATGAAAACAATATGCAAATATCTTTCCAAATGTAAAATTAATCATTTAAATCCAAAGTTCCTCTTCTAGAAATCTTAAGGAAGGGTATAAATTTGTAGGTGCAAAAATGTTTATAACAAAATAGTAGTAATATCTTAAATAATAAAGATTCCTTAAAATAAAGTCTGATCTGTTCATGAAAAGGATACTCTAGTAACTAAGTTACTAGTGTAAGTAATAAGAATAACTTACATTAATACATCACTTACTATGTGCAGTTCAATGCCACTACTGAAAAGATTATGGAGTATTGTACTTATTTACAAAGAAATACATGTCCATTTCAAGTTAACACAAGTAAGACCTACAAAACAGTATTTATATTATGATGCCAATTTTCTAAATAGATAGGCATTCTATAATATGTATATATATAGAATAAATTCTGTATATCAGGTGAAGTAGGGAAGGGTGATCGCATGTCATGATTGACTGCAGTCAGTCTTTTGTCCCTTAGTAATTATTAATAACCATTTTCACCCTAAAAAGTGTCTCAGTTTGGATTATAAATAATATAGATGTGCTAGTTGTGTATGACATTTCATTGTCTTAATTATTTACATATGTATTCAATTAACTCTTGACATGAACAAACATTTTACAATCTGCAGTGGGAGAAACAATGATATATCTGATTCAGTGTGAGGGACCCAAAAAGTTGTTCAGATAACATATGCTGTATAGCATATGTTGTACAGGAATAAATGAGTTACATTGTAAATTCAAAAGCTTGTGAAAACGTCCTAGCTTGGTATTTTTTGTCCACTGTCTATTAGTCAACTCCTTGTTGAGAAGAGTTGCAGTGAGGTAGAAAATGAATTGCCATCTTGTGCTCAGTTTTAGCAATCTGACCCTATGAAGAAACCACTATAAATCCATTTCTAAAACGGTTTCGAAAAGCGTAACTGCTTTACAGCAAGAGAAGAGAAATAATCAGTTCCTATCAACAGAAAGTAAGATGGTAAAACCTCTAAAACTTGAAGAAAATTTGCAAGGAGTAATTAAGTATTCACTAAACAATGAATACTCAAAGGGAGGAATAGGCTGGATGATGAGAAGGCATGGAGGTAGACTCTGACAGTTATTCTTTCTTGGTTACAGGACATTGTGGGAGAATCACACGGTGTTGATGACAACATATGCTTTTCTATGTTTGTCAGAGAAGAGAGTGATCATAGGGTATTGGAGCAAAAATCACTTAAAGAGACAATGGAATTTGTTCCTACGTAGAGCAGAAAGCTTAAATTAATTAAGATCTAGATAGAAGAGCTAGTATTAGCCTTTTAAGTTTAGTGTAATGGGAGGGATTGTCCTTACTTGTTTGAATATGTTTGAGTCAGGATAACTTAGAAGATTTCTGGCCTTAAGAAAAGATTCATGATGATATTAAACCAATTCCTTAGAGAATATTAGAGAAAAATTTAGCAGGAGCTGGTACTATTGAATTTTAAATCATAAAATGAACCAGCACATGCTTAGATATGAACCTGCAATGTTGGTTGGGATCGGTCTAGGATATCTAAGTAAGACTAGTTAAATCTCCCATTCTGAGCGGTAAGGAGTTGGACTCCCATCCTGGGGAGGACCAATTTGTTCTCAGAGGGTAGGAGTCTCTCCAGAACATGGGCGTTCAAAATAGGGGAGGAAAAACCAGTGTGTGAAGAACTCAGCATTGTTGCAAGTAACTATGAATCTTGTCCTTCAAGTGAAGCAGAGTGGTTGTCTTGGGCCCCGAGGGGGTGAGGATGAGGAATAGAATAGATGGAACGGGCTATTTAGTGGGCAATGAAAGTGTTCTACATGCTCTTGCAATAATGGGCACAGGCCATGTTAAATATCAAAATTTATAAAAGTGTATGGTCTAAAATGTAAATCATCATGTAAAGCATTGACCGTGGTTAGAAGCTATGTTTCACTATTTGTACATCAGTTTTAACAAATGTACCATCCACACATAAAAAGGTATTAATATGGGAAGGGGGAAAAGGGAGAGAATGTTGGGTATATGGAGTCCCCTGTATTCTGTAAGTGACTTTACAGTGACTTAAAATTTTCTTGAAAACAAAATGAAAAAAAAAAGGCACTGGGGAATAAATGGAAAAAAATGTTCCTGTACATATAGGACAACAGATATTACAGTGATGAAAGGCAAAATGTCAGAAAATTTTAAAATATTTTTCATTATTTTTTAATAGCCCAATTTTAAAATTTTATTTTATTTTTAGTTATTTTTAAATTTTTATTAATTTTATTATATTTACACCTATCATTATTATTTCATTTTCCTATTCATTGTATTTGGCTAATTTATTGGCTTCATTTTTGAAGAAGCTTTGGATCACAGAAGGGTTATAACTGGGCAGGGGAGGATCACTTGTATGGAGTGTAAGTGATGGGGGATACAGGGAAGGAAATTCACCTGGACATACATATAAGTTATATAAACATGTTCAAATGTTCATGGAGCAGTGTCATAGTGGGTGGAGATTCACACAATAACCAAAAAATATTGACCTTCTGTCCTGGAGAGCTCTGCCACATTTTCTAATGGAACAGCAATAATCCTCCAAGTACAGTGGCAATGACTACTGAAGAAGGATGGTCCACTGATGGGTCCTTGATATTGATGACAATACTTATGAGCATTTGCTCTTGAAATTGAAACTTAGCCTAATGTTATAGGGTGCCTAAGAGTTACCTCCTGAGAGCTCCTTCTTGCTCAAATGTGGCCTCTCTCTAAGCCAATCTCTGCATATAAATGCATTACCTTCCTCCCAGTGTGGGGATGACTCCTGGGGATGAGCCTCCCTGGCACCAAGGGATTACTTTCAAGCACCCACTAGCAATGCAACTGGAAAAAGACCTCAAATAAAAGGTGGAAAAGGTAAAAACAAATGAGTTTATATGGCTAAGAGACTTCAGAGTGAGTAGGGAGGTCACCCCAGAGGTAATGCTTATGCACATCTCAGCAGGATCTCATAGACTGCCAAAATAGATACTACCCCAAATAGTGGGGCTCCTGAGTGCTCTGGAGACACCCAGGTCCTATGGTCAGGGCAGATGGCTCCGGGGTTTGGTGCCTTGCCAGTGGGCCCTACTTTGAAGTTTGTGCCCTGAGAGTGACAGAAGGGGACTCAGTTATGGCTTCCCTACACATGGCTCATCTGTCCCGTCTATTTGAATCTATAGTTGGTGCTGGAGTTGGTAGGTATACATCCAAGAGACTTAAATCTAAGGGTGGTCCATATGCCACCTGGGCCCTGAGCCTCAGTGGACTTGCAACATCTACTCTCCAGTTCATTGGGTTCACCCAGGGCAACTAACAAGGAGGTGAGGATGGACAACCACCATACCAAGGAAATGAGAAAGCCTACAACTGCAAGCTGCAAGCAAGAGAGTCCCATCCATTGGCCATATGGGATTGAAGCTCCCTCTCAATTAGAGGTGGAGGAGACATCAATATCCTAGAATCCTCAGGATTGGGGAATGAACTATGGACTAGAGTGGACTTACTGGTATTCTACTACAGACCTTTTGTTATTCTAGCAATGGAGGAAATTACAACATTGATGTGGAGGCAGTGGCCACTGGAGGCTCTGAGGGCAAGGAGAGGTCAAAACAGGTTTAATATGGGGGCATTTTTGGGACTTGGAAATCATCCTGAATGACATTGCAACAACAGATATAAGCCATTATATATCTTCTCATAACCTACAGAATTGTGTGGGAGAGAGTATAAACTACAATGTAAACTATAATGCAGGCTCAGTGGCAATGCCCCAAAATGCATTTATCAATGAATGAAGGATGCTGTTTATGTGGGAGGTATGGGGAGTGGGGCATATGAGAATTTCTAATTTTTTTCATTTATTTTTTTTTAATTTATTGAAGTATATCAATCATACATAAACATACATAAACATTAAGTGTACAGTAATAGTTGTGAACTTATAAAACAAACATATATAACATCATACAGGACTCTCATGACTCACCATACCATTAATACCTTGCATCATGGTTAAACCTTTTTAACTAATGATTAAAGAGCATTATCAAAATATTACTACTAACCAAAGTATTTTACCTCAACCCCCTATTATTATTATTATCTTTATATCATTTATAAATGAACATATGTAAACAATAGTGTATAGTAAAGTTGTGAACTTACAGAAGCAAACATGCATAACATCATACAGGGGTGCCATACATCAACCTTCCACCAACTCCTTGCATTGCTGTGAGATGTTTGTTACAAATAATGAAAGAACATTGTCAAAATCTTACTACTAATTATAGTCCTTATCTTATATTTGGTGTATTTTCCCCCCAACCAACCCTATTATTATTTTTTAAATTTATTTTTTATGACAGAAGATGTAAACTTATAAAATAATCATGCTCATGTGCAGAATTTCCAAACAACACTCCTTTATCAACACACACTGTGGTGGAACATTTGTTACAGATAAGATAATATCATCTGATGTTTATCACATCATAGTGTACATTTGGCACACATTTTCCATACTGCCCCATTATCAACACACTACATCTTTGGCATAGATACAAGAATATTATATTATTACTGCTAACTACGGTCCATAGGTCACTCCGGTTGTGTCTTTCCCATACTTCTCCACATTCCCACCACCATGCAATAGTGATGTACATTTCCTCTAGCTATCAAAGGACACTTGCATCTGTACCATCAACCACAATTCTCATCTACCTCTTGGTTCACTGTGTTATTCTGTTCCTAGAATATTCTCTAGCATTCTTTTAATTGACAGTTACATACCTAGACCATTTTCAGCCACATTCCCATTTATAAACTATGTTACTATTTGTTATCATCCACTCTATACATTTCCACACTTTTACAGTAAAGCTAATTAAAACTGCTACATACATTAAACATCAATAGTCCATGTCAGTCCTCCTCTTATCTCTTTTTTTTTTTTTTTTAAGATTTATTTTTATTTATTTAATTCCCCTCCCCTCCCCTGGTTGTCTGTTTTCTGTGTCTTTTTGCTGCGTCTTGTTTCTTTGTCCGCTTCTGTTGTCGTCAGCGGCACGGGAAGTGTGGGCGGCGCCATTCCTCAGCAGGCTGCTCCCTCCTTCGCGCTGGGCGGCTCTCCTTATGGGTGCACTCCTTGCGCGTGGGGCTCCCCTACGCGGGGGACACCCCTTGTGTGGCACGGCACTCCTTGCGCGAATCAGCACTGCGCATGGGCCAGCTCCACATGGGTCTAGGAGGCCCGGGGCTTGAACCGCGGGCCTCATGTGGTAGACGGACGCCCTAACCACTGGGCCAAAGTCCGTTTCCCGCTTCTTATCTCTTTTAAGAATCCACTACCTACCACTAGGGCTTGAAGCTATTTTCCTGTAATTTCTTCTAGAAGCTTTATGGTTATTGATTTTATTTTTAGGCTTTTGATCCATTTTAAGTTAATTTTTGGATAAGGTGTGAGATAGGGGTTCTTTTTCCTTCTTTTGGCTATGGATACCCAATTCTTCAGGACCATTTGTTGAATGGACTGTTCTGCCCAAGCTGTGTGGGTTTGACAGGCTAGTCAAAAATCATTTGACCATACATATGAGGGTCTGTTTCTGAACCATCAGTTTAGTTCATTTGATCTATGTGTCTGCCTTTATGCCAATACCATGCTGTTTTTATGACCATAGCTAGGTAATACAATTTAAAGTCTAGACAGGAGACATGGATATCTATGTCCTTCAATAGGGTTGGGAGATGTTCTACCATTATTTCTCCAAATATTTCTTCTGCCCCTTTTCCCTTCTCTTCTCCTTCTGGAACACCCATCACATGTATGTTTGCACACCTTTTGCTGTCATTTAGTTCCCTGAGACCATGTTCAATTTTTTCCATTCTTTTCTTCATCTGTTCTTTTTTATGTTCACTTTCAGAGGCCATTTCTTCAAGCTCAGCAATCCTTTCTTCTGCCTCCTCAAATTTGCTATGATTCCAATGCTTTTTAAATTTCATTTATTGCACCTCTCATTCCCATAAGATCTGTTATTTTTCTATGTATGCTTTCAAATTCTTCTTTGTGTTCATCCAGTGTCTTCTTAATATTGTTAATCTCTTTAGCCATCTCATTGAATTTATTAAGGAGATTTGTTTGAACATCTATGATTAGTTCTCTCAACTCCCTTATGTCATCTGGAGGCTTATCTTGTTCCTTTAACTAGGCCATGTCTTCCTGTTTCTTGGTGTAGATTGTAACTCTTTGTTGGTGTATTGGCACCTGGCTTACTAGAGTATTTATTCTGGGTATTGTTTTTCTCTTTAGTTTAGGGCTTCCTGACATTTCTTCCTTGCTGGTTATGCAGCAGGAACCAAAGATGTAGTTGGTGCTATAAGCTCTGAAGGCTCAAATTGCTTTCATTACTCCAGGGACCAATGAAGCTCCCCCCAACTTTCTTGTTGCCAGGGATAGGGACACAGAGTCAGAGCTGTGTGGAATAATCCAAGTCTTGGAGGCCTAGACTCTAAATTCCCAGAAAGACTGATGAAGCTTCATCTCCCTTTCTTCCCTGCCTGGGGTAGGGATGGAGCTGCAAGTATGGGCAACAATCTATGCAGTGCAGGTCCAAGATGACCACTGTTGCCCCGATAGACTCCTGATTATTCAGTCTGTGCCAGACAAATGTACCTGTAGTTACCTGGCTAGGCTGGTGCAGGGCCCACCAGCCTTCTCTCTGCCAAAGGTGGGGCTGATGCCTAGGCTGGGGCTGCTGGCAGATCTGGGTGAAAGAAACCAGTTCATCATCACAGTGACTTTCAGTCAGCTGGGCTTCTCCTCATGCTGGGGGTTTAGTCAAAAGGGCAACTACCAGCCTCTTTCTGACCTGGACAAATTTAAACTTTAGCTGTCTTAGGGTTTTACTCTAGCCAGCCAAATCCACCAATCAGTAGCTGAATTTGGTGGCCAATCAGCTCTTCCTCCTCTGTTTTTGAGAAATGGAGCTTCAAATTCCACTACACGGAATTGCTCCTGGGGCAGCTTGTGCTGCCAAGTAGGATGATCACTGGCCTCCTTGGCTTGGCCAGTAATTTCCCAGACAGGCTGGTGCAGATCACCCATTTCCTCCCTCCTGGAAGTGGGGTTGGGGGTTGTGCTAGAGCTCCAATATGATCTGAATGGAAAGAAGCCAGTTCTCTATATTTTTTTATGTAACATTTATGTAATCTAAGTATGTTTTGAAAAATAAAATATCTATTAAAAAAAACCCAGGAGAACCAGCAAGATGGTGGTGGAGTAAGGAGCTCCTAGAATCAGCTCCTGCTACAGGGCAGTTAGCAAATACCTAGAGCTCGCTGGAGCTAGGTGAAGCACCTGTCTGGGGGCTCTAGGAGACCAGAAGAGCATTCTGCAATGCCCTTGAAGGAGTGGAAGGAGGAGACTGCCCATTTGCAGAGAAGACTCGTAAGTAGAGCGCTCCACACCCCGGAGGCTGGTTCCCATCCTCCACTGGAGGCACAAGCTGCCCCTGGAGCTGTTCTGTGGCTGGAATTGAAAGCTCCACTTCCACAAAATGGGGGAGGAAGAGATGGTTGGCCACCAATTTCAGCTACTGATGAGTAAATTCAGTATAATCCTAAGAACAGCTAAAGTTTGAGCCTGTCCAAGTCAGAAAGAGGCATGGAACTTCTATATTAACTCCATGCCTGGCACGAAGGGAAGCGAGGTGGACTGAGAATCACAGAGCTGTTTAGGACCGGATTCTTCCCATCCAGATCATTTTGCAGCTCTGTCCTAGGCCCCAGTGCCACCTCCAGCAGGAAGGAAGCTCTGGGGACTTGCACCAGCCTCTCCAGGAAATTACCAGCCAAGCTGCAGAAGCTGGTGATTATCCTACCCTGGGGGCACGAGCCGCCCCAGGAGCTGTTCTGTGATGGGATTTGGAAGCTCCATTTCCCAGAAGAAGGGGAGGAGGAGATGGTTGGCTGCTGCTCTCGGCTACTGGTTGGTAGACTTGGCTGGCTAAGAGATAACCCTGGGAATAGCTGGGGTGTGAACCAGCCTAACTCAGAAAGAGGCCAGTAGCAGCCATTCTGACTCCGACCCCAGCCTGAGGGGAAGCCGAGCTGACTAAAACTCAATGTTGGCAGGAACCAGTCTCTATCACGCAGATCAGGCTGCAGTCCTAGCCTAGGCTTCAGCCCTGCCTCTGGCAGGGAAGAGGCTGAGGAGCCCTGCACCAGCCTATACAGGTAACTGCAGGTAAATTTGGCTGGCAAGGACTGAAAATCAGAAGTCTATCAGGGCAATTGTGGTCATCTTGGACCTGCACTGCATAGATTGCTGCTCACGCCTGCAGCTCCATCCTCACCCCAGGCAGGGGAGAAAGGGATGTGAAGCTTCATCAGTCTCTCTAGGCAACTACAGTCTAGGCCTGCACATGGGTTATTCCACACAGCTGTGACTCTGTCCCTACCCCTGGCAAAGGAGAAAGTTGCAAGAAGCTTCATTGGTCCCTGGTGCAATGAGGGCAGCTTGAGCCTCCACGGCTTACAGCACCAAATACATGCTTGGCTCCTACTGTACAACCAGCAAGGAAGAAAGGATAGGAAGACCTAAATTAAGAGAAAAACTGCACACAGAATAAAAACTCTAGTAAGCCAGATGTGAAGACACCAACAAAAAATTACTATCTACTCCAAAAACAGGAAGCTATGGCCCAGTTAAAGGAAGAAGATAAGCCTCCAGATGACATAAAGGAGCTGAGACAACTAATTATAGATATTCAAACAAATCTCCTTAATAAATTCAATGAGATGGCTAAAGAGATTAACAATATTAAGAAGACATTGGATGAGCACAAAGAAGAATTTGAAAGCATACATAGAAAAGTAGCAGAACTTATGGGAATGAAAGGTGCAATAAATGAAATTAAAAAAACATTGGAATCATATAATAGCAAATTTGAGGAGGCAGAAGAAAGGATTGGTGAGCTTGAAGAAATGGCCTCTGAAAGTAAACATAAAAAAGAACAGAGGAAGAAAAGAATGGAAAAAGTTGAAATAGGTCTCAGGGAACTAAATGACAGCAAAAGGCTTGTAAACATATGTGTGATGGGTGTTCCAAAAGGAGAAGAGAAGGGAATAGGGACAGAAGGAATATTTAAAGAAATAGTGGTAGAAAATCTCCCAACCCTATTGAAAGACATAGATATCCCTCTCCAAGAAGCACAATGTACTGTCAACCGAAAAAATCCAAATAGACCATCCAAAACACATACTCACCAGAATGTCAAAGGCCAAAGACAAAGAGAGAATTCTGAGAGCAGCAAGAGAAAAGCAATGCATAACAGATAAGGGATACCCAATAAGATTAAGTGCTGATTTCTCACCAGAAACCATGGAGGCAAGAAGACAGAGGTCTGATATATTTAAGATACTACAAAAAAAATACTTCCAGCCAAGAATCTTATGTCCAGCAAGACAATCTTTCAAAAATGAGGGTGAAATTGGAATATTCACAGATAAACAGAAACTGAGAGAATTTCTAAGCAAGAGACCAGAATTTCAGGAAATACTAAAGGGTGTGCTAGAGCCTGAAAAGACAGGAGAGAGGGACTGGAAGAGAGTCTAGAAATGAAGATTATATCCATAAAATAACTGTAAGTGTCAAAAGAGTGGTGAAAATAAAATATGGCAGATAAAACTCAAATAGTCAGGAATAAACTTAACCAATGATGTAAAGCACTTGTATTCAGAAAATTGCAACTCAATTTTAAAACAAATCAAAAAGCCCTAAATAACTGGAAGAACATTCCATGTTCATGGATTGGAAGCCTAATATCATCAAGATGTCAATTCTACTCAAATTGATATACAGATTTAATGCAATCTTGATAAAAATTCCACCAGCATTTAAAAAAAAAAACTGAAAACACAATCATTAAATTTATTTGAAAGGCTAAGGAATCCTGAATAGTCAGAAACATCATAAAAAGGAACAGTGAACCCTCATCTCCAGACTTTAAATCATAATGCCTACCTATAGAGGTAAAAACAGTATGGTACTGGCCTAAACACAGACACAATAGACCAAATTTATGGTTCAGAAACAGACTCTCACAGGTATCATCAAGTGATTTTTGACTAGACTGTAAAATTCACATAGCTCGGGCAGAACAATCCATTCAACAAATGGTGCTGAAAGAATAGGATATTCATAGCTTAAAGAAAGAAAGAGGACCCCTATCTCACACCTTATCCAAAAACTAACTCAAAATGGATCAAAAAACTAAAAATAAAAGCAAGAACCATAAAACTTCTAGAAGAAATTATTGGAAAATATCTTCAAGACCTGGTGGTAGGTGGTGGATTCTTAAAGGAGAAAAGAGAAGGACTGAGTGGACTACTGATGTTTAATGTATGTAGCAGTTTTAATTAGGTTTACTGTAAAAGTGTGGAAATGTATAGAGTGAATGGTAACACACAGTGAGTAACAGCTAGTTGATAAATGGGGATCTGAATGAAAATGGTAGTCTAGTTATGTAAATGCCAATTGACAGAATGCTTGAGAACAATCTATCAAATGGATAGCACAGTAAACCAAGAGGTGGGTGAGAATTGTGGTTGGTGGTACAGATGCAAGAGTGTCCTTTGTTAGCTAGAACAAATGTATATCACTACTGCAGGGTGTTGGGAATATGGAGAAACATGGGAAAAATACAGTTCGAGTGACCTATGGACTGTGGTTACTAGTATAATATAATATTCTTGCATCTATGCAAAAGATGTACTGTGTTGATATTGAGGCAGTATGGAAAATGTGAGTCAAATGTACACTATGGACATGGTAACAATCAGATGATATTATTTTATCTGTAGCAAATGACACACCACATTGTGGTGTGTTGATGGAGGGGTGTTGTTTGGGAATTTTGCATATGTGCATTATTGTTTTATAAGTTTACAACTTCTGTCATAAAAAAATATATTAAAAAAAATAATAGGGTGGGTTGGGGGAATAAACACACCAAATGTAAGATAAGGATTAGATTATGATTAGTAGTAAGATTTTGACAATAATCTTTCACAATTTGTAACAAATGTCTCATGACAATGGAAGGTTTTGGAGGAGGGCTGATGTATGGGACCCCTGTATGATATTATGCATGTTTGCTTTGTAAGTTCACAACTTTTACTATACACTTAATTTTTTATGTATGTTCATATATAAGTATATAAAGATAATTATAATCAGATTCCTTAGGGGAAAAATACTGTGTTTAGTAATAATATTTTGACAACGCTTTTTAATCATTAGTTAAGAAGGTTTAAAACCAATGCAAGTTATTGGTGATAGGATGAGATGTTATATATGTTTGATGTTATACATGTTTGCTGTGTAAGTTCACAACTATTATACACTTATCATTTATATATGTTTATGTATGAGTGATATATTTCAATAAATTTTTAAAAATTTTAAAAAAGGAAAAAAAAACCCAAAAACAAAAACTTCCATTCTATGGTTTATGGAAAGTACAAAACTCTTCCACGCAGTCTTCAAACTTTGGGGGAATTCTTTTCCCAAGTTCTTTGACCTGAGTTCCTACATCCTTCACCATCCTATGCATGCTAAACTCCTCAATATGTCTAGCCTTTTAACACACAGACATTTACACACAAACACACACATACCCATTACTCACACATCATTCACAGAAGGCATTTTAGGTGTCACAGACTTTACTGAAAGTTTGGGAATAAGGAGGAATTTACAACCAGACAGGTATCTTTATTTATTTATTTATTTATTTTTTTAAAAGATTTATTTTTATTTATTTAATTCCCCTCCCCTCTCCCGGTTGTCTGTTTTCTGTGTCTTTTTGCTGCGTCTTGTCTTGTTTCTTTGTCCGCTTCTGTTGTCGTCAGCAGCATGGGAAGTGTGGGCGGCGCCATTCCTCAGCAGGCTGCTCCCTCCTTCGCGCTGGGCGGCTCTCCTTATGGGTGCACTCCTTGCGCGTGGGGCTCCCCTACGCGGGGGGACACCCCTGTGTGGCACGGCACTCCTTGCGCGCATCAGCACTGTGCATGGGCCAGCTCCACACAGGTCAAGGAGGCCCGGGGCTTGAACCGTGGACCTCCCATGTGGTAAACGGACGCCCTAACCTCTGGGCCAAAGTCCGTTTCCCCAGACAGGTATCTTTAAACTGATTGCTATGCCCTCAATGTTTTCAAGTGTCTTAGCTATTTCTACAAATCCTGATCTTGCTTCTTGCCATCTGTTCAGCCCACTTCTCTTTTGTCTCCCTTATCCTCTTTCCTCTGCTTCTTCCCCCCCACCCCCACAGATATACAAACAAATACTTAACTGTATTCCTATACAGAACAAGTTAGCTCTTCTAGTCTAACAGAAAGGCCTGGGTTTTGGCTCCTCTTGTGAATGCAAATTTTAAAATAATTCTGTTTTAAGAAATTCTTAGACAAAATAGATCTTAATCCCAATTACCCATCTGTTTGTGGTAGAGACTTAATTTTTACAGTTATAGTTGCATTCTTCAAACTCGTTCCTAATTTATAGAACTTTAAACGTTTCTTATGGTGGGCATTTAAATAATTCATACTCTAATAAATAGCCTATTATAATAAAAATTCATTGAAGAGGGAAGTTTTCATCTTAACTCTTGCTGTTATTCCTGCTTGGAGTAAGTCTAAGCATTTTGCTTATATTTAAAACCCCAAAGCAACATTGCTTTTCTTTGGCATTGAGCCAAATTTTAGGCATCAGGAAAAGTCTGGGTACGTAACTAACAGATGTTGTATGCCAGAAAACCAGCTAGGTCCCTCACTATATTATGCTTGTCTTTTTATTACACATTAGTTGGATTTATGAAAAGTGGAAAGAAGTTAAGAACCCACTCAAATCAAGGTATATATTTCCATGAGAAATTAAAAAAAAGTGGAACCAATGTTATAGCAGGTTGGAAAAAAGGTCATGTTGAAGTCGCTTTTGTTTATTTTTGCTTTTTTGCCACTTCAATTCATTGGAACAATAAATAAATTCTGAGAAATGTGGATGCATACAAATCTGTATTTTCAAAACAAATAAAAGTAGAGACAGCGATCAACTGAGCCACAGAATATAACTGTTCACTCTTTTATTCTCCATCTCTTCTGTCATAGAAATTCTTGCATATGAAGTTGTCTTCATATTCAGTTTTGTTCCAGGCTTAGCACATCCTTTAATCTTGGCAGCACTGTCAAATATCTCTCTGACTACATTTTTTCATGGTGTTGACAGTGATCCTTTCACCTTTTTCAATGGGTATTCATCTGAAGGCTTCCTTGTGACATTAACTGATGTTCTTCTGCAAGGGAATTTATTTAAGAGTAAAACAGCAGCAGCAACTACAAACCTCCATAAATATAAGGATTCAGAAAGCACATTGCCTCAGAATATGTAAATGCTGCAACATCCCTAGAGAACTGGGAGAGGAAGGCTGCCCCCAAATGGTCCTGTGCCAGAGTTGGGCTGAACTTGGTCCCTTTCACCACTGGTGGAACCTTGCCTCCAGTACATGACTTCCAAAGCTCTGGTATGTGTTTTAAATTACATATTTTCTTCTACTGATATTAATGTATCATTGCATTCCCAAATAAATAAGTTACACATGTTAATTGACCACAAATTGGAAGGTGGATATAGCTCATTTAATTCTTTTCACCATTTTGAGAGGTAAGGACAGGTATCTTTAAAACAAATTCCATTTTTTAAAACATTACTTCAATAGTTAATTTCTCATACTTTAAGTAATGCCCGACCTTGTCCTTCTCAAAATCTTGTCACCAATCTAGATTCCAAATAATGTGTATGGATAAGCAGGTAACAGTGGCAGAGACATGTGTATCCATCTCAATATCATGTGAGTAAGTCTTACAAAGCTTATGATTTTGCTAACTCACAACCTGCAGACCATTAGTTTCTATCTGTTATGAATACAGAGCAGTCTGATTTTGGCATGTGCTATACTTTTCCTGCTTGCCAGTAATTTAGTCTGTTCACTCACTTGGGCAATGATGGAGTATCATGTATCACATCATAGAACCCAGGTCCACTTTGTGTTGCAGGTGGGTTTCCCAAGAAGCAGGTACTGAAGTGGAAGCTACTGAGCAGGGTTCTTATTAGGGAGTACTCTGAGGATTTAACATGAAAGAGGGAATGGAGTAGGTTTGAGAAAAGTGTGCTGTGATGTCCAAGTTGGGGCTCTGGAGCATTGAGGCAAGTGGTCTGTATTAGTCAGGGTTCTCTAGGGAAACAGAATCAACAAGGGATATCTGTTGATAGTAAGAGACTTATCAGAGTCTCTCATACAGCCATGGGGATGCACAAGTCCAGGTTCCACAGGCAGGCTGCAACCAGGAGCTCTGATGAAAGTCCAGTGAAGATTCTTGAAGAGTTCGGGGAGTTGTTGGCTGTCCAAAAACAAGCTAGGAAATTATCTCTCAATGCTGGAATCACTTCCCCTTTGAAGGCATTTGACTGATTGGGTTAAACGTCACTCATTGCTGATGGCAATCTCCCTGATGTAATTGTAGCCAGCTATCTATGATTTACCACTGCAGTAAAGTTAATGGTGACTAAAGTCCATAAATACCCTTGTTAGTTAGCCCAGTGCTTGCTTAATCAAACAGCAGGGCACAATTACCTGGTCGAGCAGACACAATAGCCTAACCATCACAGTCCACCCCTTGTCAACTCAGCAAGCATACACATTACCTTAAACCATACTTAGTCTCTAAGTAAAAACAGTAACAGACATGCGTATATATATATATTTCCACCTAACAATGTTCAACTTTCCTGTGTACAACTGGAAACACATTAATTCCATACAGGATAGGGTGCAAGTTCTTGAGTAATATCCACTCTGAAACTTGACATCCTCAAATATTATGACATGAAATGGATACAACTTGTTATATGATAAGGTGAAAGTTTGGGGAAGAAGACAAAGAAATTTGTTTTATGTGCATATATAATCATCATCATAATGAAACAAGGAAGAAAGATTCATGACCATTGTAGTCCTCATTTCTGTAACTGATCACGTGGTCCAAGTTCATATTTATCACTACCTTCTTTCACTACCCATTCTATGTTTCCATTACCCTCAGGAAGCACTTCAGCTGGCCATGGTTCTTTGCCTGGTGGAGTGACCCAAACTTTCATTCCTGAAGATTCTGGGTCATTGTTAGTCCTGCTTGGATTGGGTTGTTGCAATTTTCCATTGCCTTTAATCATAGGACATGGCAGTACTAGGAGATGCCCTAAAGGATCTCCTGTATTCCAGACAAACTCTTCTTTACTCCCATTATGTAGATGCAGTCCTATTTCCCCTGATAGTCAGGATCAATCACCCCAGCCAGTACAGTAATTCCCTTCTTTGACTGTTGATTCAGAGGTAACAGTAGCCCAAAGTGGCCAGGTGGCAGTTTTAACTTCTGGTTCAATGGAATCATTGTTGTGTTTCCTAGTGACAGCACTCCTCCTTTTGGGACTAAAACCTGTAGACCAGCAAAGTTTGAGGTTGCAGGGACAGGAAACAAAAATTTTCTTAGTGGATCACTAGGGGTACTAATGAGTGCCACTCCCATTTCCACCTTTTGATTCCTGGACCTATGGATCCTGGTTATGGGAGAAACAGCACCATAGAGTGGACGCTGACTTAAAGCATACAGTCTTCTGGAGAACATTGCCCCAGCGCTGCAAGGTATTGCCACCTAGTTAGCAACGTAATTGAGTCTTCAGAAGGCCATTCCACTGTTCTATCAATCCAGCTGCTTCGGGGTGATGGGGAACATGGGAAGATCAATAAATTCCATGGGCATGAGCCTATTCCCACACATCATTTGCTGTGAAATAGGTTCCTTGATCAGAAGCAATGCTTTGTGAAATGCCATGGCAGTAGATAAGACATTTGGTAAGCCCATAGATGGTAGTTTTGGAAGAAGCATTGCATTCAGGAAATGCAAACTCATATCCAGAGTATGTGTCTCTTGTAGTTCAAACAAGTCACTGCCCCTTCCATGGTGGAAGTGGTCCAATGTAGTCAACCTGCCATCAGGTAGCAGGCTAGTCACTTCAAGGAATGGTGTCACATCGGTGGCTGAGTGTGGGTCTCTGCTGCTGGCAGATTGGTCACTCAGTGGCTATAGCCAAGTCAGCTTTGGTAGGTGAAAGTTCATGTTGCTGAGCCCATGCATAACCTCCATCCCTGCCTCCATGGCCATTTTGTTTATGAGCCCACTGGGCAATGACAGGAGTGGCTAGGGAAAGAGGCTGAGCATTAGCCACAGAGTGGGTCATCTTATTCACTTGATTATTAAAATCTTCCTCTGCTGAAGTCACCATCTGGTAAGCATTCACTTGGGACACAAAAATTTTCATGTTTTTTGCCTACTCAAAAAGGTCAATCCACATACTTCTTCTCCAGACCTCTTTGTCACCAATTTTCCAATCACATTCCTTCCAATTTCCTGGCCATCCAGCCAAACCATTGGCAACAGCCAATGAATCAGTGTACAAATGCACCTCTGGTCATTTCTTCTTCCAAGCAAAATGAACAACCAGGTGCACTGCTCGAAGTTCTGCCCACTGGGAGGATTTGCCCTCACACTGTCCTTCAGGGATGTCCCAGAAAGGGGCTACAGTGCTGTAACTGTCCACTTTTGGGTGGTATCCTGTATATCATGCAGAACTATCTGTAAACTAGGCCCGAGTTTTCTCTTCTTCAGTCAACTGATTGCAAGTGACTCCCCAAGAGGCCAAAGCTGTGGGCTGGGAAAGAGAAGGTAATATGGCAGAGATGGTGACCATGGTTATTTGGGCTACTTCCTCATGTAAATTACTCATGTCTTCAGGGCTCCTTGAGCCCTATCTTGTATATACTACTTTCACTTTATTATGGGGTGCTGCTGTGCATGCCCAACTTTATGGTTTGGTGGGTCAGACAATACCCAGCTTGTGAAAGGCAACTCAGGTCCATGGTAACTTGATGGCCCATGGTTAAGTGTTCAATCTCTACTAGGGCCCAGCAGCATGCCAAAACTGTTTCTCAAAAGGGGAGTAGTTATCTGCAGAGGATGGCAGGGCTTCGCTCCAAAATCCTAAGGGTCTGCATTGTGATTCTCTTACAGGGACCTACCAAAGGTTCCAGACAGCATCTCTATTTGCCACTGAAACTTCCAGCACCATAGGATCTGTTGGATCATATGGCCCAAGTATGGTGCACAGCTTTCACAGCAGCCTGGACCTGATGCAGAGCCTCTTTTTGTTCTGGTCCCCAATCAAAACTAGCAGCTTTTCTGGTTACTTGGTAAATGGGCTGGAGTAGCACACCCAAATGAGGAATGTTGTCTCCAAAATCCAGAGACCAACTAAGCATTGTGCCTCTTTTTTGGTTACAGGAAGAGCCAGAAGCAACAGCTTATCCTTCACTTTAGAAGGGATATCTCAACATGCCCCATACCATTGGACACCTAGAAATTTCACTGAGGTGGAAGGACCTTGTATTTTAGGTGGACTTACCTCCCATCCTCTCTCATGCAAATACCTTACTAATAAATCTAGAGTCTTTGCTACTTTTTGCTCACTAGGTCCTATCAACATGATACCATCAATATTATGGACCAGTGTGATGTCTTGTGGGAGGGAGAGATGATCAAGATCCCTGCAGACATTATTATGACATAGGGCTGGAGAGTTGATATACCCCTGAGGCAGGACAGTGAAGGTATACTGCTGTCCTTGCCAGCTGAAAACAAACTGTTTCTGATGGTCCTAACTAATAGCAATTAAGAAAAAAGCATTTGCCAAATCAACAGCTGCATACCAGGTACTAGGGTACATGCTGATTTGCTCAAGCAATGATACCACATCTGGGACAGCAGCTGCAATTGGAGTCACCACTGGTTAAATTTATGATAATCTACTGTCTTCCCCCAAGATCCATCTGTTTTCTGTACAGGTCATATAGGAGAGTTGAATGGGGATGTAGTGGAATCACCACCCCTGCATCATTCAATTCCTGAATGGTGCCACTAATTTCTGCACTCCCTCTAGGAATCCAGTATTGCTTTTGGTTTATTATTTTGCTAGGTAGGGGCAGTTTCAGTGGCTTCCACTTGGCCTTTTCAACCATAATAGACCTCACTCCAAAAGTCAGGGATCCAATGTGGGGATTCTGCCAGTTACTGAGTATGTCTATTCCAATTATGCATTCTGGAACTGGGAAAATATCCACAGAATGGGTCCGGAGACCCACTGGACCAACTGTGAGATGAACTTGAGTTATAACTCCATTAATCATCTGATCTCCATAAGCCACTACTCTGACTGGTGGACCACAGTGATGTTTTGGGTCTCCTAGAATTAATGTCACTTCTCAGCCAGTGTCTAATAATCCCAGAAATGTCTTGTCATTTTCTTTTCCTCAATGCAGTTACTCTGGTAAAAGGGTGTAGATCTTCTTGGGGAAAGGTGGGAGGAAGATTAACAGTGTAAATTTTGGGCAGTTTAACAGGATCCTTCCTTAAGGAGATCTGGCCTCCTCCTCATTCAAGGGGCTCTGGGTCTGTAAACTGTCTCAAGTCTGGGAATTGATTAAGGGGTCATGATTCTCTGCGTCTGTCATTTGAGCTAGGGTTTCATTCACCTGACCTAGAACTCTTCTCTTTATACAAATCCAGAAGAAATTCAGTAGACTAGCCCATCTATTTCACTGCTAGGTACCCCATGATGTATAAGCCAATGCCATAACTCTACATGACTCAGACTATTTTGAGTGCTTTTTTGAATCTGCATTTCATTGTGGTAGCCACACCCTCCTTGACTTTGGCGATTAACTGCAGATACTTGACTTTTACCAGACCAACATCCAATCATCCCCATAATATTTAAAGATTCTAATTCCATCACAGCTCTTCCTACAGTAATATCTGGACTATAGAGAAGAGCAACCACAGAGCTCTTCAGGGAAGATAGAGTTAGTCTTACAAATTATTCCTCACAGATCTGGTTAAAGGTTTGTCCTCTGGACATTCCTGGGGTGCGTGGGCAGCTCTCAAATGGTAAATCCATTCTAGCATTCCAATCTCCCTAAGCCTTTGATTCCCTCTTCCACTGTGTACCAGGGCAAATCAGGCATCTTAACCTCAGACATGTTAGGCCATCTTTTGGCCCATGTTTCAATCAGCCACCCAAACAGTTAGAGCCCTTTCTAACCCCTCGAGTTGCAGCACTGAATCCAGAATTTCTGTTTAGTGGGCCCATATCAATAAATTCAGCCTGATCCAACTTTATATTCCTTCTACCATTATCCCATACCCTTAGTATCCATTCCCACACATATTCCCCTCTTTTCTGTCTATATAAGTTGGAAAACTCATGCATTTATTTCTGAGTATACCTTATTTCCTCATGGGTCATACTTTGTATCTCACCTTTGGGGGCTTGTTGTGATTTTAGTCTAGTAATAGGTCTCGAAGACAAAAAAGGTGGTGGGGGTGGGTAAGGAGAAGGATTAGAAATGCCTTGCAAGCTACTGACCTTAGGGCATTCCCTTGCATTTTATTCTGGTGAGATAGGATTAATCTCTTCAGGCAGGGGTTGGAAAGCAGTTTCCTCAGGACAGACTGGAGGCTTGGGAGTGCATATTGGAGTTTGGCTGGTACTGCCTCAGGGCTGGGAGGAGGTCTAGACTCCCAGGGGAAGTCTGGAGGCTGGGTAGAGCAGACTTCGGTTTGGCTGGTACCCACCTCAGGGCTGGAAGTTGTTTCAGACTCCCTGGGGCAGACTGGAGGCTGGATTATACAAGGTTGACAAGGTGTGGTCTCCATAGGGCAGATCATGGCAGGCTTATCTGGTAAAGTCTCAGCGGAATTCAGGGTTCCAATGTCTCTCTCCATCAATATCATCATCATCCCATATGTCTCCATCCCAATTCTCTAGATTCCACTCTTTTCCAATCAATGCCTTCACTTTAACTGCAGAAACCCTGTGGGGGTTGAGATTTTAGTTTCCTTTGTAACTCTGCTACTCATACAATGAGAGTCTGAGTTTGGTTCTCAGATATTTCGAATCTGTGGCTACAGGAGACAAGATTTTCTTTCAGAGCACACATAGAAACTTTTGCATCATCCTTTTAGTGTTTAAGTTTCAAATTTGAAGCTTTTAACTCATCTCTTTCTTTTGTAACAGTATCCAGAGTATCTAGCAGGAACCATACAACATCATTATACTATCTGACTCCACAAAACTCTGTTAAGATGTTGAAAATACTCTCACCCAGATTCTTGCTTCTTACAAGCGTGCAAGTAGGGGAATCCAATGATGCTATTTTGCATATTTTATTTGCCAACTTGCACCATGGACTGTTAGCAGCCTCTTTGTTATTGGAAAGGGAGTCGTCAGTACCCTTGAGTCCAATTAGTATAGAGAGACAATTGAAAAACTCCCAGAACCACCTCAGACACCACATGTTTAAGACTCTGTTCCTCAAGAACCACTCCCGGTACCAAGCTATATTAGTGAGATTCTCTAGGGAAACAGAATCAACAAGGTTATATCTGTCAATAGTAAGAGACTTATCAGAGTCTCTAATGCAGCCGTGGGGATGCACAAGTCCAGGTTACACAGGCAGGCTGCAACCAGGAGCTCCGATGAAAGTGCAGCGAAGGTTCTTGAAGAGTTCTGGGAGATGTTGGCTGTTCAAAGACAAGCTAGGAAATTCTCAGTCAGTGCTGGAATCACTTCCCCTTTTAAGGCATTCAACCAATTGGGTTAAGCATCACTCATTGATGATGGCAATCTCTCTGATTAATGTAATTATAACCAGCTATCTATGATTTACCACTGCAGTAAAGCCAATGGTGACTAAAGTCCATAAATACCCTTGTATTACAGTTAGCCCAGTGCTTGCTTGATCAAACACCAGGGCACAATTATCTGGTGGAGTTGATACAATAGCCCAACCATCACAGGGTCTATGTCTTTTTCACTCCTGCATAGATCAGTCTTTAGATATGGGCTTTCCTTGGAGGAGGTTGCCCATAGGATGGGCCATTTTCTTTAGCAGAGGTGACCTCAAAGCTGGCTGACAGCTGAAGGCCATCTTTTGGCTGCGTTCCCAACTGCTGGGAGAAAAATTTCTTTCCTGAAGACCTGGGGAGGGGGGTAGGGGTAATTTGCAGTACCCTACTATATACTTCCACTGTCATTTAATTTGCCGGTTTTTCTAGATCACAGACTTTTCTTTTATTAAGAAGCAGTACTTTTCATTCCAAGCAATATCTTATGCAAAATCTTTATGAAACAAAGTCAGCTGCTTTTACAGAATGTTCAAGAAATGACCCCTAGAACACCTCTACATTTGAAAACATATTAGATAAATAGTTGTCAAACATGGCTAATCATTAGAATCAGTAGAAAACTTTTAAAATTAAAAAAAAAATAGCAATGATTCTTGGGCTCCATTTCTGGAGACTCTGGTTCAATAGGTCTTGGAATGGGATGGAAATAACTATATAAATACATGCATTTATATGTACATATGCATACATGTAGGCACACACATGCACACGTACACAATTATATTTAATTCTCATGTAATGCTTCTAGATTGGTGCTCTCAGATAATAACTTTATCAGTTTTCTTCTTTTTCTGTTCAAAAAAAAGTGTGCAGATATTAATCACTATTATTGGAAATTAAAAGATAAGGGTATCTAGATTGGGGGTTGGGGTGGGGTGGGCCAGCATAGGCCTCCAGCTCTGCTGCATCTTTCTTCTGTTCTTAATCTTCTGCTTCTGTATTTAATTACATGTTGTTGAAGTATATGGATTTGAGTTATTCCTCTTTGTTTTGTGGATGATTTTTAAAAATATGTGCTAACTTTTCTGGCTCAGTTGATTAGGTGTTGGGAAAAGAAAATTCTGTGATGACTCAGCATTCCATCCTCACACTGACTTCCTTGGTACATGCATCTCCAAATATATCTGACAATGCCACATTCCTCTCCAAAAGTGAAACCCTAACTGGCATTTTATAAGTGATCCTACTACTCTACATACTAATTTTCATTTGGGATTATTTACTCATTTATTCAGTAAATGTTTATTGATTACTTACTGTGTACTAAGCACTATTTTAGGAGTTTGGGCTACATCAAGATATAATAAATAAGTAAATTTTATTGGATGTTAGAAGAAAAGTGATACGTTAGAATATGATATGGAACTTAAAAAAAGGAAAACAGAGTAAGATCAAGAGTGTGACAGAACAGGGAATATGGGTGATACTTTTAAAGAGAGGGGTTTAGAGCAGTCTTATTGAGAAGGAGACACATGAACAGTCCCGAAAGGGTAAAGGAATTACCATCTGGGGGAAGCTGTCCTGTGTTAAAGGATGCTTAACAGCATCCTGAGCCTCTACTCATTAGATGCCCATAGTACACTCCACAATCCCCTCTCTTTTTTTTAAAGATTTATTTATTTTATTTAATTCGCCTCCCCCGCCTCCCCCCCCCCCCCCACTCGTTGTCTCTTCTTTGTGTCTATTTGCTGCGTCTTGTTTCTTTGTCCACTTCTATTGTCGTCAGCGGCATGGGAAGTGTGGGCGGCGCCATTCCTGGGCAGGCTGCACTTTCTTTCCGTGCTGGGCGGCTCTCCTTATGGGGCGCACTCCTTGTGCGTGGGGCTCCCCTACACGGGGGACACTTCTGCATGGAACGGCACTCCTTGCGCGCATCAGCACTGCGCATCGGCCAGCTCCACACGGGTCAAGGAGGCCCGGGGTTTGAATCGCGGACCTCCCATGTGGTAGACAGACGCCCTAACCACTGGGCCAAGTCCGATTCCCCACAATCCCCTCTCCAGGTTGATGTAACCAAAAATGTCTCCAAATATTGCCAAATGTCCCTTACGGGCAAAACCGACCCAGATGAGACCCAGTGGTCTAAACTACATACATATTTTGCCTTTTTTAATATGAATCCTAATTGCCCCAGCACTACTTATTACATAGTTCATCTTCCTGCTGAATTGTAATGTTACCTTTATCAAACAGGATGTTCACATTTTTTGAGAATCAGAGTCCTACTCTCTATTATGTTCCACAGGTCTGTTTATCTATGTCTGAATAAATATTCTCTTAATTATTATAACAATATGATATCTTGCTATGTGCTCAGGAAATTCCTATTCCTTATTCTTCTTTGAAATTAACTTAATCATTCTTGGCTATATCCTCTTCCATATACATTTTCAGACCAGCTTGTCACAGGCTATAAACAACTGCAATGGGATTATGATAGGAATACATTAAATTTATAGATTAATTTAGAAGGAATTGACAACTTTATGAAGTTGATTCTTCTCATCCATGACCAAAAGTATCCATTTATTTAGGGCTTTCTTTTATGCCCTTCAAGAAAGACATTTTTCATTTTCTCCATATAGGTGTTAGGCCTTTTTTCGATAGATTTATCTCTGGTTGTGTGTTAGGCTCCATTGCTATTGTGAATGATGTCTTTAAAAACAATTATTACATTTTCTTAATGGCTGTTTCTAGTGCATAGGGAGGTAATTAATTTTTGGCTTTAACAAAACAATATTTCTCATTATTTCTAGCAAGTTCCTGTAAATTATATTCAATAGTGTAGGAGGACAATCATAATTTGTGGATTAGGAACTTTATTTTCCTTTTTCCTTTTATTGTTTTTTGTTGTGTTTTGACTCTCATTAACAGTGATAATGGGAATCCACATATTGTTTCTGATTTTAAAGTGATTAATTCTAATATCTTACCTTAAGAGCCATCATTGATATAGCCTTTTGGTAATTCCCTCTGTTAAATTAAGGACACTCCCTGCTACATCTAGTTTGCTATGAGTTTTATTTCTCATAGGTATTACATTTGACCCAATATACGTCTTCGATCTATTGAGATGACCATATAATTGTATTACTGATTCAATTACTGGGGTAATTTACCTAAACAGATTTTTCTTAAAGTTAATCATTCTCAGATTCCCAGAGTGAATCCTACTTGTTCATGCGCTCTAGAAAGGAGAAAACCACCATCCTGCAAGAAAAGAGTGTATGTTCTTTTTCCAGGACCTCATTCCTAGAGAAAGTTGCCTAACGGGCAGATCCTGGTTTAGAGGGAACAGCAACTTATTCAATTTGGAATCTCCCTATAGGAGTAAACACACAGACTTAGGAATACAGAGTTAGTTATAAAGGTGACTACTTATTTTAAAAGTGAAAAGAAATCATAATGAATTACAAATTTTATAAAGCTGACAAATACCACAAAATCTAGAAAATTAATGATAATTTTATTAATTAACTGCTTGATGACACACCTCTATAGTACTTTTATCTTCATAAACGTTGGTTGCATATTCTTTGGTCAATTAACTCTTTATGCAACAATGACTTTTTTTTATCCCCCCTCCCTTGCGGCTTTTTTTTTGCTTGCTGTCTGTTCTCTGTGTCCATTTGCTGTGCGTTCTTCTGTGTCTGTATTTTTATTTTTATTTATCACCGCCCCCCCCCTTGCAGCTTGCTTGTTGTCTGCTCTCTGTGTCCATTCTCTTCGTGCTCTTCTGTGTTTTTGCTTGTCTCCCTTTTTGTTGTGTCACCTTGCTGAGTTGGCTCTCCGTGGCACTTGCAGGCCGGCGACTCTCTGCAGTGTGTGGGCGAGCCTGCATTCACAAGGCGGCCACAGACACAAACCCAGGGCTTCCCATATGGTAGACAGGACCCCAACTGATTGAGCCACAGCTGCTTCCCAACAGTGACTTTAAATATATACTGTAGTAATTCTGGACAAATAATTCAAACTTTCCTTTAGCATGAATAACCAAAATTTGTTTTTTAGAAATTATTGATATTGGGTATGAATAAAACATGCAAATTCTCACACATGCATCCTCTCTGATTTATATTTCTGCTGCAGGTCTCTCCCCTATAAACACCACAATTTTGATAAATTCTATTTTGCATGATTTCCATATAAATTCCTGAAACAATTATTAATATATATACTGCATTACCTGGTATATTCATGATAGAAGAGAGTTCTTGTTTTGGCTAGTCATCACTAAGAAACAAAGCCTCTGCTTATAATTTTACATGTGTGAAATTTGGGAGAAATTTCCAGAATCTAGTCTCTGGCTTCATGAAATGCAGCCTCCTCCCCCCTTCCCCCCCCCTCCCCACTGCAATTTCTGAGATCTGAGGGATACCTTTATATTATGATATCATCTCTGGCCCTGTACATTCACATCATGTCATAGCGAATCTTCACAGTGCCAGGAGGTGCCTTTCTGGAAGCCATTCCAATACTGGGATGATTGGCAATAACTTGGTTATACATAGAAGTAGATCTGAACTCTGTAGCTATATCCCACTAAATATATCCTCCAACTGAACTTGCCTGTAACAGGATTTTTAAAATGCGCATAGCCATACAAATATCAATTTGCATAAGGGGAAATTTGAAGGAAAGCCAGTAGGAGTGGAAAGAAACAATAATCTTAATGACTGAAGCAAATATATCTTACTGAAAAAATTTTACAGAAACATGACCATGTGACACTGCTAGGTTCCCTCCCAGGTCTTGTGATGAACCTGTACAAGGATGGGGCTATGAAGCTTTAGCTTTATTTGATTCATGATTACCCCACCTCTGGCCTCAGTTTCAGCATTTTTTAAGAAAAAAGAAAAAAAAAAAACAACAACTAAATATATAATGCATGGCCTTAGTAAGTTCATGTAGCATATTTCACAATATGATATGTTCCCCCCTTGCAGCCTTGTGCAGTGAGGCCACACACTTAACTTTTCACAGAACATTTACTTCCAGACTGCTAATTAAACTAAGACACTCATAAATCTTCTCTCTGATAGAGAGCTTGGGCACTGAGACAAAGGCAAGGAAAATTAACTTTAAGAAAATGTTGGAAAATTAATTTTTCTTCCCATCCTGAAAATTTACTTTCTTTTCCTACAGATAATCAGAAGTCAGTTACCCTTTCTCAGCACTCACATAACTGCCCCTAGTATTTGATATTAATGAAATACCCACTATTAAATATTCTTGCATGTGATATGCCTCTACTTAGTCATAGATGGATGATAAATAACACTGTCAAAGTGCTTTGATTTCCAAAACCTCAATCCACATTTGTTTTTACATGGATGTCTTTGGAAATATTGAATAGATGCTCTTGAACTCTGCTCTCTTGGAAAAACAGTTTTCCATACTGCAAGATCAAAACATCTGCTCCATGTTCTTCCCAGTATGTTTTCAGATTTCTGAGACTTACTGGGCAACTCAAGTAGGGGAGCCATTCTAAGTAACTGTGGAAGAGGTATAGTTTATTTTTCTCCTTCGGGTCTTCTTTTTCTGTGCTCTTTACCCCTTTCCCTTCTGGGCTGTCTCTATTTGAGTATCCACAGTAACCAGATCCTCTTTAGCCCCTTTCAGGCTTATCTTAGGAAAGGATCTGATAAACTCCTTTACATGGAGACATCAATTACCGATAGATTCATTCCTGATGTTTCTCTAGGATCTCTTAAGCTTAAAAACTCAAACAACACAAACAAAGATGCTGAGAAACTGATTAGAACAAAGAAATAAATGTTGGTTCCAAATGTAACCATAAAACATTTTAAATGAAATAGTTTTGATTTATTAAAGGGAAGATAAGCAGCAATCAGACATCTTTAATGGTAGGAAAAATAAAAACTTGAGGAAGATATTGAAGTAATTGTAACATTTTGAAATCAAAGGAAATTTAAAGCTGCAATAGATGAATTAAGTGCAACTCTAAAATATTCAGAATGGTTGGATAAATCTTCTTAAATAAACTTTGAAATTAGAAAATTAAAGTAAATACCTGATGAAAGGGATTAGCTTTGCTCATTTGAACCACAAGATTATAAATTCTAGTAAAGCGTAACCTGTGTCCTAAGTATAAGTTCGTGTGAAAAAAACCTGACATATTTATTAAGCACTTCAACCCTTTGCACCTTGGGGAAAAATCAATGTACCCAGGGGAAAAATAAATGCCACATTAAATTTTAGAGGTTGCTGGGAGTGGGTGTAGCTCAGTGGTTTGAGGTGCTTTCCATGTACTCCTAAAAAATTTTTTTTTTAAATTAGAAGTTGCCAGTAAAATTGTGATAAGATTCCAAATGTGGCTGATCAAAAGCATCACCTGTGAAGCTTGTTAATACCCAAATACTCTGATGCACAACCAGTCCTGGGAGCCACTAGCCTTCTGGATGTGCATCAGAGGAAAGGGGATTTGCTGCCCTTTAGGAGTGGGTATATTTACCACGTTGTAGCAATCTGCTGAAATATATTCCCCCACTATAAACAATCCAGCCATGCCATCCAGTCATAGAGCAGTACCTGGCACAGTGCTGAAGAGTCTTCAACTCTCCTTTGCCTTTCTCAGTACAGACCACCTCCATTTTTGCACTTGCCTTTTCAAAACCATCTTTCTTCTTGGTGGTATATTCCCCTAAAATATGACATAAATTTGTATAGGAATTAAGAGTATGGGTCTTAGAATTGGACCTACCTGGACATGAATCCTGATTCTGTTAGTTATCTGCTCTGTGAAATGAGCAAATTACTTAACCTTATTTTCCCCAACTTCAAAAGGAGAGAAATAACTAAACTTACAGGAATTAATGGGGATTCAATGTAACCACACACTTGAAAGTGCTTTACAAGGTACTAGGCACATTTTAAGTAGACAACAAGTGTCTAACTGTTGCCCCATTGACATTTAGAATAAACACCAATTCCTTTAGGGCAATATTTACAGATCATACTGTCAGATGCATTATTCTTCTGAAAGCTTCATTAGAAATAACCTGAATTTTCTGATCAATTTTCCATTATTTTCCATTATTTTTTGAATAATAGCCACACTCATAGCCACATCTATGAGTTCTAGAACACAATATGTATCCAGGCTTTTGCAGGGTAGTGAATATATATATATATTTGTCTTTGCTCCATGTTGGGTATCACCTAACTTTGATGCCCTAATCACTGGGCCAAGTCCGCTTCCCCAGTGTCTTCTTAATATCCTTACTCTCTTTAGCCATCTCATTGAATTTATTAAGGAGATTTTTTGAAGATCTATGATTAGTTCTCTCAACTCCTTTATGTCATCTGGAGGCTTATCTTATTCCTTTAACTGAGCCATATCTTCCTGTTTCTTGGTGTGGATTGTAATTTTTTGTTGGTGTCTTGGCATCTGGGTTAGTAGAGTATTTATTCTGGGTGCAGTTTTTCTCTTTAGTTTAGGACTTCCTGCCTTTTCTCCCTTTCTAGTTGTGCAGTAGGAGCCAAGGTCATAATTGGTGCTATGAGCTGTGGAGGCTCAACACTGCTCTCATTGCGCCAGGGACCAGTGAAGCTTCTCCCAACTTTCTCCTTTGCCAGGGGTATGGACACAGAGTCACACGTGTGTGGAATAATCCAAGTCGTGCAGGCCTAGACTCTAGTTACCCAGAGAGACTGATGAAGCTTCATGCTCCTTTCTCCCCTACCTGTGGCAGGGATGGAGGTGTTGGTATGGGCAGGAATCTCTGCAGTGCGAGTCCAAGATGATTGCAGTTGCCCCAATAGACTTCTGATTTTCAGTCTATGCCAGCCAAAGGTACATGCAGTTACCTGGATAGGCTGGTGCAGGGCCTGCCAGCCTACTCCCTGCCAGAGGTGGGACTGAAGACTGAGCTAGGGCTGCAGGCTGATCTGGGTAAAATAAACTGTTTCCTACCATCACTATGATTTTCGGTCAGCCCAGCTTCCCCTCAGGCTGGTGGCGGAATCAAAATGGCAGCCACTGGCCTCTTTCTGACTTGGACAGATTCATACCCCAGCTGTTCCCAGGGTTATATCTTAGCTAGTCGAGTCTACCAATCAGTAGCTGAGATCTGCAGTCAACCTTCTCCTCCTCCCCTGTTTCTGGGAAATGGGGCTTCCAATTCCAGCCACAGAATAGCTACTGGGGTGGCTTGCGCCATCAGAGTGGGATAATTACTGACATCTGTGGCTTGGCCAGAATTTCCCAGAGAGGCTGGCTTAGGTTCCCACATCTTCCTTTCTGCTGGAGGTGGGGCTAGGGCCTAGGCTAGCACTGCAATCTGATCTGGATGGAAAGAAGCCGGTCCCCACCAGCACTGTGATTCTCAGTCTGCTCCACTTCCCCTCACACCAGACTCAGAGTTAAGATGGAGGCTACTGGCTTCTTTTTCACCTGGACAGGCTCGAACTTTAGCTGTTCTCAGGATTATACTTTAGCCTACTGAATTTACTCATCAATAGCTGAAGTTGGTGCCCAACCGTCTCTTCCTCCCCTGTTTTTGGGAAGTGGAGTTTTGAATTTCAGTTCTGTGAACAACCACAGAAGTGGCTTGTGCCTCCAGGGGAGGATGGGCACCAGCCTCTGGGGTTGGGGTGCTCTACTTACAAGTCTTCTCTGCAGATGGACAGTCTCCTCCTTCCATTCCTTCAAAGATGTTGCAGGATGCTCTTCTGGCCTTCTAGAGCCCCCAAACAGGTGCTTCAGCTAGCTCCAGAGAGATCTGGGTGTTTGCTAACTACCCAGTAGCAGGAGCTGACTCTAGGAGTGCCTACTTCTCCGCCATCTTGCTCATTGTCCTACTTAACTATTTTGAAAGTCCTTTTTCACATTGTAATAGAGTCAGAATAATAATACCCAAATTCATAATTTTAAAAATGAGAATTGATATAATGCCCATATCTATCACCTTCAAAACCTGTTAGCGTAATAAAAGTTGTCATTATTATAAACTTATCATTGTTCATTTTTCTTATAATTAAATCAGATTACGTAACTGAGTCCAATTAAATAGTTTCCCAAGTTTATCTATTTATTAATACAGGCCGATCTTCTCCCTTACAACTGTTACTTTCCGATTTTGGAGGTAGAGGTGATGAAGTAAGGAAATGGATTACATTTCAGAGTTAGGGAGGTAGAGTTAGGATTTTTGTGAAGTTTTGAAAAACTAGAAGATGACAACAGGACTCAGTGTTCTTTAAGTATTGTATTATGATTGCAGCAGCTCAGGCTTCCATTATTTTTCAGTCTATTTTAGAGCCATTGCCATTTTTAGGCTTGCTTACCACATGTCAGAAATAGCTTTGAAAAGTTACACAACACTGCAGGAACCTTGGCCATTCATCAGCTCTCAAGCATCCAAAGTACTGCTGCTATTGTTCAGCAACATTGAAGGAAGGGAATTCGCCCCTTGGGACATGCTTTTGATTGCTATTTGATTTTTAGTCATAGCTATTGCCCTCATAAGAAAAATCCACACCACCTGGGATGTCTGGCAGTTTTCCATTACAGTGCCCAAACTGTTCATTGAGATACAGCGAGGGCCTAAGCAATGTCATCTTTCCCTTTGTTGTTTTACTTGAGAGTAACACTTGCCATCTGAAATCCCTGTCTCTTGGCATCTTAAAACCATACCCATCAATCTTTCTTCTCATCAATTCCAGCAAAAATGACAGAGACAGACATTTTCCTCCTCACTTTTCAATAAAGGCAACTGAACTTACTTTTAGACATGTCACCTATATCACATTACATGCCTAGAAGAGACCCACAGCTGGTTCCATGATGAATGTTGACTCTGCCCATGACCTTGTTTTGGAAGGACAGTGTTTGTTTAACACAGTCCTTAGGAAATAGACAAATAGAAATGTAAACCACCTCAACCATTGCTTCTTAGATAAGTTTACTCATTTGCCTCTAGAGAGTCTCAATATTCCATAAAAACAAGGAATTTGATGTTTTGGCTTCAGATCCAACCTGAAGCTGCATCTATATCAGGAAAGAGCCAGTTCTTATACCAAAATGTTGTTGAATATTTTCTTACAAAGTATAGCCATTTCTTAGCTTGTATAAGCTTCAAATCCTTCCAGATAAGTATTACTAGTAGAATTATTGAAAGTTGGTATCTATTGTGCATTCTGAATATAGTACATAGTTTTCTACAATGGCCAAGAAGTTTCAGGATCACTTGGTAAGAGTCAGTATCAGTTAGGAACTACCTTGATAAGAATAAGAATAGACATTCTGTCTCAAGGAACTACACTCTTGGCTGTGAGATAGATGAAAGCTTATGATGTTGAATGAGAGGTCTGTGTCAAATATGCAAGGTGGAACATTATCAGGATATTCCAGCATAATACCAGTATTAGCCATTTTAATGAAATAGAAGCTTCTAAGGATGATATAAAATCTTCATTTCTTGATGATCATTTATGTCAGATTTTAAGGTTTTAAGACTGTTGGGGGGGTAGAAAAATTTTAAGAAATAAGAGAGATACCTGGTAGACTTGAGAAAATGTGGGAAACCCTAGATTGATTTGGTTGTATCTAAAAGGGCTGTCATCCACTGCTTGGATGTGGCCTAAAAACCCCTCATCAGAACTTTCAAATACCTAGTTGTTACTATTAGCCTGGAAGTGATGCTCAGAAGACAACCAAGGGCACATGAAATACCACCTCTAGAGACTACTTCAGGGTTTTTTCAAAGTAACTTGTGACTCTTAAATGACTTCCAAGTACTGGAAGATAACAGGCATGTTGCAGAGGCCAAAGGGTATCACAACCTCCTGTCAGAGATGAGTCCAGAAAGCTCACATATCCTTATCACTTCCCTACACAAGGACAATGCTGATATTTGTAGTGTCTGAAAGTCTAGTTTTGGAGCTATTCAAAACCAATTTAAAAACCATGGCCGGTGATAGCATTAAGGCCTCAGCTCCTAAATATTTTTATTTTGAAAGAGCACTTGAAGATGAATGGATAAACAAAATGTAATATATCCATACAATGGAACGTTATTTGGCAATAAAAAGGAATGATATACTGATACAAGTTTCAAAATGGATGAACCTTGAAATTATTATGCTGAGTGAAAGAACCCAGACAGGAAAGGTCATGTATTGTATGATTCCATTTATATTAAGTTTCTGGACTAGGTAAATCCACAGAAACGGAAAGCAAATGAATGGCTACCTAAGGCTAGGAATGGGAATGGGGAAAGAATGAAAATTGGCACAGGTTTCTTTTAGCAGTAATAGAAATGTTCAAAGATGAGATTTTAAAAAAGAGAGCACTTGAGTCCCTTGCAGAGGAAGAAAAGGTCTAATAAATTCTGAAGGACATTTTGGTGGCTTGGAGTTAGGAACCCTAGAAAAACATGTTCTTAATCCATTTCTGTGGGTGTGAGTCTTTTTTAAGTAGGACCTTTTAATGAGGTTACTTTAGTTAAGGGTGGCCCAATTGAATCAGGGTTTGAGCTTTAATCTGGGTTACTGAAGACCTTTACAGGCCAAGCAAAAGCCAGAGGGAGTGAGAAGCCAGGAGAGGCCACCATGTGCATTACCATGTGACAGAAAAGCCAAGGACCAAGGATGGCTGGAAGCCAGCCTCAGAATGCCGCAGTCTTTCAGAAGAAAGTATCACCTTGCAGATGTCTCACTTTTGGACTTCTGCTAGCCTCAAAACCATGAGCCAGATAAATTTCCTACTGTTGTTTAAACCAAACCATTATATGATATTTGATTTAGTAGCTGCGAAACTAAACCAACTTTTGGTTCATTCAGAGAATACATGTGCTTGACAGGATGCAATCTCAGGCAATTTTTACTTAAACTATCTCATTTGCAGAGGAGAAAAAAGAATATCATCTTAGCCTCAGTGGGGTTCATTGGGGTCTAAGTTCACAGGACAGCATCTGCAACACACACAGTTCAGTTGGCACTATTATGTCATCAAGAGCAGTATACCGGAACCACTGCATGCTATAGTGTGTGGAACTGCTGCACATGGTATTCAATGTAAATGATAACCCTGTGTTAAGAGGTTGTACTAGCTGTAGATTATGATGGAGGGTCCTGGAGGGTAGAAGAATCATTGAAAGCCTCAGACACTTATATCTTACATGGCTAAGGAGAGATTCTGGATGACAATGAACCAAATTCAGCACATTCATTCAGGCCTGCTGTGTTAGTATAAGCTCTGGTGGGCAAAATAAATAGGAGCTCTAGAAAATTCCACGATTTGGGGGATAACTTCATACTCACTGATAGTCTCATCTGGAATTTGGTAGGTCTCAGGCCATGAGGGAGAGGGCAGGCCTGACCAACAGGGTGAGCAGACACAGATCAAAGTTTCATCTACTTCCCTGAGTGGGGAGGTTCCTCAGCGATAGAGTTAGGGGTAAAGGAGAACTAGTGCTAGCAACCTGGGTGAAGGTGGGTGGGAAAGGCACCAAAAGATGGCAGCATATGGGCAGGGCTGGGGCACATCGTATGGCATTTAGTTGACACTGAATTATTGTGCTTAAAGAAAAAAATTAATGAATTAAAATCAAGAAGGTCTGTATAGACTTTCAGAAAGATCAGAGTCTGGGTTTGGGAGCAAAACCGGAAATCACCCTAAATAAGTGAGAAAGGTGAGGAAGATTCGGGTTTCCCAAAGACATGCATAAAAGCCAAAGTTTTGAGAGGGCATTAAGCTTGGGCCCTGGAGAGACTACCACCTAAGTCTTAAACTGCATTATAATATCTTTGAATGTAGTAGGGAGAAAAACAATGCTGACCTTTCCTAATTCCTTTTTAGTTAATTTAGGAAGACACAAGTTGCTAAAAGAAGTTCTTATTTACTATGCTTAACTAATATGTCTTTTTAGTTTATATTTTGGAAGTGTTATAGAGCTTCTTTAGAGTTTATAAATGTATGCCAAAATAATAATTGCCATTAACTTTCACTCTGATTTCCTCATAAATAAATAGGATGAAATTCCTAGGAACAATGCCACCAACTCCAGGATTAAGCAGGTGCCAAAGTGACTGCTCAGACTTCCAGAAGTAAAACACAGATGGATTCTCATTCTTCCACAAACACAATACCTTCACCTTTACATAGTGTTACAGGGCTGTCCTTCATAGTTTGCTTGCAGGGAGGCCTGTGATTTAGTGATATTGACCCACACACCAGAGATACATGTTCTGTTGCTCTCATAAATTGAGTACAAACAGGTTTTTACAGTGTTGCTACTGTTTCTGTTTCTCTTGGCTTCTTTTTGGTAATTGAATTTATTTTGTTGAAAATTCTTATGATTGCAAGTCAGGAATTTTTTTTCCCTGGGCTGTGGGTGAGTGTTTATCTGGAAAAATAAGAAAGTTCACACTTGCTTGAGTCACAAGGTTCTCTTTTGGATGTTTTTTCTTCTAATATCTTTGCCTGATTTTGATATCAAGGTAACACTGACTTAGAAAAAGGAGCTGGGAAGTGTTCTCCCTTCTATTTTCTGGGAGAGTTTGTGTAGAACTGGTATTCTGTATTACACTCTGGGATTTATTTTATGGATGTTCACTGACTGTTTTTATTACCATCACTGCAGAAGGAGTTTGTTGTCCAAAAGGCAGAAACTCTAACGGTAAGACAGAATCACTCACATTCTTCACCATTTCCCACTGAAGGAAGCTTACTCCCACCTTCCTCAGGCTCTAAGTGCCCCTTGGTGTCTAACTGGAGTACAGTTGTCACATCAGGCAGACATGAATTCAAATCCTAGCTCTGCCTCTTACTAATTGTGTGACCTGGACCAAGATTCTTACCACTCTCAGCTTCAGTCTTCTCTCAAAAAATGAGAATAACAATATCTTACTTACTGGTTGGGTTGATTTGAGAGATAATGAGTTACAAGAAAAAGCCCAGTCTGCTGCCTGGCTCAATGAAAGTAAAGCTCATGGCCTTGCCTCCTCTTCTCCTATGCTCCAAACATATGTCTGTTTTTATCATTATTCATGTTTTGTACGTGGTTGTTTTCATTAGTGCTTCTCACACGTTCATGTGCATATGAAACACCAGAAAACTTGTTAAACTGCAGATTCCACTTCAGGAAGTCTGGGGTAGGGCCTGAGAGTCTGCATCTCTAACAATTCCCAGGAGATGTCAATGCTGCTGGTTCAGAAAACACAGTGAGAACAAGGGGCTGCGTGTCTGTCTCCTCCTCTAAATCAACACTTCATTGACCTATTAGTGAGTAATGAATCAATTTAGCAGATTGGAGATCATTATTTTTACACTCATAGAATACAATAGAAAATACCAGCAGTCAGCCATCAGTAAGCGGTATTTCACAAAAATTTTTCAGTTACACAAACACATGCACACACACACAGTCTATCCATACATACACACTTCGGTCAAGGTAGAAATGTTTGAAATTCACTGTATTACACTGAAGGATGGTTAAAAGCCTTCCTTGTTTATGTACATATTGCCAGTTTCTAAAACATGTCTTGGAACATAACAGGCGTGAATTACTATTTGCTTATTTGAATTGGTGTGGAGGGAAAAGAAAATGGGAACGTTTTGTATAGTCCAAGAAATACTCATGATACGGCAGAGGCATGGGCTGGGCTAAGAGGAGTGGGTAGGATGACACCTGGCAGAAACGTGAGGAGACTGCTTGTGAGGCAGAGTAGATGAGGTGGGAATGATCCCTGACCTTGAAGTAGATAGCACACAGTGGGAGGCCAGAGGGGAAAAGATGGGCTGGGCAGGGGAGGAACTAGGGAGCCAGTGCTGGGTATTAGTTGCTAGTTTAGAATTAGATGATGAAAACAAACACGTCCTCTGGATCAGAAATGGTAGAAGGGGGTGAAGGGACCTAAGGCAGGAAGATCAGCTAAAGCTCTCCCCTGTTGTATTATTCCAGCAATGAGCTACTAAGAGTCAGAACTAAGGTAATGGCAGAGAAAATGAGGAGAAAAAGGGGATCACAATTCATGCTTCAAGGCAGAATTTGATGGCCTAAGCCTACCCCTCAGTCCATACTGCCTGTGGGGCTCCCCGTTAAGTGAAGGAAGTAGAACCCTTAAACCTCTTTGCCTACACCATCAGATGGCCACCTGATGTTGGATATTGCTCTACTTCTATACCCAGAAAAGACTTGAGATGATAGTGGTGGAGAACCCTGAGAAAATAAAGTTGGAGAAGGGAGTGGTAGGGAGGGAATGCAAGACTGGAATCCATCTTTTTCACTCTCTGTAGTACTCTTCTCCAACCATCTTCCACACCTGCTCATAAAGCCAAATAAATAGACATCCCCATTTAAATCATTGACTCCACACTTAATTTTGACATCTTCATGGACTTCCAATTATGAAGCCTGAAATGTGAGTATTGGAAGCAACCTGAGAGATTTTCAAGCCAGACTGTTTTATTTTACAGAGAAGGAAAGTGGAAGGGTGTTGTTCACATAGCCAGAAGCACAATAATTGCCACACAGTGGGCACTCAACAGACATTGTCTGAATGAAACCAGTGCCGTACTGGCAGGAAAGTGATTAGAACCCACAAAGTCACATCCAGGCTACACTGCTATGTTGCCTGCCTCTCAGTCGGCTCTTCTCAAACCTACCCGACCTGAGTAAAAGTCCAGGTTCCAAATCCTGGTACCATGAAGGGAAAGCAGCTTTTATCCTAAGATTTACTGTTACTGCTGCCATTTGGTAAAGGGGGAGGGAAAGAAAAGTCTGCCGAAGAGTCGGGAAATTAAGATTCACTTTGGTGTCAGAGCCCTGAAAGATCTCGACCCACTGATGAAACACTGAAAAAAAAAAAAAATCGCTGGGCTGGCAACAGGGGCCCCAAAGGTTCACAGAGAGGAGTAAGTACTAAAGTACCAAGAAGAAAAACAGCTCGAGGAGTCCAGCAAAGTCTTGCTGTGGTACTTTATTTCCTACAACTTCATTTTAGCCTGGCTTTGTTTTTTACGTTGTTTGGGGATTATTTTATTAAGCCCATGGATCGCTCAGACAGGTATATAGCAACAGGATGAAGTAAAAGGAGAAAAAAAAATAATTGCTATACAATGGGAGTTATAAAGAAAAGGGTTATCTTTTGTGGCTAGTTTCTGGAAGCCTCAGGTCTCTTTATCTGTGCCTGCTCCCTAATTTTCCTCTCAGCTCACAGGAGTTTGCCTGACTGGGACTCTGAAGCCCAAAAGGGGAAGTGTGAAGGAGGGGTGGTGGCCATTCCTGGTATGCTGAATAATCCCAGGGCTTCTGGGTTGGGGCAAGGGTGCTGAGGGGAGGTATCTCCTGAATTGATTAAATTGGATTTTACATTTGACTAAGGGAAACCCCGACATAATGCGTGAGAAAAGAGAGTTTGTGGCTCACTGGTCCGAGAGAGAGACACTGTGTGTGCCTGTGTGTGTGCGCGCGCGTTCATCTCTACTGGCTCCCCCAGCAGATGGAGAGCACACAGGCAGACTAGGACTGCTACTGTGCTTGTTTGTGCCTGTATTGTGGTCCTGGGGTGAAGTTTAGCCGGATTTCCCTGGGAGTCAAGGATTGGTTAGTTTAAAGCAAACGCGCAAAAAGTAAGATGGCTGGCGAAGCAGCTCACACAAAAAACTGATAGTTTTAACAGGGCCCCTTGGCCTCGAGAATGCAGAATTTAAATTCCTGAGCCCTAGAATCAAACAGACCAGAGTTGAATCCCAGCTGTTAACTTTGGCAAGTTCCTAACCTTCTTATTAAATGTTTTCATCTCTCAAATGAAGGTAGTAGTAACACTTCTAAATTGTTTTAAGGATTAAATGGGGGTAATCTATGCGAAGCATTGAACACAGGTCTGGTGCACAGAAGTATGTAGTAAGTGATTAAAATACTATTCTGACTAGGCAGTATTACTACTAGGGAGCTTCCTGGAGCAGTCAGGGGGTGGCAAGTGTGGCAGGGTGGGCGAAGCATTGGCAGCAGATGTAGGTAGCAGAGGGGAACAAACCAAGAGTTGAACTCTGGAGTTCGGTCTATGTTTTTGACCTTGTTCTAACACTTTCGGTTACATTTAACTCTTGTGAAAGTCCTCATATCTCTCTATGCGTTGGTTTCTTCATTCCTTAAGTGGGGAAATAATAATAAAAGCCCCAGGGAGATGCTGGGCCAGATTGAGAACTTTACACATGGAACTATTATTATTATACATGAGTTATTATTTGTGATTTATAGTAAATCTGGTCAGCTCCTTCCTTTGCAACCCACCCCCTCCATCTTACCTTTATAACTTCTGAGGCCAATCAAACCAGGGTGAACACAGGTGAAAAAGGAAAAAATGACTATAACTTTGTGTTGACTTGCTGTGGTGACCTCCTTTGAGGTTTTGGCTAAGTTCATTGTTATATCATGCACCTTCCAGAGGAGGTGTGGAATACTCACCTTCCTAACTCCACCTTCTTAATTCCTTCTACCTCCACCTTCCGAATGTCATCATGACACCGCCCCCATACCCATGAAGCTGCCTTGTGTCTCATGGAAGGGGCCACAGACACTCAATAAACCAAGAACAAGGCAGGTTCTTGAAGAATGCTGTCAGGCACGGTGACTGCAGCAAGCCGGCCTAATTTCTTCTTGGTTTTACAGTCTTCTCAAATAGACGGCTTGACATCTCGGTCCGAGGAAAAATAAAAGCTCAGTTATCCTTTTAGCGTGGGGCAAAGAATCCAGCTCGCAGTTCAAGACACTTGTGCTCAGGCAACATCCTGCTGGCCGAGTTGTATCAATTTGCAAAGGTCTTCAGATTAGATTCCTTCCAGTCCCGTCTACACAGGATTCACCTGTTCCTGAGACTGTATCTTGGAGATTGAGATAACTATAAAACAGAGATTTCTCGTTAAAGTTTAAAGTAGGAGCTCTTAACAAGGGGTCCTTGAGCTTGAATTTAAATTCAAAAAACATTATTCTGTGGGGACATGTTGGTGCAGGTGTGACCGGTGTGTTTGTGTGTACAGTGTGGACTTAGTAAGGGGTCTGTGGTGTTCACCTGACTGGTAAAAGTGTCTGTGAAACAAAAAAGGTTAAGAACCCCCGCTTTAAACAAGCATTCTAGGACTTCAGCATCCAAATTAATGGTACCCTTCAAAACAGATGCTAGGAGGCTAGTACTTAGTCCCTCCTACCATCATGCAAAATACTGGGAATTTCCCCTTTTGCATAGTTCCAGATACGGTTATAAATTGCACTCAAAAAAGGTTCACCTTATATTTGGTACCCAATTGCCCAAGTTTACAAACCTTGTTATTTAATTAAAAAAAAATGTTTCCTGTAAACAATAATGGCTAGGACTTATTAAATGTTTTCTCATGAGTTCCTGAGTTATGGGCTTTCTAACTATTTTCAAGGTGTTAACAGTCATCCTGGGGATATTCCCCAAATTTTAGTTGTCAAGACATTAACCTTCTCAGGGCAAATTCACATTCAGAATTGTTTAATTACAAAATCAATAAAATATACATTAGGGTAAAGTGATTGTTTTCCAAGTTAAGTCTACTTTTAAATGACCAGAAATTGACAGAGAATGTGCTATGGGTAATTTCAAAAGTGGTTTTCTAAAGTGGAACCTGAGCTAAGTCTATTGAAAAAAACTTAACGAATCTTACATACTCACATAAATTTTGAAGAGGATTCTGCTGATTTTCTGGCAAAAACCTCACCGTTTCTCTGGGGAAAAAATCTCCCCCCCTCAACACTAATGTATAGGGTTTTCCTCTACTGTTCTCCTCTTTCTCATTTTTATCCTGAAAGACTGCTCTGAAAATGATTATTACAGGTTGTAACCATGTCCTCTGGCTGCTGTCTGCTCAAGGCGGCTGACGGAACCTTCATGAATGCAGCACAGCAGCAAGCCTTGGTGCAGTCTGGCTCCACCAGATCCTTTTCAAAGAAGTTCTGGCTTTATCTCCAAGTATCCTTCCAGCCACTCTTTATCTGATGGTTGGGCAGTCTTCTCCCATTGACCACCCAGCTCACCATTCACATTAGGATGTGAAGCTTGTTATTTACTTCTTTAGAACCCACAGATTGTGTAAATAGCACCGAAGAGCAGAGCAGGGCTTCATACTCTCACCAGGAAGCAAAGCCAAAACTTAAATGAAGTAGTAGATCTGAAAGAATCTCTACAGTGTTTGGCACAGAGAAGAGACTCTGTAGATATTTATTTCTTCCCTTTCTTTGAATTGCCCATTCTGCACTCATGTATATAATGAGCTAAAAGATGTATTATTTCAGGAAAAAATAGTCTTAGGGGACGGGCTGGGCATCCGTTCTAGATATTCTAAGCTCTATTTCAGAATCACTTAAATGGAATATAAATTCAATACACAAAGGCTCTTGACCAGTAATTATCTGTTCTGTTACATGAAGTTCGAGGGCTTCACAAATCATCTCCCAGAATTTCCTGAAGGACTTTGTGGCAATTGAAGCCATATTTGAAGTCATATTTCTTTAATCTAATGCATGATGTTGAGATAGAAAGTAGAGGTATTTTGAATCAACTTGTTAATAAGGGAAAGACAATAAGCCTTGGGCAACCAGCTGACCTTAGTTCAAATTACAATTTGCCTACTTACCAGGTGTTTGACCTTCGGAAATGTATTGCCCCTGGTCATGAATTTGTCTTTTCTTTAAAATAGATATTTTCCTTATTTCCATAGCAGTGTTGTTATAGGGATTAAATTATATATGCATAAACATGAATATATACATACTTATATATAAATGTATATAAAACAGAGAAAGAGAGAGAGAGGAGAGAGATGAGAGGGAGCGACGTGGAACAGATAGAGACACTGTATTTAATTTCTTGTTTGAAGAACAAGAAGCAGTTTCCTGACTATTTGTCAATCCCCTTTCCCTGTCCCCACCCCAAGTTCCTGTTACCTTGGCAGGATCATTAATTTAAAATTCAATTTCACTTTAAACTTGGCCAAAAAAGGGTCTTTTTCTCTTTCCTTATACACATTTCCATAAAATGTTGGGTGGGGGGGTTCAAGTCTCATGTTCTTACTTTTCACTATTACATATGAGGCTTACTTTATTGTGGCTCAACATTTTCTCAAAATCAGGGAGGGAGCATATATACACAGAAAAAAAGTATGACTGGGCTCATCACCTTTCATCATGCATATTAGAATCCATGTGGGGAAGCGGACTTGGCCCAATGGGTAGGGCATCTGCCTACCACATGGGAGGTCCACAGTTCAGACCCCAGGCCTCCTTGACCTGTGTGGAGCTGGCCCACGCACAGTGCTGGTGCATGCAAGGAGTGCCGTGCCAGGTGGGGGAGTCCCCCTCATAAGGAAATCCCATGCACAAGGAGTGCGCCCCGTAAGGAGAGCCACCCAGCACGAAAGAAAGTGCAGCCTGCCCAGGAATAGTGTCACACACATGGAGAACTGACACAGATTCCTGTGCCGCTGACAACAACAGAAGTGGACAAAGAAGAACAGGCAACAAATGGACACAGAGAACAGACAACTGGGGCTGGGGGGAGAAGGGGGCAGAAATAAATAAATCTTTAAAAAAAAACAAACAAAAGAAGAATCCATCTGTGAGGATGCCATAGTTATTGATGTGTGTTGTATGTTGAGGAAGGGACCTAGGTAACTAGAAGACAAATCAAATCAACCTCACTAAAAATGAGGGCCTGAAAAGATGAGCAGTAGATGGTTAATATGGGAAGTAGGTGGGGCAATAGAGGAGAGGTGATCACCATCAATAAATAAGGGAAACAAATTTGTTATTTAAGATTTAAACTGTAAAATCAACACATTGCAGATAAAACCTGCTCTCTGCAGGGTATACTAAAGAAACAGTCTGGTTTATATAGGGATTTTTTTCCTCTATGAGGCAGATTGTACTTTGTTATATTCATATTCTTTTTCAATCTTAATGTGACAAAAAATTCAAGATCCTAATGGATAGGGACCAGGGAGAGAGTTTCCCACACCCTGTGTCCTCTTATCAAATGCAAAACTAAATAATAGCTAACTCTTCTACGAACAGCATTCAGGCCTCTGCTTAAAGGTAAAATCTTTTGTCTTTGGAGGTCACTTAGAAAAGAGCCTGTTCTGATCTTTTGATGATTGGCTGGGACAAGGGAAGGCTCTGTCTTACAGAGCCTGGAGATGGTTTCAGTAGATGGAGAATATGTTCCTAAACTTTTTATTAGGTTCTCCAGAGCAGAAGTTCTGGGATCCTGCAGAGATGTGTGTAAGTGTGACCTCTCTGATGACCTCCCAATTCATTTTGAAGTCTCTTAGCCATATAAACTCATTTGTCTTTACCATTCCCCCCTTTTATTCAAGGTCTTTTTCTAGTTGCATCACCAGCTGGTGATGGTTGTAATCCCTCAGCACCAGGGAGGCTCATCCCTGGGAGTCATGTCCCACACTGGGGGGAAGGTAATGCATTTATATGCTGAGAATGGTCAACCACCACACCAGGGATCCAAGAGTGTCTACAACTGCAAGCAGGAGAATTGCATCCATCAGTTATGTGGGCTCTAAGCCCCCTCTCGATTTAGAGGTAGAGTGGACATCACCATCCCAGGGTACACAAGATGGAGGAATATAATATGAATTGGAGTGGACTTGCTGGTATTCTACTGTAGAACTTTTGTGACTCTAGCAATGGTAGAAATTGTATCATTGATGTGGAGACAGTGGCTATGGGAGTTGCTGAGGGTAGAGAGAGGGAGGAAGAGGTAATATGGGGCATTTTTGGGACTTGGAGTTGTCCTGAACAATATTGCAGGGACAGATGCAGGACATTGTTATCCTGCCATAACCCACTGGATGGACTAGGGGAGAGTGTGAACTACAACGAAACTATAGTCAATGCAGTGTGTCAGTGCTCCAGGGTGTATTCACCAAATGCAATGAATGTGCCTCACTGAGAAAGAGAATATTGATGTGGGAGGAGTGTGTGTGGTGGGGAGTGGGGTATATGAGAACCTCTTATGTTTTTTAACATAAAAACATTTTGTGTGATCTATTTATCTTTTTAAAAAAGACAATAAAAAAAACCTAGATATGATTATACATGTGGTTTGAAACAACAGGATTTTATTCTTTCGTGGTTCTGAAGGCTGTACGTCAAAAAATCAAGGTGTTGGTTGTGCCATGCTTGCTCCTGAGGCTCTAAAGAAGAATGCTTTCTTGCCTGTTCTGCTTCTCCCAGGCATTCCTTGGCTTATGGCATCATAACTCCAGTCTCTGCCTCTGCCTTCACATGACCTTCTTCCTTCTGTGTGTGTGTCCAAATTTCTCTTTTTATAAGGACACCAGCCATTTTGGATTAGGGCCCATCCTAACCCAGTATGAGCTCATCTTAACTAATTACATCTGGAAAAACCTGTTTCCCTATAAAGTCCCATTCAAAGGTACCAGGGATTAGGTCTTGAACGAATCTTTTGGGGGGAAACAATTCAACCCATCAAAGTAAGTGCATAGATAGACATATTTGTTTTCAAGTAATTCATGACATTAGAGGATGGTTTGCCATTGTGCTTCCTCTTGTGTTTTGTGTTGTTTTAATCTATTTGCCTCCACCAGGAGTTTCCTGCACTTTTCTGCCCTCCTGTCTGCCCCAGAAGATCAATGTCTGTAATTTATATCACTAGACTTTCCTTGCACTCTGGCTTACTTTTGGATTTGGCTATTGGGGGAGGTTAGAAATCAGGAGAAAAGAGAGGGACAGAAGTCTTTATCCTTCCCACTCTCTTCCTTCTTTGCTGCAGTTTTGTCAATGGTTGCGTTCCTCTCTAACAACAGCTCTGGTCGGGCAACTGACCAGAGCTCCAGCTCTCACTGGCTCCAGTCACACTATATCCTCCCCTTATCCCTTCTGGTTGGAAGTGTGTGTGTGACAGTTTCCATTGGTTCCTAGGTATCTCACAATTCTTGTTTGCGTTCCCTTAAGCCAGTTCACACCTCAGCATAGTGTTCCTTTATTACAAAATATTTTTGATTTAATTCTCTTCATCTCCTAGTTCTGTTAGGATTCTTCTTATATATCTTTTAAATTATACATATTCAAGACTTCAAACATGGAAAGCAGATGTGGCTCAAGCAGTTGGGCTTCCATCTACCATATGGGATGTCCCAGGTTCGGTTCCTGGGGTCTCCTGGTGAAGGTTAGCTGACTGGCACAGCAAGCTGGCCCATATGGAGAGCTAATGCAACAAGATGACACAACAAAAAAGAGACACAGAGGAAAGATAATGAAAGACACAAGAAATCAGAGAGCTGAGGTGCCTCAAGAGATTTGAGTGCCTTCCATGTCAAAGGTCCAACGATCAGTTTCCAGTGCCTCCTAAAGAGAAATCAAGAAGAGAAGACAAGCAGACACAGAAGAACATGCAGTGAATGGACACAGAGAGCAGACAACTGGGGGCGAGAGGGAAAGGGGAGAGAAATAAATAAATAAAATAAATAAATAAATCTTTAAATGAAAAAAAAAAAGACATTTTATCTGCAAGGCTTTTCCAGGGACCCAGTCTTTTTTTTTTTTTAAATTATTTATTTATTTTTAAAAATTACATTCAAAAAATATGAGATCCCATTCAACCCCACCGCCCCCACCCCCCGCTCCCCCCACAGTAACACTCTCTCCCATCATCATGACACATCCATTGCACCTGGTAAGTACATCGCTGAGCATCACTGCACCCCATAGTCAATGGTCCACATCATAGCCCACACTCTCCCACGTTCCATCCAGTGGGCCCTCCAGGGACCCAGTCTTGTAGTCACTGAAGATCAAGGCTGGTGCTGCCCAGCCCCACATAGTATCCAGTACTGATTATAAAATGTTCTTCTTTTTATCTAGATGCTGCATGTCTTTGGTGAATGATGGCTTCTATGGCTCCACCTTCCAATTGCCAAGTGAAATTCTTCCCTGAGATACCTTAAAAAAGACCATTATAGTCCAAGGTTCAATATTATCCAAGAGGGCAGGCAGTACACTGTGGAAGTTAGATATCCTCCCAATCAATGCAACATTTCCATTCATTAGTTCTTTTTTACCTCTCTGGTATAGTTCCTAGCACAGTGCCTTGGAAACATAAGGTCCTTAATACATGCTTATTGGAATGGACTTGCAAATTTCTTCATCCCTTCCATTTGATTATTTGCTTCCTGGGGAAGAGACTATGTCTTGCTTATCGTTGCATTCTTCACAAAGTCTTTCTCATATTAGAAGCTGGATGGACATTTAATTTGAATTTAGCAAGTAAGTATGACAATGTTCAAATTGAGGACAGGTAGTACTTGGGTCACCAGGTGTAACAAGTGACCATCTGTTTTGCTTTTTTAGGAGGTACCGGGATGCAATACAGGACCTCGTTCATGGGAAACATGTGCTTAACCCCTGAGCTACATCCACTCCCCAATGAGAGTTGTTTTTCCCTTTGTTTGTTTTTAGGAGGTACTGGGGATTGAAAGTGGAATCTCCTACATGGGAAGCAGGCACTCAACCACTTGAGCTACATTTGCTCCCCACCCATCTGTTCTTTTTTTATTTTATTTTAAAGATTTATTTTTATTTATTTCTCTCCCCTTCCCCGCCCCCCCCCCAGTTGTCTGCTCTCTGTGTCCATTCACTGTGTGTTCTGTGACCGCTTCCATACTTATCAGCGGCACCAGGAATGTGTTTCGTTTTGTTGCGTCATCTTGTGTCAGCTCCCCGTGTGGGCAGCGCCCTTTTTGGGCAGGCTGTACTTTCTTTTGTGCTGGGCGGCTCTCCTGACCCGGCACACTCCTTGTGCGTGGGGCTCCCCTACGCGTGGCAGGCACTCCTTGCGCGCACCAGCACTGCACATGGGCCAGCTCCACACGGGTCAAGGAGGCCCAGGGTTTGAACCGCGGACCTCCTATGTGGTAGGCAGATGCCCTATCCATTGGGCCAGGTCCGCTTCCCCCATCTGTTCTTTATTCTGATTAATTAGTGTCAGTGAGCTGTTCAGCAACATCTTAGTGAGTCATTTATTTACCATAATTTATGCCTCTTCCACATTCACTATCTAGTCACAAGACTTAACAGACAATAAATATAGCAAACAAATACTTAAAGTCTCTAATTTCGACTTGGCTTGCTTCTCAAAATAATTTTAAATGCCAGGCAGATCAATACAGACTCATAACTACTTTTCATAATATGAATATAAACTCGTAGGTAAATATCAACTACTTACATATCTATTTATATGGGGATAGATAGATCCATTTCTTCAAGAGAAAATTAATTCTAATTTAACGTTCATGTTTATTACAGGAAGGTTTCCACAATTTCCACAAAGAAAATGTTATTCTTCTTAGAGAAAAAATAACATTGCACCTTTGGTATTTGAAATGATTTGCCAATTAATTGTGATTCATTGCGGGTGCAGCTAGAATTTCTTTGGTCATATTTTTCTCATGGAACTGAGGAGATATTTTTCCACTTATTCGTGTGCTGAATGGCCATTGCTCTGTTGACATGAGTATCATAATTAGCAATTCAATCTGTCTTCTTTATCTAGAATCAATTAATTACAGTATTTGGTGATGTTTTACTCTACTTTGAGACATTCTTCCTCTTAATAATTAGTAGTTTTACCTATTAGAAAAAGTAGATTAGAATATTTTAAAAATAAGATAAAAACATGAAATAACTTCTAGGTTTTTCTATAATTTCTGCTTACATATCACTTAGCATAGAGCTTTGCAAGTATTTTAACATTATATTTTAAAGTCTGGCTACAAATAATTATTCTTCAAAATATTTCTTGGTAGAGTTTCTAATATTCCCAAAGAGTTTTAAAAGTCAACACATACTTACTAAATGCTTAGTAGGTGCCTCAAAGTATGCTAGTCTCCAGGAACCCTACTCTCAAGAAACTCATAATTTGGTATGTAAGCTACACATAAACTCTAAATATTGTGGTGAACATTCCAATATGATTAGTTTGGAGGGAGTGGAGGGGTTGGACATAATATTGCTTGAGGGTGGGTTGAGGTAAAAGGGAATAAACAAGGAGGACATGGGATCAGAAAAAGCTGTGTCGTTTCTTAAAAAAAAGAAGGATGTTACCAAGTAAGGAGGATAAAGGCTTGTAAAGCATCCCATGTAGGTGGAATAGCCTATTTAAAGGCACCAAGATATGTGCATTGTATGTCCCCTGAAATATATTCAGGCTAAGGTGGCCTTGGTTCTGAATTTATAGGAGAAGGAAGAAGGAGATGAGACTGCAGAGAGACACAGGGGTTAGACCATATGGGCGTCATATACCAAATTAAAGTTAGGCCTTTACTTTTAGAGGAAATAAGCAATTATTTATACAATACGAGTTGTATAAATATTTCAGACTATTTGTAACATCTGATGTGATGGCTGAGACATAGAGTCCTTCAGGGGACCACCTTCCTCTTTTTACCATCTTTAAACTCTCTTGGGTGATAGTTAATTTTAACTCATCCATCAAAGGCTTCACTAGCTAGTGAATAAAACTGTGGTTTTATTGGGGGAGGGGGCACTACCTTACTCTGCATAGTAGTCAACTTATCTCTGACCCAACTACACAGCCTCCAAATATCATGCTCATGATAGTGCTAAGATGACTATTCATCATGATATTTTAATAAATATCTATTAAATTTCTAATATGCAGTGTTATAAATCTTCAACTTCTCCAGTAGATGTGCTTGATAAAGTGAAAATCACTTCTAGGGGGAAAACTCCAAGGATGAGAAGAGTGTGCCTGGTTCCTCCATCCTTCCCCTGTCTTCTGAAGGTAACTACAGGGAGCTCTCTGGGATGTGTACACTTGAAATGGTGTGGATGACGGTACTTTTACCATTCAAAAGGGCAATAAAAATTTTAAAAACAAAGAAGAAAATTAAATTTGTTGGATGTCAGCTACTTTTTGTTCTCTTCTTTTTGTCCTCCTTTTTGAAAATTTCCATACTCTGTGGTTTTGCTGGGAATATCAATCATGTAACCCATTATTTCCTAAGATAAGGATGTGATTATGATAAAAACAGGAGTGGTGTGCTGATATTCTGCCTCTCCAAACAAGAAAGTACTGATTTGTAGTGTTCACTTATTTCTGGGGTATAAATGCTCCCATTTTCCCACAGTGGCTGATTTCAAGCTAGCAACATGGCATCACTAACTGTGGAACTGGGAAGAGACTTGTGGAATTGGCTCTACTGAGCTAATTCAAGCCACCTCCATCAAACCATTGATAACAGGTCAATCCTGATACCTTATATTCCTCTGGGCACAGAGGTTGGTCCAGAGTCAGGCACATAACCCATAAGATCCTTGTGAAGGATTGATATGGATGCTTACAGGGAGAAGGCCATACGCTTTCCTCTGGGCTTAAGGTTGTGAGGACAATGTAAACCTGAGTGGTTGGTCACCATCCTTGCTACCTTATGAAGGGAGTATACAGTCCATGAAAATAAGACACAGATGATTGAAGATTTGAGAAGTGGAGAGAGCCCTGTTGACAGTTTGAAACTCTGGATCTGTTTTACCTAGCCAGATTCAGCCCCTGGGTCTTTCGGGTTACATAAGCAAATGAATTCGCTTTCTTACATAAGCTAATTTAAGTTGGATTTCTGTTACTTGCAAGAAATATGATCCTCATCCTAATAAATAAATAAAGTCTTAGAATATAGGGTTTATATTTTTGTGTTTTGAGAATGGAAATTTTAGAAATCATCAGGGACTCAGGTAAGGATGATGGAGCTTTCCATAAATAGAAGATGTGCAAAAGAAAACCTGAAATTTCCATGGGAAGCAAAATAAATGGGGAAGCCAGAAGAGAAAAAAAAAACAACAAAAAAACAGAACAGCAAAAGGGAGGCAAAAAGGAGTGTCCTGCTAAGAACCAGACCGAGGGGTGCCTATGTTTCTTAATAACCATGTGGATGTGTGCAAATGTGCCTGTGCGTATGGGGAGGTATATCAGTCTCCTGGATACTAAGCTCAGTCTACTCCAAAAATTCTATCCTTTACCCTATTTCCTTAGTTATCTTTGTTAAAACCCAACTCCTGAAGGGCACGATTTGGTCCAGCTGTGAGACTCAAGAACACCTGGCATTTAGTCAGGCATAAATTTTATTGGTGCTTACAGACAGGAGATTCTTTGATGGTGGCCTGTCAGAGAATGAATGAAGATAGCGCTCCTCAAAGAGATGAGAAAATGAGAGGTGATATACATGAGGTGCTTCAGAACAAGGACATTCCATAGGATATGAGAACAGAGTTCCTGCTAGGGTCCCGTGAAGCATACACATGGGTGTGGTGATGTTTTCACTATGCAGGGAAGGACATTTACCAAGAATGTTTACTGCTTTGGGAAGATGATAGTTTATGATACCATCAATGCATTCTCTCCTCTCTGGGGAGGGTTGCTAACCTTTAATTTCTGCTGGGTCAAGCTGGCTGCTATGTACTGAGAACTTAAAGGGGCCTGGGTCCCCATAATCTTTACCAATGAGCAGCTGTTCATTCCAGCTTAACTGTAAAATGCTCTCATAACGTTCCTTTTCTTTTGGTGGAAAAAAACAAATCTCCTTTTCCTGGCATGCCAAGCCCTTTATAATCTGGCTTTTTAATACCCTTTTAGCCCATTTCCTATCACTCTCTGCTAAACACCTGCACTTTGATAATTTTGGGCTTCCTGGCCCCTGAATAGACCTTGCACACATGTGACTGGGCATTTGTATATTCTGGATCCTCTTCCTAAGAGGTGGGTTTTCACTCTGATTGTTCACCTAGCTAAATGGGAAAGGTTTTACCTTGTCCACATAAGGAGTTGATACTTCATCTAGACTTAAATACGACAATATTTTCTAAAGGTTAAGCCGAAATACTAGTCACCATCTGGGTTTGGATGCTGGCTCCATACTATACCAGTTTGTAGCTCTCTTAAAGTCTGAACCTCCATTTCTTCATCTAGAAAATAGAGATAATAGTTATACCTGCTTCATAGAGTAGTTATGAGGATTAGAGTTAAACCTCTTAGCACAGAATTTCACACAATGCTAGTCCCCTGTAAAGGTTAACCAATATCATTATTAACGCTTTATACCCCAGAGAACTTTTGGAGGATTTTAAGGTAGGGAGTAAAAAGCAGATTCCATTTCTGTAAGATGACAGATGGCTATTTGTGTATCTGAGTCCAAGAATGTTATCTTTTCTGATTTTTTTCTGGCCTCCTTTGATCTGAAGAAAACTTACAACTCCATGAAAAATATTGACCATTTCAAAAAGAAGCTAGAGGCATGGAAAAGTACCAGTCAAGGCCTTGAACTAGATAACAATATATAGCTCTGTTTGTAGAGAATACTTTAGCCCCGGAGGAGGAAATCAGTAGCCTGGTAATGGGACTGAAGTAGGACCCTTAGGAATGAAAGCTAGAAAGGCTAATACTAAATCTCTTTTTAAATTGGGAATAGAACAGGCAAGAGGAGCTAGAGAAAATGGGACACTAGTAAAATGCTCAGTAATAGTTATCACAGGAAGAAAATGCATTAAAATGTGTAACTATCCCACTGCCCTTGTCTCCACCTTTTTAGGGGCAGAATCCAACTTGCCTTTACTTTTTGGGAAAAGTCCAGCCACGGGTGGAATGGTGATTTTGGCTTGAAGCCTGATGGGGAATGACCTGGGGAAAAGAGATGGAGCAGACATTGATCTTTCTATCTACTTTCTGTAACTTTGACCTTAGTCCTTTGACCAGGGATGAGTCTGAAAAGTTACTTGGTATAGTAGGGTTTAAGCTAGACAAAAGTCATTTTCCCCCGCAGCTATCCTTCTCTATCTTTGGTTCTCTTTGTCTATTAATGTGCTAGTTGTAGGGATTGACAACTCAGTAAGGAAGTATAAGTTAAGCCACAGAGAAGAGGGTAGCACTGGAAGCAGTGTGGTCCTGACTATTCTTTGGAGACTTTATGAGATGTTAATATGTATTCTGTGAAAAAGGGATTCTGTGGTTGTTTCAGTTTGAAAACAGTGGCTTAAACCACGTGAAACTAGTTTATGTATGGTAGCACTTCTCAGATGCTTCAATATGCCAATGTTGATTGTTAATCTCTCAGAGGGCAGATCTAGGAAGAGGAAAGGAGGGGCGGGACATGGAACACAGAGTCCTGCTCTTAACGTGACCAGACTAGGTGGGAGAGACTGAGAAGTAAACCAGTCTTAGAAATATGTTGTGAATATTTCTGCTGAGTGGGATGTTCTGCTTACCACTTACCCACTTTAGTTATGAGTCTCAATACCCAAACCAGCTGACCTTATCTTACTGGCATTTACTTCTAGTCTGGCTTGGGAGATCTGTATTAAATACTTATTTAGTTTCCTAGACATGCCAGGGAGCAGCTCAGTCTCACATCTTGTCCCAACAATTCATTGTCAGTCTGTCTTGGTGCAAGTGATCTCAATCCTCCCTCCTGGATTCTAAGGCTGCCCAAAAAGTCAAGTCAGGAGCCATTTCCTTCAAGTACATAGAATTCCTAGTCAGAGACATTTGAAGAAGAAGAAATCATCTTAGCTCTCATCAGGTTCAACCTCCTCATTGGGGATCATCAGGTTCAATCCCTTAATTTTGTAGCAGAGTTGTGTTAAAATAAGTAGGCTCAGCCATGGCACAGCTGCAAGGAGACCCTTCACTAGTCTGTGAAGTGTGTAGCGCCCCCTGGAGTAATCTATGCAACTACCGACAGCAGGCCTGGTTTACACATGGTGCTGCTAAATATGTTTTCCCCTAGGAGAGGTAGCTGTGTGTTCTAAGGAGGCTGAAAATAGTGATTAAAGTGTAATAATCAAAAGAGTACAAGTCTTGAATCCTGGAGGATATACTAGTTTTCTAAAATACAACATTGCATTATAAAATAAATTGCTAAGATGAACATTTACATTATCTAGTAAAAACTTGAGTTATTTTCCTACTTTAAAGCTTTACCTTCTTTATATAGTAAGTGATTTAAAAGAGAGAAAGAAGGTAGAAACAGTGGAGAAACAGTGACATTGAGAATAGAGACAAATAAAAAAAGATACCGAGAGAACACCTAATGGAAAATCAGACATCGGAATAACAGTGAAATACATATAAATACATTCTTAGGTTTATATAATACTCCTTGGTGAGTCATCTCATGTGGCTTGCAAAAAGAGTAACCCAAGTATTTTAGTTTTAGCTATATAGATTAAAAAATTTGAGGAAAAGGAAGTTTGAATGTGTTTCCTGATCCACCTTGGGAGTTAATTTCCAGAATGCTTAACGCAGGCAGTATTAGCTCAGCTTTATAATCTGTCTCACACTTGGTTTGTTGAGCTGTTCAAAACATAGTTAAGTAGCACCAGGAATAGAAACCCTGTTTTCTTTTTTTTTTTTTTTTTTTTAAGATTTATTTATTTATTTAATTTCCCCCCCTCCCCTGGTTGTCTGTTCTTGGTGTCTATTTGTTGCGTCTTGTTTCTTTGTCTGCTTTTTTGTTTCTATTGTCTGCTTCTGTTGTCGTCAGCGGCACAGGAAGTGTGGGCGGCGCCATTCCTGGGCAGGCTGCTCTTTCTTTTCACGCTGGGCGGCTTTCCTCACGGGCACACTCCTTGCGCGTGGGGCTCCCCCACGCGGGGGACACCCTTGCGTGGCAGGGCACTCCTTGCGCGCATCAGCACTGCGCCTGGCCAGCTCCACACGGGTCGAGGAGGCCCGGGGTTTGAACCGCGGACCTCCCATATGGTAGACGGACGCCCTAACCACTGGGCCAAAGTCCGTTTCCCAGAAACCCTGTTTTCTATCCCACGGTGAGATTTACCTTATCAGGTAAGACTAAGACTTCAATCTGGAGGGAATTGAACAGCATTGCTATGGCCGCTTACTGAGTTTTCTTGCTTTGCTTACTTCTCTTATTAAACTGTGACTACATTGACTGTAGAGACTCTGTATTTTACCCTGAGTATCACCCATTTCTAGCGCAGTGCCTGCCTCATTGTAGATACTCAGGAAATAATTGTCCAAGGAGTATGAATTGTGACCTGTCTCACCCATCATTTGTAAATCTCAGATCTAGCTGCATAAGCTATTTGTTCATGCCTATTAAGCCTCAAGCCCATTAGTACCCTCAAGGTCGAAATGGCTATTTTAGACAAGATAGATGTTTGCTTAGCTTTCTCACTGCCCTGGCAAGCATGGGGTTGGATAACACTGATAGTCATTCTGGAACAAAATCAGGAATTCCTGTTTGCTAAGATTCCAGGGGTAAATCTTCCTGTACATAGAAATGTATCATATTGATGCTACTCATGGGCAGGCTGCCCAGGGCTTCATTGAGTTGTCAATGTTTCTACTTGATCTATTGACAATGGAGGTTTGAAAGTACACAGTTTTACCAACTCCAAACAGCTGGCTCGAGGCAGACAAACAGGAAAGATTTGCACAAAGGTAAGAGTTGACACACAGTGTGGGGTTTACAGTAAGTTTCTGTAGTTGGCTTCAGGAGAAGAAAAAGAAGTCAAGATTCTTACCATCAGGGCAGGAAATTAGACCTTGAACTCGGCCAGTGTGTTTAGGCAGCACTGGCCCCAAGCAGTAAGCAGGCAGTGCTATATCGAGAATGAGAAGAAAGTGGGTTTTAGACCCAACTTTACCACTTGGGCAAATCACCTAACCTTTCTGATATCAAATTTCTTGCCTCTAAGGAGAATAGAGAGAGTGACTGCAAAGATAACCTGATAGAAAGGGAGGTATAAAGGACTGACATTAGAATGAGACTAACTTGAATTCTGTTTATGGGGTCTACCAAGATTTCTACCAGTGAAATCTTAAAACATTACTCTGCCTCTCTGGGTTTTGGTTTCTTCATCTGTAAACTGGGACTAATATCACAAAGGGTTTGTCAGAAATAATAAACTTGATATTCACATAGCAACACTGATATGTCTAAGAAACTTAGCACTAATTGAGGAAAGTAAGACTCTGAATGTACACAAAACATCATTTGTGTATATACGCATGCGTAGAAAGTAACATATGCAATGAAAACCAGAGAGACACACTTTAAATGGATTAATTAGTGGCTAAGCTGAGGAATAGAAAAGGAGTGATAAAGAAGAAGGAACAGGAAAAGTAAAAATAAATATATTCTAGCACGGATTATTATATGCTTGAACTGCGTAATTTGATTAACTTAATTTTATGATCCATGAAGGAAAAAAAAGGTGATCATATAAATAAGTATATAACTACAAACCAAGATGACTGGTGTGACTAAAATGAAAAGGTGCTATGATTAAGAATAAGCAGGGTTCAGGATATCTAATACAGATATTAAGGTGAACCATGTGAAGCAAGGAGGACAGGGCATTCCAGAGAGGAAACAGCCTGTGCAAAGGCTGTGGTGCTTTACACAGATTGTTGCACAGCAGGCACTGAAAGGGCCCTGAGGCTAGTGCATAGGAACCAGAGTGGTGGAAGATGGGCCCCGCCAGAAGAGGTAGGCGGAGGCTAAGTTATGCGGCGCCTTGTAGACCACACAAAGACTTTGCTTTTTCACCTAAGTGCAAAGAGAAGTCATTAAGGGGTTTTAAATACAAGAGGGTAGGGAGAGAGTGGAGTGGATAGTGATGGAGATGGTGGGAAGAGAATGCCTATAACAGGGTCAGATTTTCGTTTCATAATAGGGTACTCTAACTGCTGCCAGGGAGCTAAAGTGGATGCAGATAAATCTATTAAGAGCTTTCTTACAGCAAACCAGATGAGCCATGAGAGTTTGAGCATCAGCGTGGGCAGTGGAAACGTAGAGAAATGATTGATTGGAGAGTTATAGGAGAGAGTAGCAACAGGTCACATAAGAATAATGTTTTGCTGTGGACTGTATTTGTGTTCAAATTATTTTGGCTCCTTCTTGCGAGAGGGTTATATATTGCTTTCTGATTAATATCAGACATAACAATGTTATTTTTTTAAGCAGTGAAATATGGATGAAAGAAATACATGTCATTTCTAAGTAGAATTTTTAAGAACCCTCCCTTTCCTCTGACAGGAGATCGCAATGTCCCAGTTAGGGGACGATTCACCAACCTGAGTCTTGGCATGATGACGATGTGTGAAAGGCCTCAACTGACCTGGTATAAAATGAGCAAGAAATTGATTTTTTTCTCAAGTGTAGAAGGAACATTTGCCATGATATGCCCTATGCTGGGCCATAAAACAAGTTTCGGTATGTTTTAAAGGAGTGAAATCATACAGAGGATGTTCTCTTATCATGAGAGTATTAAATTTGGAATCAATAACAGAAAGATAGATGAAAAATTCCCAAATATTTGGACTTCAACTCACTATGGAATAGCCCATTTATCAAAGAAGAAATCACAAGGGAAATTTGAACATATTTTGAATGAGTAAAATGAAAACACAATATGTCAAAATTTATGGGAAGCATCTGAGGGAAACAGTTTAATGAGCTATATTAAAAGGAAGAAAATATAAAGTCAATAATCTATGACTCAACTTCAAATATCTAGAAAAAGATAAAATCAAACAGAAGAAACTATTTAATATAATAAGTATAGATATCAATAAAATAGATACTGACAACTGAGAAAAATCAACAAAGTCAAAGGAAGGTTCTTTAAAAAGTTTAATGAAATTGATAAAAACCTAATAAAATTTATTAATTAAAAAAAAAAAGAAAATGAGGACTACCAATATCAGGAATGAAAAGTAGGAAATCAGAATAGATACCACAAACATTAAAAGGGTTATAAACCAGAAATTTCAGCAACTTAGATAAATGAAAAAATATTTGAAAAATACAACTTCCTTAAACTGATATTAGAAAACATAAACCATTTGAATAGGCTATATCTATTTAAGAAACTGAATTCGAAGTTTAAAATTCTTCACAAAGAAAACTCCAGTCCCAGAAAGTCTTTCTTAGGAAATGCTATCAAATATTTCAAGTAGAAATAATAATTTCATACAAACACAAAAAATAAATTTCCCCCTTTATTTAAATTCCCAATTCTTTTTGTGATTTTAACATAACCTGATATCAAAATCAGATAATGACAAGAAAGAAAAAAAAAGATCAATATCTCATATGACCATAGATATAAAGATTGCTGAGAAAACATAATTTATTTTATTTTATTTTATTTTTTTATTGACTTTGTAATAATATTACATTAAAAATATATATATATATATGAGGTCCCATTCAACCCCACCACCCCCACCCCACCTCTCCCCCCCCAGCAACACTCATTCCCATCATCATGACACATCCATTGCGTTTGGTAAGTACATCTTTGGGCACCTCTGCACCTCATGGTCAATGGTCCACATCATGGCCCATACTCTCCCCCATTCCATCCAGTGGGCCCTGTGAGGATTTACAATGTCCGGTGATTGCCCCTGAAGCACCATCCAGGGCAGCTCCATGTCCCAAAGACGACTCCACCTCTCATCTCTTCCTGCCTTTCCCCATGCCCATCAGCCACCATGTCCACTTTTCCCAATCCAATGCCACCTTTTATATGTGGACATTGGATTGGTTGTGTCCATTGCACCTCTATGTCAAGAGGAGGCTCAGATTCCACATGGATGCTGGATGCAATCCTCCCACTTTCAGTTGTAATCACTCTAGGCTCCATGGTGTGGTGGTTGTCCTTCTTCAACTCCATCTTAGCTGAGTGTGGTGAGTCCAATAAATCAGATTGTAGGTGCTGGAGTCTGTTGAGGCTCAGGACCTGGCTATCACATTATCAGTCCAGAGATTCAAATCCCCTAAATATATCTTAAACTACAACACTAACTGCAACTCCAGCACATTAGCATGAAAGTCTTATGAAGAGAGATCCCATCTGAGTCCAGATTCATCACACATAAACACCAGTTCCAAAGAGGGGCCATCTGACCTGGTAGTTAACCCCATCTGCCATAACCATAACTCCCATGGGTCTCTTTAGCCCTCAAAGGAACGAATACCTGGGGGTTGTATCTGCTTTATCTGTCTCTCAGACTCTGCTCAGTTGTGCATAAGGGCAATCCTTCTGACAGCCTCCAGACTCTTTTTTAGAGACTTGTAGCCATATAAACTCATTTCTCCTTTCCATTTCCCCCTTACATTTGGTCAAACAGCCTTTTAAAGTCATGTTATTTTATGTAGACAGGGATATTCTGCTGATCCGCATTGAACCTTCTGTATAAGGTCATTTTCCAGTTGCATCATCAGTTGGTAGTTGATAGTGGTCCCTCAATGCCAGGGAAGCTCATCCCCAGGTGTCATGTCCCACGCTGGGGGGAAGGCATTGCATTTACATGCTGAGTTTGGCTTCGAGACCGGCCACATTTGAGTAACATGAAGGCTGACAGGAGGAAATTCCCAGGCACAATGCTGCTCTAGGCCTTGTTCTTATTTTAGGCTTATCAGCTCACAAGCATAGTCATTAGCGTCAGGGGCTCACTGTTGAACCCTCACTCCCTCCCGGTCCCCGCCGCTGCACCTGGGAGACTGTCGCTGCTCCCCTAGGGATCACGACAGAGCACCACTGGCCAGGAACCCAGTACCCCCCCTGCTGTGGTTTTTAATTGTTGCCACTATGAGTATATCCAAACATTACCATGCACCCTGGACATATGTTCTGTACGGCTCCCTGTCAGCCATATATCACCTGTCAGTGGTATCCTATACCAGTATTCCTCCGTTGCCATTGTTGAACCACTCTGTGATCCAGAACTCCCTGAAATTTGAAGCCCAATATAATGTCAGGGTCCCTTACTAGGAAATGGCATATAGCGATGGGAGAAAACATAATTTATTATGAGCCATTGGTTTTATCTCAGAAGTGCAAAAATGATCTAGTATTAACATATTGGTTAATAGAATTCATTGCATTAACAAAATAAAGGCAAAAAGCAAATGATCATCTAATTAAATGCCAAAAAAGCACATAATTCAATTCCTGTTCCTGATTAAAACTCTAAATATTTAAACTAGGAAAGAGGGAAACTTCCCAGTCTGACTAAGGCATTGGGACAATTTAAATTTTGTGACTCCTAGGAAAAGATTATGTTCTTGAATTAAGCCATTCCTGTGGATATGGGGCCCTTCGTATTAAATTCTGTTGAGGAGGGTTTGATTAGATTACTTGAGAAGATCGATTTAGGGCTTTTGATTGGATTATGTCAATGAGGCTTGACCTAGATTAAGTCTCTGCTTTCTTGCTGGGTCTGATATAAATGGAGACACACATAGAGAAAGGAAGCTGCCATTTTTTACCCTCTATGTGAGAGAGACCTGGAGGATCACTAGAGGCCAAAGCTTATCCATGAAGCCCCCAAGGGTCTGGGCCCACAGAGCAGCTCAAGAGGAGACAAGCCCTGTGATATGTCTGATCACCACATGGCAGGACTTCTGGATTACCAGTAACTGACTCCGGTGAGAAAGCAAGTCTGAAGGTGCTTTGAATTGGACATTTCACAGCTTCAGAACTGTAAGCTTTTACCCTAAATAAAATCCCCATTATAAAAGCCCACCCATTTCTGGTTCTTTGCATTGACAGCCCTTTGGCAAACTAAGACAGGCATTCATAAAAAATCTATAGCTAACATCATGCTTAATATTGAAGGACTGAAAACAACCTCCCCCAAAGATTAATAGCAATGCAAGGATGTCAACTCTCACCACTTCTATTTAACGTTATACTGAATGACCTAGAAAGTGACACAAGGTAACAACAACAACAAAAAGACAAAGATTAAAAATGAAGTAAAGTGTCTTTATTCACAGATGACATGATTACACAAAGAAAATATTAATTTAAAAAAGAAACTACCAGAATTAAGTTAATTTATCAAGACTGTACAACTTACAATTACAAAAATCAATTTTATTTTTATAGGTTAGAAATTAATAAATTAGAAAATTAGTTTTAAACTTACCATTCATATACCATCCTAATTATGTAAGGATAAATTTAACACAACACATGTGATACCTTTATACTTAAATACAAAATATTGCTGATATAAATTTTATAAGGCCTAAGTAATAAAAAGATATACTATGTTCATGCTTTAGATGAATAATATTGTTAAGATTTTAAGTCTCTTCTAAATAATATTAGACTAAATGGAATGGGAATCAAATCTTATTAGTCTTTTATTTAAAGAAAAAAATAAAGAGATTTAAATAACTTTTTAAAGAAAATTGTAGAGAATTAAAAAAAAATTCGTATGGGAATGAATACAGCATAGATAAAAAAAACATATCTTGAAAAGGTAGAAAAATTTTGATTATTTACATTGTCTACTTTCAGGATTTGCTATGAAGCTCCTGCGATCAAAGCGACTTAGTATAGACAAAGGATATACACATAAATCAAAGGAATAGAATTGAAAGTCTAGAAATGAACACACACACACACGGTAAAATTCCAAAGACGCTAGAGCAATTCACTAAATAATGGAATGTGTTTTCAACAAATGTGTTAGAGTAATTGGAAATCTGTGTGGAAGGAATGAAGCTCAATTCCCGATTCACACTATATAATAAAATTTATTTAAGATAAAGATTTTAGAATCTAAAGGAAAATATTGAATTTCAAAATTGAAAATCTCTTTACATCAAGAAAATAGAAAGTCAAAGCACAGATTCAGAGAAAATAGTCACAATATATATATTTGATTTGAACCACGAATATATAAAGAAGTCCTACAACTAACAAATAAGCAAAACAACCCAATTACAAATGGCAAAAGATTTGAAGAGCTACTTCACAGAAGACTATATTCTGATGGTTGTTGAACTCAATGAAAGAGTAGTCAACAGTATTAATCATCAGGGAAATGTAAATTCAAACCAATAATATACCACTATACATCCCCTAGCGTGGCTCAGAAGAAAACCAGAGTCCTCATACACTGTTGGTGGGGATGTAAAATTGTACAACTCTCTCAGAAAATTGCAAACTGTTCGGCAGTTTTCTAAAGGTATATCTACCTTGTGATTGAGCAATTCAAATTCAAGGGAAATTAAAATTCAATTATATGTATGCCTCCATGCAAATGGTCACAGCAGCTTTATTCATAGGAGTCAAAAAACTGGAAGAAATCCAAATGTGCACCTATAGAAGAATGAATAAACAAACTGATATATTCATACAATAGTGTATTGCTCAGCAATAAAAAGGAATGAACTAATGATATATGCAACAACATGTATGACTCTCAGAAATACTATACTAAATGAAAGAACCCGGATAAAAATGGGCACATAACTGTATGATTCCATTTATTTGGCGTTCTAGAGCAGGCTAAATCTATGGTGATAGTAATCAGGACACTATTGCTTGGGATGAGGTATAATGGGACTTTTATTGGGCATGAAGAAACTTTCTAGGGTGTTGAAAATCTCCCTTATCTTGATAGGGAAATGGTGTATCTGGTATATATATATTTGTCAAAGCTCATTGCACTGTATATAAATTATATCTCAAATAAAAAGTTATTTGGAAAATTCAACAAAAAACGCTCATTCTTACAATTTTATCACATACATTGTTAGTGCTTGGGTTTATTTCCTTTTGGCCTTTTTATTCATACATAAGTACATTCAGTACTGAACTTTTTTCATTCTAGGTCTCTGCTTCTCTATGAATTTTCCCAATCACACACATAGTAACATCACCATTATTGACACTTACATATGTTATCTCTGCTCCCATTAAGTCAAATCTTATCATTTCCATACCTACATAAATCTCAGCTCTACCTACTTCTCTCCAACTTCTTTCACATGGACTACTGCATAGCTTCTGAATTGCTCACACCGCATCTATTGTTGTCACTTTTCAAATCCTTATCTAGCAGCTAGAGTAATCTTCCAACAAATTCCAATCTTGTCACCACTTTCAGTGACTGATAATTGCACTTAGGAAAAAGACAAACAAGCTTTGATGGCTTTTCTGACTCAATCCTATGTTATCTAATCTGTTTTCCTCTTGTGTGGAACTTATTTGCCTGTCTCTCCCTTAGATTCCTCCACTCCCGGTGCTCCAATGTGCTCCAGAAGAAATGTCCTTCTTTCATTTAATTATAGATTTCATAAATCTTGGTTGATGAATGAGAATTGAGTAGCAAGGAACACGCTCTCTGTGATCAGAAATTACTGCATTCATTCTTCTGCCATCTCTAATTTTCCTTAAAGACCACTCCACTTTACTCAATATTTCGTTATAAATATTTCCCCAATATTTTGCTATGAATATTTTCAAATATTTAGTAATGTTTAAAAATTTTACAGTGAAAATATACCATCTACATTCTACTATTAACAATTTATTATGCTTATTTTATAGTACAGCTATTGATTCACCCTTACCTCACAATTTCTTGTTCTTCTCTTATGACACTTGACATAATTACCATAAAAACATTGCTTAATATTTGTCTCTTCCACTAGATCAATGACTCTTAAAATTTTGCTTGCATCAAAACCTTACCTGGGATGCTTGCTAAAACACACATAACTGAGCCCCTAGCCCCAAATTTCTGAAATGGCTGGTCTTGGATAAAGTCCGAAATGTTTCATATTTGACAAGTTCCCAGATGCTGCTGAGATGCTGGTCCACAAAGCACACTTTGAGAACAACAGAGATGGATTGTAAATGCAATGCCTGGAGGGATTAGGCCTATCTTATTTATTGCTGATTCGCATTGACTATCACAGGTAAAGAGAAGATTCTCAGGAAACCTGAATATGGGTTTTTTTTTTTTTTGAGTGGATGAACAAATGTGGACATACACACATATGCTACTTCATTTACTGTATCATAGGAATTCTTATAACAATTACTGTTAATGAATTGCTCCATCAGTTTGTGCGTTCTGGTTACTTATCTTCCCTGTCAGTAGATATTCATGTTGTTCCTGTTAACACGCTCTGGTTTCTACAAGAATTCATTCATATCAGGTAAAACCTTGCAACTAACAAAGACAACTTTCTGATTTTCTTTTCTTTTTATTTGATCTGAGATTGTAAATTCAGCATGTTATTTTCCACCTAAATGAGGTAGGAGCTATGATTTCAAAAGGTACTTTTCTCAAGAGAAGATGCAACAAAACAAAACCCCTAAACATACTTCATTTGCAGACAAGATGCTGTTTGTGTGAAATTTGCTGTGCAGATATAAAGGTGGGAGATGAAGCCATAGAATGTACCTTGGAGATGTCACTGTACCATTTTCCCAACTACACAAACACCTTCTTCTCCAGGGTAATCCAAAGATTTGCCTGGACCCACTCTTGAGTTCTTCAGATAAAAAAAGGAAGAAAGAAGGAAGGAAGGAAGGAAGGAGGAAGGAAGGAAGGAAGGGAGGGAGGGAGGGAGGGAGGGAGGGAAGGAAGGAAGGAAGGAAGGAAGGAAGGAAGGAAGGAAGGAAGGAAGGAAGAGCCTGAGTTGAGTATGGCTTTTTAAAAATCTGCTTATGTAATCGTTTCTTGGCTTCAGTCTTAAAAAAAGAATAAAGGCAGTCATTGCATAGTTATTTCTGACACATTCAAACGATGGCAAAATTTCAAAATGATTTTGATTTCCTCTGCACTGGATTCAGGGAACAAAATCACCACAGGCACCATTTTTACCTAATATTAGATGCTGTCCTCCTCATTTGAAAATTGTCATGATCACATTTATAAAGTACTTCATCCAACACAAGGTAAAAATTTTTAAATACATGGCACAATATTATATTTATAAATTCATCCATTCACCCTTTATTGGTTGCTTACATTGTTTCAGGTATTGTGGGAAAACACATAACCCAAAGCATTATCTTTCCTCAAGGGACTTGGATTCTTGGAGGGGATATAGTTATCTATCTTCAAGGGGTCTTCAAGTGAAATATACATGGGTCTTATGGGAAAAGATTGTCCCTTAAATACGGCTGGAGGCTTCAGGAGAGACAGGTAACTGAGTTTAAAAGACAAAGTAGTTTAATATAGGAAGGGTGGCCAAAAATTTTAAATGGAGAACAGCACCTAGGAAGGTAGGGGTTACAAAACAGAAGGACAAGCTTCCCTCACCGTAATTAGAGCCAGGATTCTTGTATGAAACCTTTCAGAAACCATCAGCAAGCTTGGCCAAGATCACATCATGAACTGCAGAGCAACTGACCAACTGGGTCTGGCTTCTGCCTATTTCTTTAGCCTTGTTTCACCACCATCACCCTTCCTTTCCGGGGTTAGCCTTACTGGCCTTAGATCATTCCCCCAAATCTCTCGTTTGATACTCCCTCTGGACCTTTACTTCCAGGCTTATCATCTAGGAGTATTTATTTATCTTCCAGATATGGGTTCAAGATATGGGTTCAAATTTCATTTTCTTAGAGAAGACTTCTCTAACCCACCAGATGAAATAGGTTTCCTATTGTATCCTCTATGTTCTCTACTCTTCCATCATTGCCCTTGTCATTATTGATATTTATGACTACCATCCCTCCCCATTATTCTATAAGAAGAAAAGGAGAAATATCTGTTTTCCTCAATATTATATACCAGTTCTGATCAGAGTATCTGGAACATAATGGGTACTTAATAAGTACTAAATAAAATGAGGAAAAAATGAATATTTATTGAATATCTGTAAGTCATGCTGTTTATATATTTCACCTAATCCTTTCCCCAAACTCTTTCGGGTTGGTGATTTCCTATTTTGTATTTAAGATTTGTTGGGTTCACAGAAGTTAATTTCCTTAAAGTTTCAGTATACTCTCACATGATCTTGCTTTGCATGTGCTATGGTGTCTGTCAAACGAGAATTCAAACCAGAAATAAAGTAGTCACTTGTCTTCTTTAGTTTTAATACCACTGTGGGGTTTTCTCTGATTTTACCTCTACCACCAGCAGGAGATTTGAGGCCATTCCACTTAGCCACTTACATTGTTCATTTATCTTCCTTCCCATCTGTACTTTGGGGTCCTTGAAAACAGGAATTGTATCTTGCTCACTGAATTACCACTGCCTTTCAAGTACCTGGTACACAACAGGTGCTCAGTTTAGAGCTGGGTTGCTTACATGAGAGCTCAGAAATCAAAAGAGAGATTGTTTAATCCAGACGATGACTGCAGAGAAACTGTCCTACCAGCTCTGTCACCGGTCTACCAGGGCTGGCACCTGCCTACCTGTGAAATGAAATGAAATGGCCAAGTTATAGTTATGAATTCCACAAGTAACTATTTAGCATTGACTTTGTGCCAGGTACTTTTCTAGACTCTGAGGACACAAGCATAAGAAATACCAGCCATGTCTGAGCTCCTGTTTTCACAGAGCTTATGCTCTACTAGGTTTTTAATAAAGCCCCTAGAACTTCAGAGCTGGTAATTAGCAGAGCCAGCTCTGCATTTTGGTCTGCTTGTCTCCCAAGCCTCTTGCAGGCTGTTACTCTTTGCAGCCTGCTTTATATAGGTTCCGCAATCAATGCATTTTCTCTGATGATCACAGTAAGCCTTATTCAAGCCCTGGGTGTTACTCTTTCCCTAAGAGCTCTTCTCTTATCAGTTTGTACATGACACACACTTTCCTGCCATCTTGGGCAAACATACACAGACACACACACATTTCTTTCATTCTCATCTCTATCATCATCCTTTTCTTATATTACCATTTATTTTTATTCCAACAGCAATGAACATATCCTCTTTGTATCAAACACCCCATATTTGGTACAGGGCATAAATGTAGTCAATTTGGTACATATTTCCTTTCTCAGAGATATAGTTAATAACTCCCTTTAATACTGTCCTTTAATTAAATTCAGGGAAGGTGCTTTTTCTTTTATGTACATTTATAATTCTGGTATTTCTAATACCTAATTCATATCTTCTTATTCAAACTCATATTACTTTACCATCTCTATTTTGTTTTAAACAATAGACTACCCACATTGCTTTTTATTCCCTTATTAGCCATTTCAAGTAACATCAAGTTAGTTTTGAGGGAAAAATAAAAAGTACTCCTACCTATTTTTATCCACCTAGTGTTTTTCCTTAGAGCTCTATAGGTTACAACCCTAAAACACTGCAGGCTTCAGTTGCTTGTACATTAGTTTGCTAGGGAGTGAGGCCTTGCAAGTATTCCTGTGATTTTGGTTCACGCATCTAGGCTTCCTTGGAAATCACCCCCCACCCATTCTTTCCATTTTGTCATTTCTCTTTGTTCCTATTCTACTTAGCTTCTTTAGGCCTACTTAATCTAAGACTCAAGTTTCTCAAGAATGGGCCTGAAATTACCTTAGGGTTTTTCTGTTAGGTTTTCTTTCTTACCTCTTTGTTTATGAACTACAGTTAAGGCAGAATTTTCAAAAACATATCTTCCTGCATCAGAGCCTTCTTTCTGCTGTTTTTAACGGTGCTTCTTGTTCTGGATCAGCTGTTATTTTTCTCTCTCTACACCACCGCTGGAAATTTACCTTTACTTTCATTTTATCCCCAAGATCCTTTCACTCTTTTCTCCTTAGAGCCCAGGTATCTTTACTGTATACTTTGAGGCAGATGTTAAGATATATTTTATCACCTTATGAGTCAAGTCCTCTTAGCATTTCATGCTTCTTTTTATAATGTCTCCTGAGGCTTTGGATACCTGTCCCTCATTTTCACAAAGCAATACAATGAATCCCTTTTTGTAAGGGAACAGCTGTGTTCATCTTTGACATATCACTATTTATAACCATGCATTGCCATCACCTTATACCTCATCTATATTACTTTTTCTTAATTCCAGGAATAACATTTGTCTTGTAGCAAATTAATAATAGCACTTAATAACTATTTAAATGTGCTGTCTTATCTAATTTGAAATAATCCTGTGACATGTTAATCTTACGTCAATTTTATAGATTATAAAAATCTAGACCCTTTCTTATGTGAAATTTTATAAAATACGAACTTTTTGATCCCAGGATTTTGAATTTTAAAAAATATATGTCTCTTTGATTATTCTTCTGGTTATTTTAATACCTAAATATGCCAGATAGTGTTCTTTGTGTTAGAAAAAAACAAAGGTATATTTCCTGCTTATAAGGCACAAAATATTTCCTGGAGAAACTGAAAAATAAATAATTGTGATTCAGGTGATAAATAAAACTACATGACAAAGAGCTATGAGAACATAGAGAGGGGAAGAATTTATCTAGGGAGTTAGGGATAGTTTCACAGAAGGGCATATCTTTGGGCTGTATATTAAAAGTGAATAATTCTACTGAAATGAACAGGAGATGAAAGGAATAATATACTATGTGCAAAGGTAAAAGATATAAAAGAGCATAGTATGACTAAAGAAAGGCAACTAGTATGATTTGGGTCAAGCATAGATTATGTGCGGTGGGGAGATCAAAAAGGGAAAGTAAATTAGGAATAGATTATATCTGTTTGCCAGAGTTTGGACTATAGTTGAAGGTAATTGCAGAAAAACCCTGGAATTTTGCTAGCTTAGCATGTAGAAGTATATTTGTTAAAGAGTCAGGAGGTCATCAGAGGGTCCCAGAGACAGCCAAAGTAGATGCAACCCCAGGTACTGAAACCCCAAGGGCTACAGAGGCCCACAGGTTCTATGGTCATGGCAGATGGCTCTGGAGTTCAGTGCCTTGTCAGTGGGCCCGACTTTGGAATTTGTGTTCCTGAATGTAATGGAGTTGGACTCAGATGTGACCTTTCTACACATGCCTCTTCTGTCACTTTTACTGAACCTGTGGTTGGTGCTGGGGTTGGTATATACTTAGGAGACTTGAATCTCTGGACTGGCCATGTGCCAGCTGGGCCCTGAGCTTCAGCAGAGTTGCAACTCCTACTCTCTGCTTCGTTGGATTTAGCCATGTCAGCTAACAAGGAGGTGAAGATGGTCAACCACTACACCAGGGAACTGAGAATGCCTACAACTCCAAGCAGGAGAATCACATCCATCAACCATGTGCGATCTAAGCCCCCTCTTGATATAGAGGTTGAGTGGACATCACCATCCCGGGGTCCACAGGATGGAGGAGTAAAATATGGATTAGAGTGGACTTACTAGTATTCTACTATAGAACGATTGTGATTAGTAATGGAAGAAACTGTAGCACTGATGTGGAGAAAGTGGCCACGGTATTTGCTGAGGGCAGGCAGAGGGAAGAAGAGGTGTGAGGTGGGGGCATTTTCGGAACTTGGAGTTGTCCTAAATGATATTGCAGGGACAGATGCTGGACATTATATATCCTGCCATAACCTACTGAAAGTACTGGGGGAGAGTTTATACTACAATATAAACTATAATCCATGCAGTACAGCAGTGCTCCAAAATATATTTACCAAATGCAATGAATGTGCCACGATGATGAAAGATGTTGTTGATGTGGGAGGAGTAGGGGGGTGGGGAGGGGGGTCTATAGGAACCTCTCATATTTTTTAATGTTACATTTTTTGTGATCTATGTATTTTTTAAAAAAAAAGAAGTTTATTTGTTGAACTTGTTACATTTAAAACTGGGTATTCATGATTACTGGCATAGGAGAGTCTTCTACTCTGCACAATTATTTGGGGGATCAATCTGAAGCAGACTCTGAAATTTCCAGTGCCCTGGATATTGACATCATTCAGCACGTGAAGGAGAAAGAGTCAGTGGAGGATAGCACAGGACATTCTTAATGGGCCATTCCTGGACATAGAGCACTTCACTTCTATCCAGATTCCACTGGCTAGAACTAAAGCATAAGGCTACATCCACTGAAGGAGGCACTGGGAAATGTAGTGTAGCTGTGGACCCAGGATAAGAGTGTCTGCACCAGATCAAGGAGGTTTTCAAGTAGGGGAATGACCTATCCATATCCAGATTTGGAAGAAGAATCCCAAGAGTTTGGAATAGAGTTATGTCCTCCACAAAAGGCATGTTTATGTCCTTATTCCTTGTCCTGTGGGTGTGAACTCATTTGTAAAAAGGACCTTTAAAGATATTTTCAGTTAAGATGTTGAATGAGGGTGGGCCTTAATCCAGTGTGGCTGGAGTTCTTATAAGCAAAGAAAATTGGACACAGAAAGAGAAGTCAGAACAGCCAGAATGTGGAAGTCAATAGAACCTGGAGAGAAAAGAGACGACATTGTCATGTGCATTGCCATGTTATAGAAAAGTCAAGAACCCAGAATTCCCAGGAGCCAGCCCCAGGATGCTATAGTCTTTAGGGAGAAAGCATTGCCTTGCTAATTAATGCCGATTTTGGACTTCTCTTAGACACAAAGCCATGAGCCAATAAATATCTGTTTTAAGCTAATCCATTGTATGGTATTTGTTTCAGCAGCTAGAAAACTAAATGCTAAGGAAACAAATTTGAAGGAAATAAAGAGTGTTTAATTTTGTATATATCAAGTTTAAGATAGTTTAGCGTAGGCATGTGAGATAAGGCAAAGCCTGAAGCTTGGAAGCACTTAAAATTATTGCTAAATCTTTGAGAATAATCCAAACAAAAGTAAGATAGTTGAAATTACAAGAATGTGTTAGTTTTATCAAGTATAGTGCTTAGGCAAGAAGAGAAAGGTAGGAGGGTACATCTTTAAAATTATTATTTAACTTATTAACAGAGGAAAATTAATCAAAAGAAGACAATTATTGTCTGTGAAATACAGAATATCACCAAAGTCAAGGGAAGAAATGATTTCACAAGGAGGATTTATTCAATAAAATAAATAGAAAGTCCAGATGGGAAAAGTAGAAACCAATGAATTTAATAATTAAAAATTGTTAGCATATGAAAAAGCAGTTTAAGTTAAGTGTTGGAGGAGAAGCTAGAATGCAGTGGTTAAAGGAAATAATGGACAATAAATATTTGGAAAGAAAGTATTTATTCTTTTGAGAAACCTGGATGAGAAGGGAAAAAGAGAGAGAGACTTTAGGGAGAACAGGGGTGAGATAAGGGCTTACTTTGAATTTTTTAAGGATAGCAGAGGTTTGAGCATGGCTGTAGGATCAAGGGAAGAGAAGGTTTGAAATATCCAACAGACAGAATAATTGATGGGGCCATGGCTTTAGAGGAGAAAAAGTTGAAAACATAGTTGGGGGCATCAGCTTTAGAGAGAAAATATCAATATCTTCTTTTGGAGAGGCAAAAAGAAGGACAAGTTTAAAGAATACACACATTTCAGGCCTGTGGGATTATGATTCAGAAATTTAAGTTCTACGGTTATTTTCCCATAGAAGTAGGGGGCAAGATTTTCAGATAAGAGTGTGGAGTTGAGAGGGGAGTTGACTGCTTGAAAAAACAGAAGAGCAGAAGGAGACCACCAAGGCCTTTTGAGTAGTTTCTAGGTATCACAGAAAGCCCATCCAAGACAGAAGTTATGTAGTATAATGTATCTTGAAAACAAAGCCTATATTTAAGGCTATATCCTTCAAAATGCTTCCTTTATGGGTTTTCTACAATTTTCCTTTGGCCAACTACTCTTCATTGGGTACTATAATGACCATCCCCCTCTTTTGTTCACAATTATCTGCCGAACAATCAATTACGATTTCCCAAATAGGCAAAAGAACAGAATATTTGCCATTTCTCTATTTTTCTCTTTTCTTCAAAATGCTTATTTGCAAATAACTCTTATATATTGACCAAGATGGAGAAAGAAATTCATCCCTTTGTTACTCAAATACCTTAATTTAGCTTCCTTTTTTGCTAATGACTTAATAAAGTACTAGTTATCACATTTCTTGTAGCTTCTGTATTCATAACACTCATTATTTCCAAGACCTTTATCTGCCTTCTTTTGCTTCAAAGATTCTTAAGAGCTGCTGAGATGGGGAAGGAACTTGCATGGGATCAAATTGGGACTAAGAGAACTACCTTTGATTCACCCTTAACTTAGTCTTTGGGGGATATGAGATTCAGGTATTTGCTACATCCTAACAGAACCATGGTTGACAGACTTAGTTTAGGTAGTTACCAGCACAAAGAGAGTCCAAGCCAGAAGACAAAAAGGGACAAGTGTCTCCACCAAAGGCGATCGATCACTAGCACAATGAAGATAACATAAATATGAGTAAGTCAATTAATAAACCTATTTCTATCTGGGATCCCTTTTGGTCCTTAGGGCTATATGGAAATTGGAAAGTTGTATAGAGAATGCCATGATCTAATATAGAAGCCAAAATTATTCCACCAAGAAATAAGAAATCTCTTTAGAAGGTTGGGAGAACTTCATGACCCATAACTGCCCCCACACTGATGAAGCAAGGTCTACTGGTACAGTACTTTTGGGATCAGTAGTGATTGTGGACCTGGATGGGTTCACAGTCACATTTATTTGGCATTAGGCACTTCAGCAGTAAGAAGGGGCTGGCACATAATATCTAGTTATTATTCACTTTCTGCCACCATGTTGCCTTCTTCAGCATATTCACCACTTGTGAACAAACTTGGGAGAAAGGCTAGGAAGATTGGAACTTGAGTCAGCATGCTTAAGATCACACAACCAACTAATGATAGAGGTTGGACTATAACCCATGCTTTTAAAGTTCTAGGTGCTACACCCCCTATGCTAGTGCTCTATTGTACTTTAATTTCCAAAATGGGATTGACATTGTCCATAAGAAGCAGAGATCCAATCTCTGCTTAAGTTTTCTAAATTACTGGTTGGGGTCTAGAGTGTGAAACAGCTTCTGTGATGATGATAATAAGAGCTCACAATCCCACAGCAATTACTATGTAGCATATGCTTTCAATGTATGATCTCACTTAATCCTCAAAACAACATTGTGTAGCAGGCAATAATGTCATAGAGGAGAATGAGATACAATAGCTAAGAAGTAGCACATTCAAGATTCAAACCCAGTCCAACTTTCTAACCAGTAAACTATATGACATATAGCTGTTAGAAAATAGTTGCTCTTACAGAGCAGAAAAGGGGTTACATTTAAAGGTTTTTCAATATCTTTGCAACATTATTTTGAGCCTGTATGTCATTTGACCTCAGTCATCTAAAGGAAATCCACATTTTCACCTACATGATAAATAAAACAATATTAAAATATTTATTTTCCCTCTTCTTCTCAGGCAGACTTTCAGAAACCACACTTCACAGAGTCAGAATTAGGAGTTCTTTTCTTAAAGAATGAACAAATTCAGTGTCCCATGATTACTTGAAACACCTCCTGATGTGAAAAAAAATTTCAATAGAGGGTTTCAGGAGAACAGGATTTGAGATGCAAGTCCTAAAATTATCCATTACCTAGCCATAGTGAGACATCAAATATACACTTGGTCTCTTTTCTTCCCCCCTTATAGAGGTTCAATTATCCCTAGAAGCATATGAACATTTTGTGCTAAGTAGTAGTCTCAGGATTCAGAGACTCTTCATAGCCCATCTTCACTACTGACTCACTGTGCCATTTGTTAAAGCAAGGTTTACTCACTCACTGAGATGAGCTATGAGGAATAACACTCCTCATTTTTAAAGCTGTGAGCAGACAGCCATGCTATGTGAGCAGCAAGCAAAGAATGCTTAACAGACTTAAGGAATTTTATATTGAAATAATATAAAGCTTACAATAAGAAATGGGCTGACACATAGTTAATGATATGCTTCTTCACTATTTAACTGCATTGTAATTTGACCTAAGTGGTGAACAGTTTGTGTAAATTACTGTATTTATTAGCAATGACTATCTCTTAACTTTTGTATAGTGCTTTAAAGTTTACAATGCACTTTACTATAGATGATCTCATTATCTCACTTGAGAAGATCTAACGAGCTAAATAAATGCTTGTGTAATTTAAATCACTCAAAGTCATGTTAGAAAAGCTGGGTAAATAATACTAACTTCTTTTATGAATGAAGAAGTTGAGACTCAGATATACAGACACACTTCTTGATTGAGCCACAGCTAGGATCAAATGCCATTCGCATGGTCAATCAAAGTGTTTCTGGAGGTAGCATCGGTGTGGGGTGGAGGTGAGGAATGGAAGAAATTAAATTAAAAAGTTAGTTTTTCAGATGCCTTTCTGTAGTTTAGTTCCCTTCATCTCTTTCTAATAAGGCCACCCTTCAGTTCCTTAAGACTGATCTATGTCCTATGTTGCCTGAGATTTCATTTAGTGAGAGAGAGAACTACATACAGAACATGAACCTCTCAGAAGGCAGAAGCCGTTGATAGCAGAAAATAAGAATTCATTTTCTTGTAGTGTGAGGTAATTTTAAAGAGCAATTTCTTGAGGTAAATGGCAAAAGTTTGCAGAGCTTAAGCTTACCCACAGGAGGCTTTCTGCTTTCTGGTCCTTCACCCACCTCCCTGGCATCAGCTTGAGGCCCTCCTTTTCCAGAGGCACCCAGCTCCAGCCACACAACCAAGTAAATGGTATGCCCTTAAAAGTATTCAGCTATGTCTCAATTACCTTGCCTTTGCCTTGAAAACCTCTCCCCTTTGTCCACCTTATCTAATGGCTTCAGTTCTTCTTCCACAATCTTCAGTTACCTGAATCCCTCCGGAGTGATTTTAAGAAACACAGTTCCCTTTGGCGGGATCCTGGGCCAGTTGAATCACAATCTCAGCGGCGTGAGCTCAGACATCAACATTCATCACGTTTCAGTAGTTATCCCACTTTATCCCAGCTTTGGGGAGCATAGTAATAGACACGAATGGGAGAAATAACGTAATTAGATAATCTCACCCCACTGATATTCACAGGTAATCCCAATCTCTTAAGACTTGGTCACTGCTGTGGAGCCACTGTTTCAGTCTCAAGAGCTAGATGTCTTTCGGCTCTGGAAGTGGTTGGGCTTGACCTCTTGCCTTTCAGCCATAACCATTAGAAAAAGATGTCCTGGATAGCCTGCTGGTCCAAGGTGGATCAGTTCTTTGTGTTTTTAAATTTAAAGAAGAATTTGGTTTAATTAATTTAATATTATGTTTGTGTCAACCATGTTGTTTTGTGTTGCAATGGTTTATTCTAATTTTGTCTAGTATTTTATTACATAACTATAAAATAATTTATCATTCTGTTCTGTTGATGGACATTTGTCTTTCCCCCAATATTTGACTTCTACTAATGATACTGATATAAACATTTTTATACATGTCTTTAGGTGCACACGAACATTTTTGTTGGATATATACCTAGAAGGGAAAATTGTGGCTCATAGGGTATATGCACGTTGAATTTTACTATAGATGGATACATAGTTTTCCAGAGTGGTTCTACACATTTACACAACCACTACTGGCTTATGGCATTTTCAGTTGCACCACATCCTTGCCAAAATTTTGTATTGTCAGTTAACTTCATTTTTGCTACTCTTGTACATATGCTGTGATAGTTCCTTGTGAGTTTTCTTTGCATTTCATTGGTGACTAAGGAGGGTGAACACTTTTTCAAATATTTTTGACCATTGCTTGTTCAAGTCTTTTGCAGATTTTTCTATTGGAGTGACTCTCTTTTATCTTACTGATTTGTAGGAACACTTTGCATATTCATGATATGGGTCCTTCATATGATATGGACATATCAACTAACTTCTCGCTTACATGGTTTGCCTCTTTTTTACTCTCTTAATATCATTTTTCACTGAACAGAAGTTTAGTTTTAATATAGCTGAAGTAATCAAATTTTTCTTCTATGGTTAGTACTTTTTGTATTTTCAGAAATTAAGATAATCTAGCATATTTTCTCTAGAAGCTATCAAGATTCATTTTTTTTCCCACATGATATCCAAATACCTTAGCTCCATGAACATTGTCCTCTCGCCATTGCACTCACTGCCTGCCATTGTTATCATATATTGAAAGACTTTTGTAGGTTTATTTCTGGATGCTCTCTTTTGGTACATTTATATATTAGTTTAGCCTTTTACTGTCTGAAATACCATAGAATTAAGGAAATCTTCATATCTGATAGAGTAAATTCCCCAGTTTTTGCCTTTTATATTTTTTGTATATATTTTTTTATCTGCTTATTAATTTCTACCATAAAACCCTACTTTGGAATTGCATTGAATGCACAAATCTATGAAGGAAGAATTAAAATATTTATAGTACTTGGTCTTCCAGTCTAAGAACATATTATATGCCACCATTTATTTAGGTCTTCTTTAATTTCTTTTAATCATGTTTGTAGCATTCTATATGAAAGTCTTGAACATCATAGATTTATTTGCAAAGTTTTGTTACTATTGTAAATGTATCTTTTTGAATACCCATGTTCTCTTTAGTTGCTAAAATTTAGAAATACAGGTGATATTTTAAATAATGATCGTCTATCCAGCTACCTTGTTAAATATACTTAGAAGTTGCAATAGTTTTTCAATATATTCTTCTGGATCTTTCAGTACCCATAATCATATCATTTGTGAAGACAAACAGTTTTATTTCATCCTTTCCAGTTCTTTAAAAATAATGCTGACTAGAAGTGCTGATAACCAGCATCCTTGGCTAATTTATAATCTCAGGAAAAAACATTCTGTATTTCCCCTTTCAGTAGGAGATTTGCTATACTTTTCAAAAACTTTTTGGTAGATTTTCTTTATCATACACATCTACTCTCAGTTTTCTTGGTGTTTCTATAATGAATGAGTGGTGCTTTTATCAAATGCTTTTCTTGTATCTATTGATTTTATCATATATTTTTTCTTCCTTATTCTGCTCATGCGGTGAATTACATTGATTTTGAATCTTATAAAACCTTGTATTCCTGAAATAAAACAAACTTAGACATAGTGTTATATTGTGTCTTACATATCATTGGATTTTCTTCCCTTCCTCCTTCCCTCCCTACCTCCATTCCTCCCTTCTCCCTTCCTTTTTTTCTTTCTCTAAAGGTTGTCTAAATAAGTTCATTAGAAAAGAGACCTAGAATTTTCTTTTAATTTAATGTCCTTGTCATCTTTTGTTATTAGGATTTTGCTGAGTTCCTAATGTAGAAACCTTGATGTATTTACTTTTTAAAGGTACATTGAATCTTAAGGCAAGCCTGATGTAGCAAAATATTTACAACTTAGCAGGAGCAGTATTATAAGGAACGTTGAAGACATGACAGTGTTATATTATTTGCTTAGGAAGGTATGAAACAAAGTGAATCTACATTTGTTGACACTAATGTTTCTTTATCTGGCATCTCTGTCAGAATTCCCATAAGAGCACTCCTGTATTCTTCAGATTATAATAAGTACTTTACATGGATTATCTCAATTAATCCTCCCAACAGGTAAGAATAGTGAGACACGAAGGGAATAAATAACTTGCCCAAGATCATAACTCACTTCTTAGGTGTTATTTGAAACTGTAACAATAATCTTATTGCATAGGTGTTTTTCCTTATTACTTATTAGAGTACTACTTTTCAGAGAAGTTGGGAAACTGCCCCAATATGACATAGCTAATGAGGGGTTGAGCTAAATTTCAAACTTTCCTTCCTGAACCACATAGTCTCACAGATATCCTTGAACCACTTCGTTTACTATTTTCTGGGTAAAGAGTAGCTTACAGCCCTCATAACTATAAGTTAGCCTACTCATTTTCAGAAATAGGTGAGGGAGAACATAGACCTCCTGCTCCAAATTCTGGGTACACCCCTTAGCTTAGCAGCTCAATAACTGAGACTTTGGGCAAGTTGCTTTACTTCCCTAAAGGCAAAGGGGTAGAAGAATGAAGAGAATGCTTCTGTTCTTTTCTACTGTGTGTGGGTGTAACATTGTTGGGAGAAGTTGTTATAGCAACCTTCTCTTCCCTTGAATTTTGATCTCACTCAAGGGCACTAGAGCTTAATTTGCAATAGCATATATTTTTCTCAGTTTTCAAAAAAAATGTGGAGTGCTAAATATCTATTTGTGGATGGCACTACTTTTTACCTGACAATTTTCTGTGCTTAAAAATGCATCCATTTTACCATTACTGCCATTCTTTCTCTACCACGCATTGGTTATGAACACAAATCTGAAGCCACATACTGGATTTAAATCCTTTCTCTACCACTTACTATATGCTCAACCTTATAGCAGGTAACCCATACAGCAGGTAATACAACATTTCTATGCCCCAAGGTTTCTCATCTAGGGATGATGCTATGAATGGTAAGCTGTTGATATTAGGATAAAACAAGTTAATTAAACAAAGTTCTTATAGCAGTGCCTGACAGATAGTAAGCACTCAGTAAGTGCCGGCTTATTACTTCCGTGGGTGTTATCATTTATCATTACCACCATATGTCTCCTGGCTGATGCTCAAATTTTGAAGAAACATGAAAGCAATTTGATACTGTTGAAGTATTCAAACCCAACAGAAGAGATATTCTCAGAGCAATTTCAAAAGAGCTGCTTAAGATAGGTTTCAAGAAGTGGCATGAGCAGTGGAGGAACAAGTATGTCATGTAGAGGTGGAGAGGATTGCTTAAGCTCTCATTGTTAAATAAAAATGAACTTATTCTGCCATTAATTAAATTTCTTGCTTATACCACATGTTCTATATATATATTCCTGTGTACCTGTATATTATACATTTACCAGATTGCATAAATGACAATAACATACATATACATGTTATATATAACACATATACATAACACACACGATAAAAGCAGACACACCTGCATGTATGTGTGTCTATCTTTTATCATCATCTAATAAGTGGTTTATAGAATATATAAGTGCACAGGTATACAGAGTAAAAGATTTCCCCATCTATCACCATCCTCTTGCCATCACCATGCCAGAAGAAATCACTGAATCACTGTTAACAGTTTGGTATGAATTCTTCCAGTTCTCTTTGCTGTAAATTTATATATATATATCTATATCCCATTTCCTTATACATAAATGTGATAATATTGATATTTATATTTCTGTGATGTGTTTTTCATTTCTTAATATATATTGAGAGATGTTTTCATGGTATAAAGATCTATCTCATATTATTTAATACTGAAAATTATTTCATAGTATTAATGAACTGCAATTTATTTTATTAAGCCCCGAATGCTAGACATTTAGATTGTTTTCAGTTTTTTTTACTATGAAAACAATGCTTTACTAAACATAATTACGCATGTACTTCTGTGCACATAGATGAATTTTTCTTTAGGATAGGTTTCCAGAAGCTACAGTTATGGTATTTTATTGTTTATTAAGCATTTTAAAAATCACCATTTGTTAATTATCTGTTAGGTATCAGACATGGGCTAGAAGCTTAACTATATAATACCTTTTAATCTTTACTATCACTCCATTTGATAATAAGGAAAAAGGCTCTTAGAGGCTAAGCAACTTGTTCTAGCCATACTGCTAATAAATGCTATTAAATGTTATATTTTGTTGCCCTTGAGGGCAATTTTTATGCTCAGGAAAGACTATTCAGAGGTTTAAATTGGTTTTAGAAATTAATATTTAAGTTATTATAGTAGAAAATTCATACCCTTATTCTTCCTTAGAGCTTACACATAGAATTATTCTATTCATAAGGCTAGCAAATTTTAGCTATCACATATAAGGAGATTTTGCATAATGTTTACTTCCATTTACAACCTTAGTTAATTAAACATCTTCAAACATTTTAAACTACATATATAAATATTTAATATATTTTAAGATATTAACTATGCATATAATATACACAGGATTTTTAATTTAAGTACTCTAATTCTTGACAGACAAGACTTCCCAACTACTTATATAACCTGTGAAATCTAAAAAATTAAACATAGATATGCTGAAACTTAAAATTCTTTTTAATATTATACATAAATTGAATATGATTTCAACTAAAACATACATATAAATCAATTATTCAATTACCCATTCCAAAATGGTGTTAGAAAGGCAAAATATTACTCTAATTGCCAAATTATGTGAAATACCAAAATAAAATAAAATATCCAAAATGCATACTCTTTAATTCAAATTTTAACATTATAGTTTTGATTATTTTTAATTTGTCTATAATTCGTACTAGATCATCCCTGAGTTTAAAGATGTTAGCCTATTAAGGATAGTGGTTTATCTCATACAATTAATTCTAGGATTAATTTCTAATCACATTACTTGGAGTTGAAGTCTCAGATTGCTTAAAGTTCAATAACGACTGGACATTTCCACGGAGATGCTGTCTGGGTGTTTGTCTGTGGTCTTTATAAGATGCACTGACCTGGTTTAGTCACTATGTTTACTTTATAATGCAAATAATTTGATCCCAGGCCCTGGGAACTTTCAGTCAACTTAGTCCAAGTCCCACTTGATTGGATTTTCCATTAGGCTCATGTAATTTATAGATATCTCCTTACTTAACTCCAAAGACCTTAAACTTGACTGAATCCTGCTTTCTTTTCCTTTGATACTTTTTACCTAAGGACCATAAAACTCTTAAGGATACAAATTAAATAGATATTTTTCTTTATCTTACATGAGTTTGGAGCACAAATTTTGAGGTCCTACTACTGACCAGGGGCAAAGCCAGGGTTCAAATTCAAGCCTCTCTAACTCTAAAGCCTATTTTCTTTCCACAGTACCATGGTACTGGACTTTCAATTTGTAAAATTGTCTATTTTATCCTTTTAATAGCACTGAAAAGTAGGCAGGACGGGGATTATTATTGACCCATTTTGTAGGAAAGAAACTTTGAAGGTCAGAGTTTCGCTCCCTTATGTTACCTAGCTTGTACACAGAAAAAGTTAAATGAAGATCTATATCTTTTGACACTTATTTGGTGATTTTATAAAATCCAAAATAACTGTTTTACTGTCAGCTCCAAAGCCTATGAGTGTTGGAAGTTTTAAATTTCACATTAAAATGGCATACTACCATTGTTTGGAATGGCTTACCTCTGTATATTACTACATCATGAGAACGGATCGCTTTTTGAGAGACCGAGACCAGTTGGGCTTCAGGTATGTTCGCCCAGCTCTTGGAAATTGTTTTCTCCAGTCTAGGAATGCACTTTCCGGGTATTACATGAAGACTTTCCTGGATGTTCACAGATGTGGATAGCTACAAAGAAATCAATTTCCAAATGTCCAGCTTGCCTATACAGTTATTCTTAGAATTGATCAGCACAAGAATAGGCCTATAGTGGAAGCATCCAGCTGGTTCTCCTCTCTACCTCTCTTTTCACAACCTTCCTCCTCTTTTACAAAGGAAAAGACTATCCTTAGCAAACCCAAATATGGAGCATTTCTCCTGCTGTTTTAAAACCTACGAAGTCCAAAATAAATGGCTAGTTAGAAATATCAATGACTGAGAAACTTTCTTTTATCAAGACACAACAAACTTTGTGCCTCTTTCTCTCTTTCTCTTGCATATGTGCGTATATATATATATATACACACACACACATATATATATGCATGTATGTGTATATATATATACACACATACACAGATATACATGTGTTTATATTTAGGCATGAAACCTGGTATTTTTCCCTATAAGGAAAAATGAAAGTGAATCAGGGAAAGATGGGAGACAATGCAAGATATGTAATCAGTCACACCACAGATCCACTCTCTTAGTTCTGTGAGAGGTCTCTGGACAGACTGTAGAGAGCACACCTCAATTCAGAATGGTCCATCATATGGAGGAAAGAGAGAACTAATCTACAGTTCCTTCTCAATTTTGTCCCACTTTCAGGTTTTGTCACCTGGCTTCGTCAGCTACTGATGAATCCACATTCCACGTCCTGCAACATGGCACTTCACCCATGTCCAGAAATAGTGGGAGGAGCAGGAGAGTTTGGACCTTTCCATAGTTGGGGGAATCATACAGACCTGTATAAACTTGGTGGCTGTATTTAAGGCCAGGGGGCAATTGAGGGTGAGGAATTGTGGGTGGTACACAAGATGTGTCCAATACAATTTTTCCCTTAGTCCACTCAAATTCACATTATACATAGTTCTTGTCCAAACAAGAAGTATTCACTCTTTACCCAAGAGGAGAGTTACAAGTTGAAAGTAAAATAGAGAACCATTTCAGGGATCTTAAGTTGAGATCTTCTAAAAGACAACAGGCAAGAAAGTTAGCTTGTGATATTATAGGTAACCCCAATGATATAATTGATATTCATTATTTCCTTTCTTTACCACCCATTGTAAATTTCTATCACCATGTTCTAGGTTTGATTCTTTAGTTGTTCTCTCTTTCTGGATTGAGAATTATGCAACTGTTCATTCTAAAGTATGGGAGGGGAGTATTAAGAGTTGCCCAAGCAAGTCTTATAGATTTCAGACATACTGTTTCCTTTTCCCATTGTAGAATAGTAACCTTAATGACTCCTGTATTAGTCAATCAAAGGGGTGCTGATGCAAAATTCCAGAAATCTTCTGGCCTTTATAAAGGGTATTTATTTGGGGTAGAAGCTTACAGTTACCAGGCCATAAAGTGTAAGTTACTTCCCTCACCAGTCTTTTGCCACATTTTGGAGCAAGATGGTTGCTGACGTCTGCCAGGATTCAGGCTTCCTGCGTTCCTCTCTTCCCAGGGTTTGCTTCCTTCTGAGATAGGGTTCCTCTCTTCCCAGGGCTTGCTTCCCTCTGGGCTCAGGGTTCCTCTCTTCTTGGGTCTTGTTTCTCTTGGGCTCAGGGTTCTACTCTTCCTGGGGCTTGCTTCTCTTTCCTCTGTGTGCTTGCTTCCCAGGGCTCCAGCTTTAGCATTAAACTGAAATATCGAAACCTCAACATTTAAAACCCTCCAACTCTGTCCTTTGTCATGTCTTTTATTTGTGAGTCCCTACCCACCAAGAGGTAGGGACTCAACACCCTACTGATATGGCCCAATCAAAGCCTTAATCATAATTTAATCATGCCCAGGTATAGACCAGTTTATAAACATAATCCAATATCTATTTTTGGAATTCATAACTATATCAAACTGCTACAGCTCCCAATGGTTTTTAGGGCATTTCTCTAGCCAAAACTGTAAGCCCTTTCTTTGCCTATTAGTCTGTGGACAAGAAGAGCTCAAAGTGGTTAGGGAGTAGACATTGCTTCAATTTAAGGGAAAGCTCATTATGCTTCCTTCTAGAAGTATTCCACTCCCCACTATTCTCCATCTCAGAAACAAAGACTTAAAATCCAGCAGAGCCTGGAAGTAAAAATTACATTGTGTGATAGTGAAAGAGGCCATAGCTATTTCCACCTTTTTGTTTCCAGATTTGTGTGATAATGAAAGAGAATTATGTATTGGTGATTGATTCATGGCATATATTGCATCCTGGAGGTAAGCATCCAAAGTCTGTGGGAGATTGTGTGTGAGCTGGTGCCTTAAAAAACCATGAGTCTTTTATAAGCCATTATCCATTCTTTTTGGCTTGAAGTTTTTGGGTGATGTGGTATATTGTAAATCAAGTGGATTCTGTAGTTATGCGCCCATTGTTTTAACTCCTTTGCCAAAAAATGGGTCCCTCAGTCTGAAGCAAGTGTACAGGATATCAGGTGTTCTATTGATATCCATTCTGATGATAGTGTTGGCAAAGGCACTGTGAAAAGGAAAGGAAAATCCAAATTCAGAATAGGAGGCAATTACAGTTAAGAAAAAACTCTACCCTCTCCAGGGTGGATGACCCAGGAGTTGACTGGTTTTGTCAAGAGAAGGCTTCATATTGAATGTTTATTTTTGGTCTATATTGTAGGTATTTGAGCATTGAGCAGTATCAGTGATGTTGTGGAGAAGGTGCTCATGCTGCTGGACCTAAACATAGCCTTTGTCCTTGTCACCATGACTACTCTATTCATGGGACCTCTGTGTCAGCACTGAGATAATCAAAGAGAGAGTCTGACAGATATCCACAGGCCATATCATCCTGTCAAACCAGTGATTTAGAAATTCCTCTGTGTTCTTTTGAGGGTATTCACAGGAATCATAAAGATTCACATTCTTTGACCACTGTCAAAGACCTGTTCATATGTCTCAAGGATTTGCTGGCCTTTATTTTCCAGTATTTTTACTTTAAAACCCCTGGCTCACAAGTAGGCTATATGCCTTTCCCAAAGGTCATTGTATATTCTAACCTTTGGAAATATTCCACAGCTTGCTCCCTATGAAGTGAATGTTCAAATGTTTTGCTCATATTTCTGCTCACCAGAAAGATTTCCCTACACTACAATTCTTACAGAATTGGGCTGGAATGTGGAAGATGTCAATTTCAAGCTATTGATAACCTTTGCTCCAATCCATTTTGAGCCATGCCCAAGTCCACCTCTACTAGTTGCTCATAAAAGCCTCTGTTCTATGGGGCAATATCTATGTGTTGAGGAAGAGGCATAAACCCTTCAGAGATAGGTTCCCTGGGCAACCTATTCATGTAATTTAACCATATCATCTATATCTACTCAAGCATGATTTAGAATATGCCACTCCACTATGTAACAGATTTTTGTTGTGCCCACCAATTTTATGACTCAGTAGATCTGATAACACTGAGCTCAGAATGGAATATACAGGTCATGTATTCACTTGGTATTTCATATTCATATATTCAGTCTCTACCGAAGCAGAGTAGCATGACAAGGGTTATTTGAAAACAGTAGTTTTGTAAAGTGGATGGCATCTCCTTGCTCTTGAGGCTTGACAATACATCAGAATACTTATTTCATACTCCAGCACAGTGGATTCCATGGGGGGCTATTTTATCCCCAGAGGACACCTGATAACATCTGGATAGATTTAAAAAATAGAGATTTTTTGAAAATTGATTTTTTAAAATCCTGCCCCCAAGATGGCTCCCTCGTCTGTTTGTTCTTTGTTTTTGCTTGTTGTTTTTTGCTCATTGTTTTTGCTAGTGTTTGTGCATATTGTCTTCTCATTATTTTTTGCTCATTGTCCACTCATTGTATTTTTTGTTTTTTTGTTTTTCCTTTAGGAGTCACCAGGAACCAAGCCCAAGGCCTCCCATGTGGGAGGTGGGAGCTCAACTAATTGAGCCACATCAGCCCTGCTCATTTGTTTTTGCTTGTTGTCTTGCTCATTGATTTTGCTCATAGTCTTCTAATTATTTTTGTTGGTTTGTTTGTTTTTCTCAGTCTGCTCATTGTCTGCTCATTGTTGGTTTGTCTTCTTTAGGAAGCACCAGGAACCAAACCTGGAACCTCCCATGTGGGAAGTGGGAACTCAACTGCTTGAGTCACATCTGCTCCCCTCTAGAGACATTTTTGACTGCTACAACTTGAAAGGGAGATGCTAATGGCATCTAGTAGACAGAGATGCTGCTACACATGTAGTACACTGGGCACATTGTCCTTTCAAACATACTCAAAACAAATAATACTCCAGCCTAACTGTCAAAAATAGTGCTGGCTTAGCACTTTGAGAGCTAAGTCTAGACCAACTGCAAATTCTTCTTTTGCTCTAGAATATATTTGAAACTGGAAGCATTTCAGGTCAATTAATATATGAATTGGAACACACATTTCAAGTGTGAAATATGCTGCCTTCAATGCCACCTTCACCACAAAAAAAGTTCACTAAATACTGTGCAGAATGTGTACCAGAGAAACACACCTTCCAGCATACAGCTTATAACTACTGACTTAGTGAATACTCTCTTCTTGAGCTTCATCACCAGCGTGAAAAACGACTTACCATTGATGACAAGAACAACAGTATAACTTTATTGGCTTTTACTGTTTTGACCCAGGCTATGTAACTTCCTGCTCTCTATCATAAACTAGTTTTACTGGAATCTTGATAACTTTGAAATTATGCACTATGTCATATCAGTCCTTTAAATTGATGACAATATGATAATGGCCCTGATGAGTAGGAAGTGGAAAGTAATCTGTATACCCTGGAAAGACAAATGTATGTCCGAGGGTTGGGACTAAACCCACAGAGATTTGCCTGTCACATGGGTAAAGGTTTTAGGGCTCATGTGGCACAGGGCATGCTGAGATAGTCCCTCCAAAGTAAATGCAATTTTTGCACCTGTATGACATCTGCACTTGGAACTAATACCTGGGTAAGTTTATAGCATTTCACTGTTTTTTGCAGAAACTAGGGAGTTGAGCTGAATAGGGACTTGGTATGGCCCATTTTTCTTGGATATGTTAAGATTTTGATAGTGGCACTAATCTTCATTTCTCCAGGATTTCTATATTCCTTCTAATTTACTAAATTGGCAAAGGAAGCATAAGACATGTTGAAGGACTTCCACTTGACTTTTCCTGTAATTGCATTCAGGAAAACAAATATACGTTTTTGCGAAATCCTAAGTATTTTAGTCCCAATTACGCATGCAAGAATCCACAGAGTGGATCCAAGTCTATTGGATATAACATGACACAGACTTGTGCCAAAATTCTATATATCACCTGCAGGTCCATGTATAAGATCACACAAGCAAGGCACCTAAGGATCAAAATTTGAGGAGGCAATCAATCTTCTGGTAATGCAAGGACAGAGTTGGTATGCACTTGTACAACCCTGACAGTGATTTCCTCCTTACATTTTCTTCCTTAGGCATCTATCTGGCTTGCCTCACCTTACTCTCAGCTTTCAACACTTAACTTTTATAAGCCCCACTATAGACATGGGACAGTTCTTGAAAAATCCCTAGCATATAATTATCCTGGTGAATGACTGAAGCATTTGTGGGAAGCTTGGGAGAATATTTACGGCACATGTTTATGGTATTGCAAAGTCCTTCCTGTATACAGGACTCATCCTTTATTTCAGTCAAAGGGTTCTGGCTTTGTGAATTGACTTGGATATGGAAACTAGGTGAGAGAATAAAATTTTTATTGCGGCTGCTGACATAAGCCTTCTGTTTACCAAAACTCCCTTATACATATGGAGCAGCACTCTAGTTGCTAGCCTCTAGATCTCTGACCTAGAAGCACGATAATTATCAATTTCTATAGATCCTTGAGCATTAAGTTATCCTGTTTTCTTCTACAACTTTGTCTCCCTTCTGGAAATTGTATCCATTTTGCCACTGACTATTGAGTGCTGCCACTATTCTTGGATCCTACCATTCCCATTGATATTAGAGAGCCCAGTTCCACGGCCACATCCCTTAAAGTCCATCTCTGCCCATAGAGCACGTTCATTTCTGAGTGTCTCAAAGATGATTGTACTCCTCTCACCATTTCTTTCTGACTTGCTGTAGTTCTAAGAGTGTTCTCAAGATCCTCCTCAGGAATATTATCAGGTGGTGGTTCTCATCATGCACAATAAATCCATCCTAACATTTCCACATCTATGAGTCTTCTTACCCTTTTTGCATATTGTAATAATGAGTTCTGGTATTTTCACTTTGCGGACTGTAGGCCATAATAGAATTCAGGCTTAAATGAGCCATCTCTGCAAGCTATTAAGACCAATTCTAGATATCCTTGCTAAAATACTGAATCTCAAATCATAAACGAGTATCCTTAGTTTAGTGCTTTCTCCCCTATCAAGTCTTATACTCAGTATTCTCCAAGTTCCTGCTGGTATATATTAGGTATTCTTTGGCATGCAGGTTATTTCTTCATGGAGAAGGGCTCAAATTTATCTGCTTAGGATGAGTTTAGGTATGATTTTGGTTACTGACTTGTAGGTAATGAGGAGTGGCACAGATGGGACTTGAGGAAAATTATCATTATTGTGTGAGACAATTCAGGTAAGGATATTATATACCCTCATTGTAAGAGGAGGCTGTGCTTTTATAGAAAGGGAAGAAAGACTGCTCTGCCCAGATAATTTGAGGGTTCAGTATTTTCAGGTCTTTCGCACAAATATTACTTTCTCAGGTCTCATAATATCACTCTTTCCCTCTCATTGTCTTGAATTGAACAGAGAAGATGCCTTGAGAGTATAGTCTCAAATCTACCACCTTTATAATTAGACCTTGGTTTCCAATTTTCAATACAGACTGCCCTGCAGCTACAGGAGATGTCTCCTTTAAAGCAGAGTGAGAGAGACACCCTAGCTCTGAAAGCATTCCAAGCACCAACTAGTGACGCATTTGGAACTAGACCTTCACAAAAAGGGAGAAATATTAAATACAAATGAGTTTTTATGGCTAAGAGATTTCTAAGTGTGTCGGGAGGTCATTCCAGAGGTCACGTTTATGCCCATTTCAGCAGAATCTCATTAACAGCCACAGTAAGCATTGCCTCAAACAGCAGGGCTTCTGTGAGTTCTAGAGGCATTTAGACACTATAGGCAGGGCAGACAATATCAGGAATCTGGCACTCTGTAGTTGGCCCTTACTTTGGAAAATATGCTCCCCAATGTAACAGAGTTAGGCTTATTTATAATTTCCCTACACACGGCTCTTCTGCCCTTTTATTTGAAACTATAATTAGCACTACACTTGTTAAATATATGTCCCAGAAACTTAAGTCCTTAGTCCGTTCATGTGCCAGTTGAGCCCTGTATCTTGGAAAAGCTGCAACATCTGCTCTCCAGTTCCTGGGCTCACCCAAGACAATTAACAAAAGTATGGTGATGGACAAGGCCCATTTCAAAAAACAGAGAGTATCCACAATGGCAAGCAAAACAGTTCCATCCATCTGCCCCATGGAATCTAAGCCCCCTCTCAACCAGAAACACAGTGGGCATCACCATCTCAAAATCCTCAAGAGTGAGGAATGAACAAACATATGGGAGGAATGCAACTATGGACTAAAGTAGGTATTATTATTCAAGCAATGGACGAACTTATAACATTGATATAAAGACAGTGGTCACCAAAGGTTTTGAGGGGAGGGAGAGGGAAGAATAGGTGTAGCATGGGAGCATTTTTGGGACATTGGAATGTCCTACATGACATTTCAACGAAAGACACTGGCCATTATATATTTTGTCAAAACCTATAAATTTGTGTGGTGAAAAGTGTCAACCATAATGTAAACTATAGAACATAGTTAGTAGCAATGCTTTAGTATGTGTTCATCAAATGTGTCAATTGTACCAGACTAATAAAAGATGTTAATGGGAAAAGTGGGGGAGGGGGGTTGGAGTATATGGGAATCCCATATATATATATGTGTGTGTGTGTGTGTGTGTTTGTGTATGTATTTTAAGTGTTTATAACAGCTTTATTCAGAGTTGTGCTAACATGGCAAAAGTCCAAATGTCCTTCAGTGCATAAATGGATCAACCTGGTCCATCCACACAATGGAATACTACTCAGCAATGAAAAGGGATGGACTACTGATAAATGCAGCAACATAATGAATCTCCAGTGTACTATATAATTGAAAAAAGACTGATTCAAAGGCTACACACTGTATGAAGGATCCCCTATATATGTATTTTAATACAAAGAACTTTATTTTTAAAGAGGCTTTAGATTATAGAAGAGTTACATCGAAAGTATGAGGGATACCCATGCACCCCTCCCACTCCCACATCATCTCCTACTTTTTAAAAATGTAGCAGTACAATTTATTATGATGTATTGTAAAGTCCACTTATTAAAAAACTGCACATTTAAAAAATGACTCACTTGTGGTAAGGACTAACCTACCTACAATAATAATCTAAAAAATAAAACCATTATTATGACAATTTATCAGTACTTCATACATCCAACAAACAGTGAAGGTGGCAACTACTATTGTTATAACTTCTTTAAAGCACAAATCAGAATTAAGAGAAACTTCAGAATGTTCACATTGCATGCATTTTTGGCTCAACTTTCAAAGATTCCACATATAACAAAACCACAACTTCGTGTTAAAATAAATATTAAAAACATTTAAGCCTTGTGAAAAACTTACTCTTTAGAAGAAAAAAAGAGTGAATAGTAACAGCACTGTATTTCTAGGAGAGAAAGCAATCATATATTTCCTTTATCATAAAACAAAAGTCAATAAGTCAATATTTTAATAACACTGACAAAGTTATTTACTATTTAAGAATTTGCTTTTCAAGTTATATCTTTAAAGTGTAACCATTCATAAATTTGGATTAAATTAAATTTATACATCAAAAACATTCTGCTCAGAATTCTAATCTTAAGTTTAACCATAACTTATCAAAACATAATCCAAACAATGTACAATAATGCTACCATTTAGACTTATATGCTTCATCTGAAAAACTTATCTTACCAATAGGAGTTTTGCCATGTATCTCCAGAATAAATGTCCCTACGTCTAAAACTTTAAATGATAATCAAAAAAGACAGATTCAAATAATTCATTCTAAGTAATTTATTTCATTGGGCTTTGATAAAAACAGAGCCATCTGGTGTTGGAGAACCATCTTCCTTCTCAGTTACAGTCTCTTCAGTCGTGGAATCAGACACCATAACCATTGTTTTATTTGTTGTAGCTGTCTTCTGTTCCTCAGCAATAGCTGTACAAACAGCAACAATCTCATCACTTTCCAGGTCATAGTCAGGAACTGACTTTGGTGAGAAATCCGTTACTTCTGCTGATGACTCACTCTTTTTATCCTTGTGTCACTTGCTGCTGCTCCTGGAATGTTCTTGCCCAAGAAAGGTCTTCTGTCCATATTTCAGGGTTCAGTGGATAGATGTGAAGGGCTATTTGAAAACTTCAAATTGCTTTATCCATTTTGTCCTTCAGCTCACTGTTGTCATATCATTCTATTGCCTGTTTTCTTATCCTTTAGTTTACACTTCCTAATAATTTTCATTGCTTTTTTAAAAATATATTTTTATTGAAATATATAATTCATACTTGAACATATATAAACAATAAGTGCGTAGTAAAAGTTGTAAAGTTACAAAGTAAACATGCATAACATCATAAAGGATTCCATACATCATTCCTCCAACAATATCTTGCACTGTTGTGATACATTTGTTGCAAACTAAGCAAGAGCATTGTCAAATACTACTATTAACTATAGTCCTCATCTTACATTTTGTGTGTTTTCCCCTCAACCCACCCTATTTTTTAAGCAAATTAATTTTGTTGATACATATTAATAAAGCATACGATTTATCCAATGTTTGCAATCAATGGCATTGAATATAATCACATAGTTGTGTGTTCATCACTTCATTCATTATTAAAGAATTTGCATTATGTCAATAATAATAATAATAAACAACAAAAAAACAGGAAAAAAAACAAAGAAGGACATTCCTCCCCTCTCAATCTCTGTTTCCCCTGCTGTACATAGCTGCTATTTCTGGCTATTCTTGCACAATTATTTATTTTTTTATTAGGCAGTTTTATGGAGATATATTCACATACCATATGATCTATCCAAATTGTATAAATAATGCCTTTTTTAAGCTGCTAAAAAAGACCTTTATTATAAAATTATAAAATAACATAGAAAAATAGATTGAAAGAAATTACAAATTTTAGAAGAGAGTGTAAGGCCAGGTTAGATTTAATACAATCAATTATAAGGTATAGATAGTATAGTAACAAACATTTACAAATATAAATAATAATTCTAATTTAATAGAAATTAATTATAACATCATTCTAATTTTTATATTACAGCTCTAACTATTGGACATAATAATCTCTAAGAATGAAATAAATTACTGGTTTAGTTATTTAATTTCCATGTAGGCCATAATTCTTTCTGGATAATCAAATTCATATTTGGGAATTCTTCACATCTTATTGGAGTGAATTACCACAGATAACATTATGCCAATTCATAATTTTATGAGGCAGAAAAACTCAAAACCTTTTCAACGGTAGTCATGTTAAATCATTATTGATCCTGATGGATTATTTTAATTAACAAATATGCATAATAAAGAGTTAAAGAAAAATAGAGTATCCAAAAATATATCTCTTCTCCAGTTCTCTTCAATTAAAAGCAAGTGTTTATTTTGCATGAAAAAACTTACAGAATACTGATCACAGGAACAATTGGCTAGTTACACTGAGTAATTGTTGTCCATATACTATAACATTGTTATTTTACATTTAGTTGGTCTATTCTAGCTCTTTTTTGGTTACTGGTTGCATGGAATAACTTTTTCCAACCTTTCACTTTTAACTTGGTTGTGTCCTTACGTCTGAGGTGGGTCTCTTGTAGACAACATACAGACGGCTTATATATTTTTATACATTCTATCCGTCTTTGTCTTTTGATTGGGGAGTTCAATCCATTAACATTCAGTGTTTATTATTGTAAAGACATTACTTACTGCATTAATTTTATCCCTCTGCTCTCTGTTGTCATATCATTCTATTGTCTGTCTTCTTAGTCTTTAGTTTATCCTTCCTAATAATCTTCAATTTTTAAACTCTTCCCCAAATCTCTCACCCTTGTCTTTTCCTTTCAGGCTGCAACACCCCCTTTTGTATCTCTTGTAAATCTGGACTTCTGGTAACATATTCTATCAGTTTTTGTTTGTCTATGAAGACTTTGAACTCACTCTCATTTTTGAAGGGCAGCTTTGCCAGATCCAGAATTCTTGGCTGTCAGTTTTCCTCTTTCAGTACCTTAAATACATTATACCACTTTCTTCTTTCCTCCATGGTTTCTGATGAGAGGTCAGCACTGAATCTTATTGAGTTTACCTTGTATGTGATGCTTTGCTTTTCTCTTGCTGCTTTCAGAAGACTATCTCTGATATTTGTCATTCTGTATAGTAGGTATATTGGGGTAAGTCTGTTTGGATTTATTCTGTATGTGGTGCATTGTCCTTGATGTTGGTATTTATGTTCTTCAAAGGAATGGGAAGTTTTCAGTCATTATTTTTTCAGATATTCTTTCTGCTCCTTTTCTATTCTCTTTTCCTTCTGGAATACCAGTAATGCAAATGTGTGTGCATTTTGCATTGTCATTCAATTCCCTGAGACTTCATTCCATTTTTCCCATTCTCTTCTCTTTTTGTTTTCCTGTCTTTTCCAGTTCAGATGTTCTATCTTCTAAATCACTAATTCTGTCTTACAGGAATTCAAATCTGCTCTTATGTGCCTCTAATGTTTTATTTTATTTATACCTTTCCCCTTCCCCCCATTGTCTGCTCTCTGTGTCCATTTGCTGTGTGTTCTTCTGCGTCTGCTTGCATTATCAGATGGCACTGGGAAACTGCATCTCCTTTTGGTTGCATCATCTTGCTGTGTCAGATCTCTATGTGTGCGGCACCACTCATGGGCAGACTGTGCTTTTTTTCCCTTTGGGCAGCTCTCCTTGAGGGGCACACTCCTTGTGCATGGGGCATCCCTTTGTGGCATGGCACTCCTTGTGCATGACAGCACTGTATGTGGGCCAGCTCACCACACAGGTCAGGAGGCCCTGGGTATAGAACCCTGGACAGATGCTCTCTCATGGTAGACAGATGCTCTATCAGTTGAGCCATGTCTGCTTCCCTCTACTGTATTTTTAATCTCATCCATCATGTCTTACATTCCCATAAGGTATGTTGTTACTTTTCTTTTCAGGCTTTCACATTGTTCTTTATGCTCTCCCAGTGTCATCTTAATATCTTGTATTTCTTTAGTCTTATTTTCTTTAAATTCTTTGACGTGAATTAGGAGAGTTGTGTGATTATTGCTAATAAATTATATTAAATCCTGTATCTCTTCAGGATATTTGTTCTTTTACTGGACCATCTCTTCCTGTTTCCTACTATGGCATGTAATTTTTTGTTGATGTTGAGGCATATGAATATGTTCATGTATTTACTCTGATGGCTGTTTATTTTTTTTCCCACAGATTTTCTTTGATATTTGGTTCAGTTTATTCTCAGTCTTTAAAATTGCCCAGCTTAAGTTTTCAAAATTGGGCCAGGGGACTCACTAATGGGTGCAGATTTTCTCCCAGTGGTTGGATACAGTTTTTGTCCATGCAGTTTCCAGACCAGCCAGCAGATGATGCTATTCAGCACACCTTTCCACAGATTTGTTTCAGTCATGTTTTCACTGATGAAAACCACCCTGACCTCCCCTCCCTTTCCCTTGTACCAGCTGACAGCGAGGAATATGTCTGTTCCCCTCTTAGTCAGCTACAGTGAGACAACGGTTTTATCCCAGCTTAATATCTTGGGGGTGGGGAAGGGGAGTCCTTCCAGGCTGACACCTGGGGAGTTGGTAACTCAGGTTTGTCATTTCAGCATCTTTGTCTCTCTGTCCCTCACTCTTCTGGAAGTTGTGTAGCACTGTCCTGGTCTGCTGACCCCAAAGCAGTTCCCTAGGACAGCTTTTGGCTCTTTCTCCATTGTTTTTGTGAGAGCATTCAGCTTTGCTTGTTAATCTATCACCATCTTCCCACAATCCCTTCCCCTATATTTTTGTTGAAACATTTATGTAATCTAAAGCTTCTTTAAAAATAATACACATATAAATTTAAAAAAAAAACAGGGAAAAACAGGTTCATATATTTTTAAATATTTCAAGGCAATCCAAGTAGAATTTAAAAATAGGACATATACTTTCTATATCACTAGTGAAGAAAGAAGAAATACAAGCAACATAGAAAAAATAAGTGAAGAACAAAAAAGCAATGGGAAAAAAACAGCAAAAAACATAAGCAAGTTGACCGAAGTAAACACTGACATAATAACTATGACAATAAATGTAAATAGCTTAAACTCAATATTAAAAACTAAACCTATCAGGAGAGGGGGCAAGATGGCGGCTGAGTGAACATCCCTGTTAGAGTCTTCTGCAGGGAATCGGCTGGGCGGCGTTGGAGACTCTTTGGGACCGGATTGTTTCGGGATTTTTGCTGGTCCGGAGGTGTCTGGACATCGATTTGGAGGGAAGGTAACAGAGAGGATTCGTCTGTGAAATATACACGGAGATCCCAGCTACCTGTAGAGGATTCCTTTCTTGGGTAGGCGGAGACGAGGCATCTAGCCCCGCTCGGTGGGGCTGAGCCAGGCCGGGCCGCAGCGGCGGACGCCGGAGCCGGGCCGCGCTGTGCCGGCGGTGAGCGGGGCCGGGCGGGGCCGAGCCAGGCCGAGCCGGGCCGCGGTAGCGTTTGGAGCCGGGCGGGGCCGGTGCAGGCCCCGGCTGCGGGCCGCGGTAGCGCTTGGAGCCGGGCGGGGCCGGTGCAGGCCCCGGCTGCGGGCCGCGGTAGCGCTTGGAGCCGGGCGGGGCCGGTGCAGGCCCCGGCTGCGGGCCGCGGTAGCGCTTGGAGCCGGGCGGGGCCGGTGCAGGCCCCGGCTGCGGGCCGCGGTAGCGCTTGGAGCCGGGCGGGGCCGGTGCAGGCCCCGGCTGCGGGCCGCGGTAGCGTTTGGAGCCGGGCGGGCCCGGGTCAGGCCGCGGCGGGTACGGAGCCGGGCAGGGCCGGTCCAGGCCGCGGTGGCGGGAGGTGGACGCCGGAGCCGGCTGGGCCGCTGTAGCGAGCGGAGCTGGGCGGAGCCAGGCCAGGCCAAGGGGGCGTGAGGAGCCGGGCAGAGCCGGTCCAAGCCTCCGCGGCGGGCGGAGCCGGGCCTGCGGAGGGGTTTCTGTTTTTTTTTGTTTGTTTGTTTGTTTGTTTGTTTGTTTGTTTGTTTTTTAATTTTACTTAATTTTTTTTTTTTTTTTTTTTTTTTGAGCATCTGCAGTACTGGGGAGTTCGTGGGCCCTGGGCGGCCTATTGGGGGTTTGTGGGAAGGGAGGTGCTTGCAGACCCAATTGGGCAGACAGACGGGGGGGTTTTAGGGCAAAGCGGGGGGAAGTTGTTGTTTTAGATAGTGTTGCAATTGTGACACGTGTGTACCTGTATCTCTCTTCTCCCTATCCATTCCCCACCGTTTGCCCATCCTCTTTTTCTTTCTTCCTTTCTTCTTGCCTTTCTTTTTTCTTTATTATAATTAGTTTTTTTTTTTTTTTTTTTCGGTTTTCTCTTTCCCTCTTGTCCCTCATCTTCCACTTATTTTTACTTTAATTCAAGTATACAATAGGTGCTACAGGGAACACCTCACATTTGCTGGGTTTTCCCACCCTCCACTGCCTCATTTCTGTGTGAACTGATTTAGGCTACCTACACTATCCCCCTTCCCCTGCATCTTGATATCCACTATCATCTACTGTCTCTCCTATATTCCACCCCCCACCTCCCGTTCTTTGATCCACAAAGTGTCTAACTCTTAATTTCTAATACCTTTGTTCTGTTTTCTGTCTATTATCCACTCTTGAAACTATTACCTTTCTTTTCTTTTTCCCTCTCTCATGAAAACAATAGCTGTGTAGTTCATACCATATTCCTCCCAAATTCAGTCATCAACTTCATAAAAGGTACTCTACCTACAGCTATAACTCTATACAATCTACATGAATCTAACCTCCATCCTTCCAGATCTCATATTCCTGCTTTATTAACATACATCACCAATACAACTTTACACTTTTCCCTTGCTTACACAATTGCCTTTCCCCAACACTAATACTTTCCTCTAAAGTGAACTTAACCAACAACAAGTAACTAGAATAAGAAGAAAAAAGTGACAAAGAGAAGATATAACACCTGTGCAAAAATAACAACTAATTAACCTCCAAGAGCAGACAAAGAAGCTAAGGAACTGATTAAATTCGTCAAAATAAAGAGATGACCAGAAAGCAACAAAAATCTACGAACCAAACCAATAATCAGGAAAACATGGCTGAATCCAATCAACAAACCAATAATCACGAAGGGGAGCAAAACTTGGCACAAGCAATGAAAGATCTCAGAACATTTATCACCGACAAATTTGATGCAGTAATGAAAGAGGTTAACAACATGAAGACATCACTTGGAGGGGAAATTGCAGACATACGCAAAAACATAACAGATATGATGGGAATGAACACCATAGTTCAAGAAATCAAAAATACACTTGCAGCAAATATCAGCAGACTAGAAGAGACAGAGCAGAGAATTAGTGATGTGGAAGACAGTACATCAGAAATCAAACAGATAGTAGAAGGGGTCAATAAGAAGATAGAAAAAATCCAATTAGGATTTAGGGACCTGAATGACAATGCAAAATGCTCAAACATACGTATTATAGGCATTCCAGAAGGTGAAGAGAAGGGAAAGGGGTCAGAAAGAGTGTTGCAGGAAATAATGGCTGAAAACTTCCCAAATCTACTGAAAGAGACAGATGTACATATCCAAGAAGCACAGCGCACTCCACAAGTCATAAACCCCAACAGGCCCACCCCAAGACATATACTTGTCAAATTATCCAATGCTCAAGACAAAGAGAAAATCCTAAAAGCAGCAAGAGAAAAGAAAACCATCACATACAAGGGAAGCTCAATTAGATTAAGTGCTGATTTCTCTTCTGAAACCATGGAGGCAAGAAGACAGTGGTATGATATAGTCAAGGTACTAAAGGAAAAAAATTTCCAACCAAGAATACTCTATCCAGCTAAACTAGCATTCAAACATGATGGAGAGTTCAAAATATTCGCAGACAAGCAGAAACTGAAAGAGTATACCAACAAGAAACCTCCCCTTCAAGAAATTCTAAAGGGAGTTCTCCAGGAAGAAAGGAAAAAACAGGAAAGGCAAAGTTGGAGGAGAGTATAAGACCAACAACAACAAAAAAGACAAAAAAAAATATACAAACAAAATATGACAAACACAAATCCAATCAAAATATGGCTAACACAAATAATTCCTTGATAGTAATAACACTGAATGTCAATGGATTAAACTCACCTATCAAAAGATTCAGACTGGGACACTGGATAAGGAAATATGACCCATCCATATGCTGTCTACAAGAGACACATCTTAGACCCAGAGACGCATGGAGATTGAAAGTGAAAGGCTGGAAAACAATCATACAAGCTAACAATAACCAAAAAAAGGCAGGAGTAGCTATATTAATATCAGACAAAATAGACTTTAAATGTGAAACAATTGTGAGAGACAAAGAAGGATACTACATTTTAGTCAAAGGGAAAATCTGTCAAGAAGATCGAACAATCATAAATATCTATGCCCCTAACAAGGGTGCCTCTAAATACGTCAGGCAAACGCTGGAAAAACTAAGTGAAAGAATAGATACATCTACAATTATAGTGGGGGATTTTAATACACCACTATCAACTCTGGACAGAACATCTCAAAAGAGAATCACCAAAGAAACAAAACATCTGAATAGTATATTAGAGGAGCTCGATCTAATAGACATATATAGATCGCTACACCCAAACACAGCAGGATATACATTTTTCTCAAGCGCACATGGATCATTCTCCAAGATAGATCATATGCTAGGCCACAAAGAAAGGCTGAACGAATTCAGAAAGATTGAAATCATACAAAACATTATCTCTGACCACAGTGGAGTCAAGCTGGAGATTTGCAAGGGAAAGAAGCCCAGATTTCACACCACGATTTGGAAATTAAACAACACACTTTTAGAAAAACAGTGGGTCAAAGAGGAAATCTCAAAAGAAATCAATGACTACCTTGAAACAAATGATAATGATAACACAACATACCAAAATTTATGGGATGCAGCAAAAGCAGTACTGAGAGGGAAGTTTATAGCCATAAATTCATATATCAAAAAAGAAGAAAGAGCAAAAATTGAAGAACTAACTGCACATTTGAAGGAATTAGAAAAACAACAACAAAGTAACCCAACAGGAAGAAGAAGGAAGGAAATAACAAAGATAAGAGCAGAACTAAATGAAATAGAAAATAAGAAAGCACTTGAACAGATAAACAAGACCAAGAGCTGGTTTTTTGAGAAGATTAACAAAATTGACAAACCTTTAGCAACACTAACAAAGAAAAAAAGAGAGAAGATGCAAATACACAAAATAAGAAATGAGAAAGGCGATATCACCACTGACCCCACAGAAATAAAGACTATCATAAGAGGATATTTTGAAAAACTATATTCCAACAAAAATGACAATCTAGAGGAAATGGACAAATTCCTAGAAACACATAAACAGCCCATATTGACAAAAGAAGAAATTGATGATCTTAACAAACCAATCACAAGCAGAGAGATAGAATCAGTTATTAAAAATCTCCCAACTAAGAAGAGCCCAGGGCCAGATGGCTTCACAGGTGAATTCTATAAAACATTCCGGAAAGAACTGACACCAATCCTGCTGAAACTATTCCAAACCATCGAAACAGAAAGAACATTACCCAACTCCTTCTATGATGCCAACATTACCCTAGTACCAAAGCCAAACAAAGACATCACAAGAAAGGAAAATTACAGACCAATTTCTCTAATGAACCTAGACGCAAAAATACTTAACAAAATACTTGCTAATCGTATTCAACAACACATTAAACGAATTATACACCACGACCAAGTGGGATTCATCCCAGGTATGCAAGGATGGTTCAACATAAGAAAATCAATCAACGTAATACACCATATAAACAGATTGAAGGAAAAAAATCACATGATTATATCTATTGATGCAGAAAAAGCATTTGACAAAATACAGCACCCTTTCTTGATAAAAACACTCCAAATGATTGGAATACAAGGAAATTTTTTGAACATGATAAAGAGTATATATGAAAAACCTAAAGCCAATATTGTTTACAATGGAGAAATCCTAGACTCCTTCCCTCTAAACTCAGGAACAAGACAAGGATGCCCACTGTCGCCGCTCCTATTTAACATTGTCTTAGAAGTACTTGCTCGAGCACTGAGGCAAGAACCAGAAATAAAAGGCATTCAAATTGGAAAGGAAGAAGTCAAAATTTCATCATTTGCAGATGACATGATCCTATACATAGAAAACCCTGAGAGATCTACAACGAAGATTCTAGAACTCATAAATGAGTTTAGTAAAGTCGCAGGTTATAAGATCAATGCGCAAAAATCAGTAGCATTTCTGTACACCAATAATGAGCAAGATCAGGAGAAAATCAAGAAACAAATACCATTCACAATAGTAAATAAAAAAATCAAATACTTAGGAATAAATTTAACTAAAGAGGTAAAGAACTTATACACTGAGAACTATACAAGATTGTTCAAGGAAATCAAAGAAGACCTAAATAAATGGAAGACTATTCCTTGTTCATGGATAGGAAGACTGAACATTATTAAGATGTCTATCCTACCAAAATTGATCTACACATTCAATGCAATCCCAATAAAAATCAATGCAGCCTTCTTTAAGGAACTAGAAAAACTAACTATGAAATTTATTTGGAAAGGAAAGAGACCCCGAATAGCCAAAGACATACTGAAAAAGAAAAACGAAATTGGAGGAATCACACTACCTGACTTCAAAACATACTATAAAGCTATGGTGGTGAAAACAGCATGGTATTGGCATAAGGAGAGACATATAGACCAATGGAATCGAATTGAAAGCTCTGATATAGAACCTCACATATACAACCACATAATATTCGATAAAGCCACCAAACCCTCTCAACTGGGAGAGAGTGGCCTATTCAACAAATGGTGTCTGGAGAACTGGATAGCCATATGTAGAAGAATGAAAGAGGATTACCATCTCACACCTTATACAAAGATCAACTCAAGATGGATCAAAGACCTAAATATAAGAGCCAAGACCATAAAAACCTTAGAAAGCAGTGTAGGGAAACATCTACAGGACCTTGTAATAGGTAATGGATTTATGAATATCTCACCAAAAGCACGAGCAGCAAAAGAACTAATAGATAAATGGGACTTCCTCAAAATTAAAGCCTTCTACACCTCAAAGGAGTTTGTCAAGAAAGTAAAAAGGGAGCCCACACAGTGGGAGAAAATATTTGGCAATCATATATCTGATAAGAAACTTATAACTTGCATATATAAAGAACTCCTACATCTTGAAAATAAAAAGATAAACAATCCATTTAAAAAATGGGAAAAAGACTTAAACAGACACTTCTCCGAAGAAGAAATACAAATGGCAAGAAAGCACATGAAAAAATGTTCCAAATCTCTAGCTATCAGGGAAATGCAAATCAAAACCACAATGAGATACCATCTTACACCCATAAGATTGGCAGCTATGAAAAAAACAGAAGAATACAAGTGCTGGAGAGGATGTGAAGGAAGGGGAACACTCATCCACTGCTGGTGGGAATGCAGAAGGATCCAACCATTCTGGAGAACAGTATGGCGGTTTCTCAAAAAACTAGCCATAGATTTGCCATATGACCCAGCAATACCACTGCTGGGAATATACCCAGCAGAACTGAAAACAAGAACACAAACCGATATTTGTACACCAATGTTCATAGCAGCATTGTTCACTATTGCCAAAAGTTGGAATCAACCCAAATGCCCATCAACAGACGAGTGGATCAATAAAATGTGGTATATACACACAATGGAATACTACTCGGCTGTAAGAACAAACACACTACAAACACATGTGATAACATGGATGAATCTTGAGAACCTTATGTTGAGTGAAGCAACCCAGACATTGAAGGACAAATACTACATGACCTCAATGATATGAAATAAACAAGCTGCCCTAGATAGCAAGAGACTGAACGATAGGCTTGCAGGAAATCGGAGGGTGGAGGAAGGATATGAGCCGATGTCTGCAGGGGTGGAATTTAAGACGAGATGGTGGTAAGTATGAACACAAAGAAGAGATAAAAGGGGGGCAAGGGGTTGCCTTTGCTTGGGGCTTTGCGGGTTTGAGGGTGGCTGGGGAGGGACGGGTGGGTAACGTTGCCCAAAAGTGGGGGGAGGGAGGGGTAGCATACGAACCAGGAGAGGGTCAGGTGTTGGTGGAGAGTAAAATGCCGAGAAAATCATATCAAAATATAATAAAGAGGGTTACCTGTTTAGAATGCTCGGAGGGGAGGGTCTGATGCAGGACGGGCTCCTGGGGAATGTCTAAATGCTCATTCTGCCAGAGTGGGTGACACCATGGGGTAGAAACCCAAGTAGTGAGAGTGGGGGTGGACCCACATCCTGGGGAGGACTAATGCCATCCAATAGAGGGAACTGTATCCCTCGAGAGAAAGGGTGGCTCCCAGGGCATTGGGGCAGTTGAGCAAGTTAGGCCCTGAACACTATTCCATCTATCTCTGGAAGTGGCTCCTCAGGAAACGGAGGTTGGCTATCACTGAGGGCACCAAGGTGGAAGGGAAAATGGACGTTAAATGTGTGGAACCAAAGTAAATGGGGGGTAAGAGAGGAGTTTCTTGAGAGTACACAAGGATGGATATAAAACATGTAATATTACACCATAACATATAGGAGATGACAGACTGATAATGTAAACCATAATGTAAAACATAGGATAACTAAAAATGTAAAGAACTGTGTATCCTAAAGTATGCACCATAATGTAAGCACAGATGTCACCTTGTTAGAAAGCTAATGTCTCAGACTCTGTACATCACTTTAAGTAAATATGATATGAATAGGGCGTAAGAGTATCACTGTGGAAGGGAAAAGGTTTTCTGGTGGATGTGTGGGAGTGCTGTATATTATATATATACATTGCTGTGGTCTAGGACTCCTGTGAAGAAAAGCTGAATAATTAGGGGGGGGGGGGAAAAAAAAAATAGGATGTGGAATTTTTTCAAGTCAACATTCTTTATCTAAGTTCTTTATCTAACTTTATCCAAGTTCTTTATCTATCCTTTAAACTCATCGCTATATGCCATTCCCTAGTAAGGGACCATGACATTATATTGGGCTTCAAATTTCGGGGAGTTCTGGATCACAGAGTGTTTCAACAATGGCAATGGAGGGATACTGGTATGGGATACCAATGACAGGTGATATATGACTGACAGGGAGCTGTACAGAACATATGTCCAGGGTGCATGGTAATGTTTGGATATACTCATAGTGGCAACAATTAAAAACCACAGTAGGGGGGGTACTGGGTTCCTGGCCAGTGGTGCTCTGTCGTGGTCCCTAGGGGAGCAGCGACAGTCTCCCAGGTACAGTGGTGGGGACCGGGAGGGAGTGAGGGTTCAACAGTGAGCCCCTGATACTAATGACTATGCTTGTGAGCTGATAAACCCAAAATAATAACAAGGCCTAGAGCAACTTTGTGCCTGGGAATTTCCTTCTGTCAGCCTTCATGTTACTCAAATGTGGCCAGTCTCGAAGCCAAACTCAGCATGTAAATGCAATGCCTTCCCCCCAGCGTGGGACATGACACCCGGGGATGAGCCTCCCTGGCAACGAGGGACCACTATCAACTACCAACTGATGATGCAACTGGAAAATGACCTTATACGGAAGGTTCAATGCGGATCAGCAGAATATCCATGTCTACATAAAATACCATGACTTTAAAATGCTGTTTGACCTAAAGTAAGGGGGAAATGGAAAGGAGAAATGAGTTTATATGGCTACGAGTTTCTAAAAAAGAGTCTGGAGGCTGGCAGAAGGTTTGCCCTCATGCACAACTGAGCAGAGTCAGAGAGACAGATAGAGCAGATACAACCCCCAGATATTGGTTCCTTTGAGGGCTAAAGAGATCCATGGGAGTTATGGTCATGGCCGATGGGGTTAACTACCAGGGCAGATGGCCCCTCTTTGGAAATGGTGTTTATGTGTGATGAATCTGGACTCAGATGGGATCTCCCTTCATAAGACTTTCATGCTAATGTGCTGGAGGTGCAGTTAATGTTGGGGTTTAAGATATATTTAGGGGATTTGAATCTCTGGACTGACAATGTGATAGCCAGATCCTGAGCCTCAACAGACTCCAGCACCTACAATCTGATTTATTGGACTTACCACACTCAGCTAAGATGGAGGTGAAGAAGGACAACCACCACACCATGGAGCCTAGAGTGATTACAACTGAAAATGGGAGGATTGCATCCAGCATCCAGGTGGAATCTGAGCCTCCTCTTGACATAAAGGTGCAATGGACACAACCAATCCAGTGTCCACATAGAAGAGGTGGCATTGGATTGGGAAAAGTGGACATAATGGACAAAGGGTATGGGGAAAGGCAGGAAGAGATGAGAGGTGGAGGCGTCTTCGGGACATGGAGCTGCCCTGGATGGTGCTTCAGAGGTAATCACCGGACATTGTAAATCCTCACAGGGCCTACATGATGGAATAGAGGAGAGTATGGGCCATGATGTGAACCAATGTATATGAGGTGCAGAGGTGCCCAAAGATGTACTTACCAAATCCAATGGATGTGTCATGATGATGGGAACGAGTGTTGTTGGGGGGGGGGAGAGGGGGGGTGGGGGGGTGGGGTTGAATGGGACCTCACATATATATTTTTAATGTAATATTATTACAAAGTCAATAAAAAATAAAAAAATTTAAAAAAAAAAAAAAAAAACTAAACCTATCAATATGCTACCCCAAGATATAAAACAAAAAATTAAAGTATCAGAAAAAAGAAAGATAAATTAGCAAACACAACGCACACAATCAATAAAGAAATCAGAATCACAACACTTTTCATTAAAGTAGAATTTATTTCAAAAAGCCTTAAATGAAATTTAGATAAATATTGACAAAGCAAACAAATCATAAAGAAAACAACTGTCATGAACCTTTATATGCCACAAAACATAGAATAAAAATATATAGGCAAGAATTCTTAGAAATTCAGGAAAAAATTGATAGAGATGTAATAGTAATGAGAGACTCCAAGACACTGTCTTTGATTGCTCAGAAAGCCAATATTCTTATAATAACATAATGGTAAGTTAAGAAGTACTCCAGGTGTGTTCCAACCAGTGCAAAGTTGATCAGGACAATCATTTTGCTCATTTTAGAGACCATATATTATCTTAATGAAAGCATAACCATATGTGAGCTTGTTTGGCATCCATGTACCATGAGTTCACACTTGGCTTATATTCCTATTTGCATGAGAACTTCTAACAAATCATTCTCCCTTTATATGAGATAAAAAACCTACAGCTATAACTGTGAGCTATAAAATCCAGAAAGATAACCTTGATGACTCAGGGAAGAGAGAAATAGTATAGGCTATATGAAATGGAACAAATTTCTTGGGAATTAGACTCTGATATATTTCAAAGCAGTGGACCCTAGTAAAAGATCAGATAATGGAATGAAGAGGTTTGCAGTCCTCCAAGTTTGCTCTCATTTCCTAAGGCTGAATAATGCAAACAGAAATGAGATAGATGAGAAGAGCAGCAAGATGAGGACAAAGCAGATGGATTTACGTAAGGACATGTTGAATTTGCAGGGGTGACAAGTTAATCCAGTGGAAATGTTCTGTAGGTCATTGGAAATGTAGCACAAACTGGATTGGCAATGTGGACTGAAGAGTGACCAACACAAAAGTGAGTGCAAACCAGAAAAATCCAAGTTGCTTAGGGAGACAGTGAAAGGATATAGGATTAGCAAAGTCTGTTAAAGTCAGATGAGGACACTGAACACCAGTAGGGAAGGCTAGGCATGATCTAGTAGGAAATGTAAATTCAGCAAAGATTTTGAATGAGGGCAATTGCTCTACTTATTAGGAAATTCTCAGTTCAAGCCCAATTTTGCCTCCCCAAGAGTGTGTCAGTAGACCCTTCTTCTGTCCTATGGAGTAGTAACACAGAACATATCTGTTCTTTCTTCCACATGACAGGGAGAAAAGCAAACACAACACCTGACCTTCATGTAGTTCACAGGAAGAGCAGGAAAGCCTTTTCAGAAGACACTCTGAGAAAACTACATTAATCATCCCAGCCCTAACTGTATAAATTCAATATTTACACAAAATCTGGACGTTGATGATCTCATTACTACGGGGAAATAAGGCACAAAAAACTACCAGAAAAAGAAGCCCAGTTACTACAGTGACTCATCAAATTATATGTAAGTTCAGCAGTCTCATTTTACAGATAAAGAAACTAAGTTGCAAAGAGACAGTGTTTTTTCTAATAACATTTCCATATACTTTACAATTCCCTTTTGATTAAGACAATTTTGAAGGTGAACAAATGGAACCCATGAGTAAAATGATCTGCCCATTGTCATAAGCAAGTAAGCATCAAAAGCTAAGATCTAGACCTAGTTTGTCCCTGGTACACAATCACATAACCCAAACAAACCAGGCTAGACGGCTGGGGGAAAATTCGTAGTTAACTGCTTGAATCTATATTCTCCTATTCTCGTCTTTCTAGTTCTCCAGTGCTGTAAAAAAGAAGGCATCCAATGCCACAATTATTATAGTTATCATTGCCTTCATACTGATTAAGTGCTGTAACCACTTGATATCTCAATATTTCTACCTAAATTAGGATTCAGAAGTAAAATTGTTGTCATGGGGATATGTATTAACATGCTTATTTGAATTAAAAAGTATAATAATTAAAAAAAATAAAGTAATATTCTTTCTGACATAAAAATAAATCTGATTTGGCAAATTGTTTTTCTAATTAATTTATAGGCCAACATTTTCTGTAAACCAAATGAGCTGTATAGTCAGCTGTAAAGCTTTGAAAAAATACGTTTCAGGAACAGAATAAGATAAAATCATTTTATCCAAAATGTAGTATTGGAATACATATATTGAAATTAACAACATTTCATTTTTTTCCCAGCCTTCTGAGACTATCAAATAAAGCAAGAAGCCTTTAACTAAAAAGTCAACTGAAAAATTAATATATATTTTCTAAATCTAGGTAATGCCTTTCAATATACTTTGAAATTGAGGCAGTGAATTTCTTTAATAATGTATACTAATGTAAATTAGTAGTTTTTTGCTAGACTGCTATCTTTCCTTTGCTTTTTATAGAGCTGAAGTCAGATCAAAGACCAGGGCTAGGGTGAGGTATGTGTATGACCCTAAGGGTATGTGTATGGCCCTAAGAGTCATACACATACCCACCTCTCCCCTCCCTTGTACAACCTTGTAGGTGAGAGACCCTCCTTGCTTGTCTCACCATAGTACAAGTCAGTTGAGATATTAGTGGACAGACTCAAGGCATGTTGTGCTATTAGATCATTTTTTGATTTTCATTGTAGTGCTTATAAGTGTTCAAAGAAATGCCTGTCATGCATAATGAAACTTCTCTTTCTGAGCAGACTTCTTTATGCTTACTTATATAAAAATAATAAATAGATATAGGATTAATGCTGAATCTGGCCTCATTCTTGTAATGTTATAATCATCCATGAATAAATGGACACATTTTTAAAAGCTCTGTATTAGTTTCCTGTAGCTGCTATGACAAATTACCACAAACTTAGTGCTTACAGCACAAATTCATTTTCTTACTGTTCTGGAGATCAGAAATTTAAAGTGATTCTTTGGGGCAAAAAAATCAAAGCATATAGAGGGCATCATTCCTTCTGGATGCTCCAAGGGAGAATCCATTCCTACCTTTTTCTAACTTCTAGTGGCTACCTACATTCCTTGGCTTGTGACCCTCTATCTTCAAAGCATATCATTCCAACCTATGCTTCCATTTTCACATCTCCTTTTTCTGACTTTGACTCTTTTACCTCCATCTTCTATGACTTCTTGTACTACATTGGCCCAACCAGAGACTCCAGGAGAATCTCTCCATGTTGGCATCCTTAAATTAATCACATCTTCAGTGTCCCTTTTACCACATAAAGGAAGATAGTCACAGGTTCTGAGGATTAGGACACGGGCCTATTTGGATGGGGTATTATTCTGTTTACCACAAGCCCCCCATTTCATTAAGAGACATATTTTAAATGAAATTTTTATATTAATTGTAAGAATACTTTACCAACATTTATATAATTTTCTGTTGTTTGGATAAATTTTGTATAAATAATAACTGCTTAGTATCTCAATCCAAAAACAAGGATTTTAACAATTACAATGTTGTGATGATGGAAAACTCAAGTAAATGCAAAATTCTATGTGAGTATGTGTGTTCTTATTACAGAAGTTCAGTGAATGACAATGTAATAAAATTCCAAATATAAAAATATACTATACAAAGATAAAATTTCATGGGAAAGTTTAATGGATATATGAATTTAAGAGGAAAGTGAAATGATAAATTTCTGAAATTTAAGGAGACTTATTTCATGTAATTTATTTATGGATAAAGGCATGTATCCAATCACAAGTGGCATTTAGATCTCATTGGATCTGTTAAACATGTGAATGAATAATCTTATTTTAAAATTTCAATAATTAACAATATGCCAGAAATTATATATTTTTCATTTATTTAACCACAGGATAAAAACTTTTAGATGAGACTGTAAAAATGTATCATGGGCAAAATATAATTTTTCAAAATTATTTTTTAAGATAAATGAGCAAAAGTCTGTAGCCTGCAGTTGTAGGTTATGATAGGCACACTGAAATATTGTTTGAGGCTTGGAGAATGCCCATCAGTACAAGGCATGACTGCAAACAACATGATATGTAATCATTATCCAACCTATATTCACTCCCACTCTTTCTGCCTGGATAAGATTTCTTATCTATAAAATGATAGTAATACCCCTTGCTTTGTTCCCAGGACTGTTGTCAGTAACAAACAGGACAATTTGTCTGAACTATTTTTCATAAAATACAAAGTGCAATACAAATGATGATTATTAGTATTAATGCTGCCTATGTTTACTGAAGCACTTGCTAGAAATAGAGTTTTTTCCTGCACTCTCTCTTTAGGAGAGCTGACTGTGCCATGAATCTGCTTACGAAGAACTCCAAAGATCAGGTAGGAAATCCTGACAAATATGCCCCTTCTCATTAAATCATCCCTAGGGGGAGACTTCCGTGGTAATGACTGGTGACTGTTTACTTAGTTGCAAAAGTTCAGGTCACTGGAGAGTTTCCTTTTATACAAAGTATTTCAAAGAGGGCTTTTAAAGGTTACATTGAAATATGTCATCCTTACCCCTCAATCTTCATGCTTCTGACCTTGGAAGGATACTAATGATAGCTTTATGAAAGGGAATTTGCTGCTCTCTGGAAGTACTGGCAATAATTACTTGGGGAGAAAAGCTGATGGTTTTCTCCTCAGGAGGAAGACGAGAGAGCTTCCACTGGTTGTCAGTCCTTTGGTAAATTGAATGGCCTTTCTTATGGTAATATACAGAGCTGTCTGAATTGGGGATTGTATTGACATTTCAGCATTATCTGAATTGCATGTTAAGAGCGGCTCTGCCAAATTAAAATGAATGGCAGGTCAAAGTAAAAATTACAAGCTCTTTCTCAATACTCACAGCACGTATTAAGTGTTCTTTAATTCTGAAAGTCCAAAAATATTAGCCAGTCTAAGTGACAGAGACACACTTACTTTCTAGGAAATGTAGGGATATGTGAAGTTTTAAATCTCCATTCCAACTTGCCTTCTTGGAAAGTCACTCTAGAGCTCTTTGCCAGTTTTTGTTTTCAAGTCTTGGGTAGCTCCTTACAAAAGAGGGCAGGTTGGTGTATTGGAAATGACTGGAAATGGAGTTTATGAGGCTCTAATTCCTTTTCTACCTTTAATTTACTCCTTGGCATGTGGTTACTCACTTTCTCTGGTTCTTATTTTGTATAATAACTTCAGACTGTTGTGTCAGTTCAGCATTCAAGCTAATGATAATGATCACAGTCAGATTTAAACCACTCTCTAGACTGAACTTGAGATGCAGAAAAACACCAGCACTGACTTTACAAGAAGTAAATCTTTCTTTTTAAGCAAAAGCCCACTTTGGCTTGCTCTTCCATTCTGGAAAGCTATTAGAATGCCAGTCAGTGGGTAAGACTGATAGTAGTATAAGGCCCTGACATTTCTCTTTCTCCTGGGTTCTTCTTTTGCTCCCTCAGGATTTTTTTCCCATGAAACTTAGCTTTGGAAGCTGTCCTTCAATTAGACATCTGTGGCATAAAGCCTGCATCATCTCTGCTCTAGGCAGTAACGCAGTCTCTTGTGCCCTTGTACTTGTCTCCTTTTCCTGGCTGTGTGATCTTCTTGGACTAGTTTTCCCTTTCATCAGTTTTATGATTGATAGACTTGGAATTCAGTCATGAGTATAGAGAGACAAGGGAAAAGGAGGTTCAATTTGTTTGGCTTTAAGTTTACAGGCCTGTCTTTAGGCAAACGAAAATATTACACAAGGACAAATCTAACTGAATAGGCTACAGAATGGAGCTTTGAGTCAAAGCCTCATAGTAATCCAATGAGTGCATTTTCTTGAGTGTTATGTAAGTTATATCTTTGCAATGCTGTAGTTGTTATGGTCCTTTTCAGATAATAAATAACTTGGACATGATTTTAGGCCAAAGTGAATGAGCTGGCGGAGAAAGTGAAGAGGCAAAATCTGAACACATCCCAGAGGAACCTACCTTCACCAATATTTCCATCTTTGTCTGATTCTTTATCCTCTTTATCTACTAGATTCTGCACCATAGCCTATAAACATGTTCATGCTACTCACTATCTAAAAGAGTTGACAATAACAATAGCAAGGCCAAATATGTGAGCTGGGTAATATTGGAATGAGTGTTAGGCTGAAGTGGCTGGTGGACATGTAGCAGTTGGGGATGTGTGGTAACTTGGGGAAGAAGTGAAGTGAATGGAGTGAATAAATATATAAATGTATATATTTTGCACATACATCAGAATATACTTTTTATGTAGAATCTGGTTCTCGCTCTCCATAATGGTTTTGAAATCTTGTTCTAAAAGCATAGAGTTGGACAGGGGATCATGACCTCCAGATAGTCATTGTTGTGATTATGGTTCTGCTCAGTTGTATGTGGACATTGCAGAGGTAGAAATTACAGTCGCTCTTCAGTTGGGGGATGTGGAGGAGCTATTGTATATGAAGTGCTCTTTAATTAAGGAGCTGGTAGCACCTGAGGTATTCATTCATTCTCTGTCAAAACCTGAGGTAGGAGTGATAAACTGAAACCCAAAGGGCTATCGAGTGGTACAACTGCATTTAGAACCCATTTAACTGCTGTGGTCCAAGAGTAGAGTATTAGGCCAGCTCTGAACAGAGGACACCTCTTCTGGAAAATGGCGATGTGTCTCTTTCTGAGGGGAAACATCCTGTGAGGGAACTAGATTGGCCATTATTAATATAATCCTACTAAAATTGGTATTTCCCTCAAGAATTTCAAATCAGAATCCTTGAAAGTGAGGCCTGACCATAACATGTGCTTTAAAAATATTCATCCTGGGACCTTGATGTATGCCTGGCTTGAGCTGCTGTTTGCCAACTGTGAATTTAATGTCACAGGGTCTCTTAAAGGAAGAGGAGGTTGGAGCTAAATATTTAGTTTTCATAACCACTTGGATTCATGGAGTTCAATTGTCTTTCCAGAAAGTCCCCAGTTTAACCTAAACTATCCTTGACACCTGCTTTTGGGTCTCATTTGCCAGAATACAGAAAGGTCATCCTACCGTTGCTCTGCCAATCAGACTCTCCAGGGGTTGAGTCAGAGAGATCTCATAGTTCTTCCAGGCACCCTCAAACATAGATATTGGACTGCTGCTGACACTAAGGGCTTTCCCCTTCTGTTTGTGTCAGCATGACTTCGAACTTGCTGGGTGGAGGACCTCAAAGGGCAGAGGGTGATAGGTCTTTGAGAATGCAATGCTTTGGGCAAAAGTGATTATAAACTGAAGCAGAAAACCCTGGAAAACATGGGGTTCATTGTGTTTGGCATTGGTTTGACTTTCCAGAAGATATCTATCTTCTGTGCTTCTGCACAGAATACTGAGCACTAGGGGAAAAATTTACATAGTCAGGCTGATTGGTGTTCTACAAATGCATGGATTTCAGGTTCTTTTAGGCCCCTGGGACTAGCGGTTAATTTATCCCTATTTATTTTCCTTTCTTATTCCTTGCAACATTTCATCTTGAGAATTTTCCCATGCAATTCAATGTGTTTTGAAAACATCATTTTTATAAAGGGCTGCTTTCTATTTCATCGTATGATTATTTATAATGTATTTAAAACATTCTCTTCTTGTTCAGCATAAAGGTTGTTTCCAATTTTTAGCTATTATGAATAATGTTGCCATGGATATCTTTCTACAAATTGTGGACAAATCTCTTGTTATTTTTTTACAATAGATTCTTATATGTGAACTTGCTGAGGAATAAAATTTAAATATGTGTGTGCACTTATGTTTATGCCACAAATGCTACATGCTTCTTATAGAAAAATCTTATTACTAAAGATAAGCAAATATTGCCCATAATCTCAAAACTCATTTTAATCCAGTTAACATTTTACTATATAATCTTTGGATTTTTTAATGCATACATTGTCATGACTTTTTAAAAAGTTTTTTTAAAACTTATTGCCAAATAGCTGTCCAGAAAGTAATATGACAATATACATGTCTACCTACTGTACCTTGATTATTGTAATTAAAAAATTCAATACATTAGTAAATAAGTTATTTTTATTAGAATTTATGTGACTCTAGTAAGATTGATTGCTATTTTGCATGTTTTGTTTTTTTTATTACAAATTCTTCTTTAGTGAGTTGATTATTATGTTCTTTTCCCTTCCTTCATTCTTTTCTCTTTGGAGGGTAAGGTTATTTTAAAATATAGAAAAATGCATAGAAGAAAATGACAGTCATCTAAATACCCATCATACAGAATTAGTCACGGTTTTCATTTCATTTCAAACGCTCCCAGTCTTCTTTGTTTATAAGTTGCTTAAGTTACACAAGTAGCGTGCCAATATATTGCCCTTTTTAATGATAATAAACACATTTTATATCCAGGTAAAGTTCCCCTTGACCTTGATCCATCCATTTTTAGCCATTCTTTCTCCTCCAGTAAAGCATTAACATGATTCTGGTTTTCCAAAATTTTTATATATGCCTTTATATACATAAATATGCATCCATAGATTATGTATGATATTGTTTTGTGTCTGAATTATTCAACTCATTGTTTTCAGCCAACATGTTTTTGAAATATCCACTTGATAATATAAAGCCACTGCATTCCTTTGAACTGCTGTATGTGCTACCTAGATTCACAGCATATGCACATACATATTTATTTATCCTTTTCCTTATTGTTGAACATTCAGTTTGTACAATTATTTAAAAAGAAGTCCCAGTTCTCTGAGAATATATGTTTAGTTTTCTTTTTCTGCAAAACTACAAAAGTGATGCTCTTCCAAACTCTTTCCTCCTCCTTCCCGCTGGGTAGTGGGTTCCCTTATGACAGTCATTTGACTCAACAGAGTCACTCTGATATAAAACCAGTCCTACTTCAGTCCTTTAAGACTCAGTAATGTACCTTTTAACACTGTAGTTTCATATTTGATTCAAAACAATCTCCCTTTTCTCTTCCTCCCCACCTGAACAAACTTGTGGTTTTAAGGGTATGAACTGGGTGGGGGAAGCATAAACTGCTCATGACTCTTCACCCCCCACTCCCATTATGCCCCCATCATTCCTTTCTCTTCTCCTCCCTCCTGGTTTTGGTCAAGAGGAGAGGAAGGAATCAAACATGTCCTCTGTTTAACAACCCAACCTGGAGACCCTCTCTAGGGCTGGTTGCATGCACTTTCCCAGGTGGCTGATTTCATTGTGGAATAGTGGTATCTAGCTCCCTCCAGAACATCTCACAGCACTCCTTTCAAGCAGCATCCTTGTGGCTTCATGCTGTGGCAAACCCCAGTGAGAGAGTGCCTCCCACTCTGCCCTTCTTTCTGTGGCCCCTGTCTCTGGGCCTAGGTGGCCCTGGCCGGATCCACTTTCTGTACCTATTAGAACCTGGGAACTTTAGGGCACTGCCAGACCCCCCATCCAGCTGGCTGCCCCTCTGAGCTATCTCTCCCTTGTGTCCATTCTGCTCACTCCCTTTCACCTGTAGCATTGTATCTTTGATAACTAAACATAAATCTAGCTGGAGAATAAACAGTCATCTCCTTTTCTTGTAAACATCTATAAACTGTTCTGAGCGACTCTCCTGGCCCTTCCTGTCCTGGCTCAGGAAACTCCCCCAGCAACTATTCTCTTCCTCCCACTTCTCTCATGTGACCATGGATGGGGTGGGAGGGCAGTCACCCGTCAGTTCTACTGAAATGTTGCCTCTAGGAAGGCTCCCGGAAGAGATGGCTGGTCTCTCATATTTTGACCTTTCTCTAGATTTAGAGAGTGTGGGGTATGCAGTTCCTTATTTTCTCAGCTGTGTATTTTAGTTAGTTCTGGGGGAAAAAAAGATAAAAATGCCATTTTGTACCTCACCACAATTTTTTAGTAGTTCCAAGTTTTCACTTTTCTGCACAATACAGTTCTGAACATCCTTGAACAGGCCTTTTGTACACAGGTTATAAACTGCTTGGGATGGAAGACACCTGGAAGAAGACCTGCTGAACCACAAGGAATGCACATTTTTAGCTTTAAGAGAAATTGCAAAATTGCCTTCCAAAATGACTGTGCCAATTTACACTCCCACCAGCAGTGTAAGCAATTATTTCTCCAAATCCACATCATATTTAACGTTATGGGTGAAAAATAGCATCTCATTTTTAATTTTCCCTTCAATATATTCTGGCAGAGCAGAATATATTTTTATCTGATCTTTTTCAGAATTTCCTGTTTCAATGTCTGGCTTTTTATTTATGTGTATGAGATCTTTAATTTTAGAGAATGTCAATGCTTTCTCATAACATGTTTTACTGCCCTCTCCCCCGATCATTAGGTGTCCTTTAATTTAGTCAGAATGAACTTTCTAAAATTTAAATCTTAACATAGCATGTTCCTGGTTAAATTTTGGTGTTTCCAATTCTTCCAAGATAAATTTCAAAGTCTTTAATAGGGAGTTCACTTCTGTACACTTGGCCAGCTCATCAATGACCATTTCCTGACTTGCACCCTATGAGTTCCATTTAAATGAATCCATCTATGCCCAACCACAAATCCCACCCCTTTCCGTGACTCCATATGTTAATGTGCCTTTTTTCCTTTGTCTCTGGGATAGCTCCTTATCCTTTGACTCTTACGTTTGAAATCTCTGCTAAGGCATCATCATCTCCTGTGTTATAGCCTCTTTTCTCTGATTCTTCTTCTCTTTGTGACTATAATGCCCTCTGTATACTCTTCTAATAATGCTTATGTAACAGTTTATGATCTCTTTGTGGGCAGGGTTTATAGCTTACTGATTCTTGATATCCTCATATTTTGCATGGTGTTAAACACACATAGTATATACACATAGCATGACCTAATTAAAAAATTGGATGAAAGAAGCTAAATCATAGAAATCATAGTTAGCAAGTCATGAACTATTTGGAAGAACATATACATTCATTTGAAGGGAGTGAGAAGAGATATAATTGTATCATGAACAGTGAATTTGGTAACTAGGGAAGGTGAGGGAACACATCAAGAATTGAAATATAGGATGAGCAAGGTTTAGTGATTCAAGAAATAAATCACTTTATGCGATGATATTTTACAATGGAATTTTCTTTTCAGATATAAACAAATAGACATCAAACGCCAATGTGAACATGATAATGTACAATGCAGGGTTCACAAAAAGAGATGGCTGAAAACACATCAGACAGTTTTTAATCCCCTCTTCCAGATCAAGCAGATGTAAGTGGACTGAGAGTGGAAATTAAAACAGAATTTGTGAAGAAGATGTTGGGGAAAGCTGTTGCTGCACAGAGTTCTCCTACCCCTCTCAAGTGAAAAGGGTAGGTGTCCCATACTTCAAGACTACGAGAAAGGCTTCACTGGGACCACTCAGAGTTGATATATACACTGGACGGATGCCTGGCGTCTGCAAGAGAAACTGCTAATGCATTGCCTGGTTAGCTGCTGACAAAAGAGACAGAGTAAAAGTGGCCATATTGAACAGTCTGTGCTCCCAATATTTGTCAGTGTGAAGAAAACATGACTTTTTCTCAAGGACCAGTGTTCAGTCAGGGGTAAGAGAAAGCTAGGAGAGAGTCAGAGTGTTGCTTGGAGGGGCAAATAGCATCAGAAATAAGCTGAAGGTAGTTTAGTTTTCAGGAGCTGAGGATGGAGCAAATGACCAAACAAGCTAGAATGGAGATCAAAAGAACTGTAGGTAGAGAGCCCTCAGCATGATCTCAAAGATTCTATGAGAGCGTCAAAGGAAAAAGGTTCAACTTTAAACATCTTTCAGGTCCAGAAAAAATCCAACAGTCAAGTGAAGACTTTTCTTAACCCCTCTCCTTTCTTTATTTCCCATGGTTCAATCTCAAGTGGTCAGAAATGTTAGTTAATAAAATGTGGCTGATGAGTAGAAGTGATGGTGGGAAAAGAGACATGAAGCCAACTATAACTTTTTCCCTCACTATGGGCTTCCTCTAGCAACAGTTCAGAATTTGGCAGGGGGTGGGGAGAGAGCAAAAGCCTTAATTTTAATGAAGTTTGGAATTTTCAAGATATATGGTGACTGGACATTTCAATACTTAACATAATTTTTAAAATCTTTAAATCTTAAGATTATCATGAATGTTTTGTAGCGTGCTTGAATCACCTATAGGGACAAGAGCAGACAAAAACTCACTGAATAACTGGGTAGCAACAATGGGAGACAAAGTAAAATTGCTTTATGTTTTCATTCCGTAAGTCATGTTTGTTCAGCACGCCGATTATATTTTACTTAGAGCCCAGTGAGCACTTCCTGTGCAGTGAAAGCTCCTTGAAGGCTCTAAGCCAGGCTAAACCATATTTAATAACTTATATGATAAATCAGTTATATTTTATAGACATGTAGCTTCTTCTTGAATTTTCCCTAGATGTCAATGCTTAGGTTCTTCAACTTTGGCCTCTGTCTTTGGACCTCTTTGGTCCAGTTTAATAAGTGAGAAGTTTCACATGTGACAGGCCTGATTCAGATAATGCTGAAATAGATTTTAAAGCCCTCACATTCTGGCCTCCTGGTTAGAATCAATACTATTGATCACAGTGGCTGAGTTGGCCAGACAACTGCTACTCCAAGAAAGGAAATTCATCAGTTTGCTGGTGAATACTCACAGGAAGAAATGGACATTTTTTTCAGAGAATGATGTGTTTTGTGTGGCTGGCTTAGTAAATCCAGAGAAGAACAGGGGTGTGCACTTGACAGTCTGCTCTATTTTAAGCATCAAAACTTGTATTAAGGGTATTCTACATTGAATTTATTACAAGGTTATTGCTGATTTCCAAAGGAAAAGAAGGTTTTTCTTTATTTGTGGGCTGGTTAATCTGAAACAGAACCACTATGAATGCTATGGTTTAAGGAATTTATTACAGGAATTAAACCTCACCTACTTTCTGGAGGAGTTGTAGAAGTAAAGGTCTGAAAAAGGGAGCTAAAGGATCAGAGAAAGGTCACTAACCAGCCTAAGAGAAGGTTAATGAGTTGGAGCTTTTAGGGGAAAATGGAACTTAGGCCCTTCTGAAAAGAGAGCCTGGTGTAGATGTCTTTGAAAGGCTGGTGGTTCTACATGGCTATCACTTCTCAGAGTTCACAGCATAGCATCTGCCAGGGGGCTTAATGTGCTGTTAGTCAGCAAGACCAGCAATATGGAAGGAGGGCCAAATATGGAGTGGGAAAGAACATGGGCCAACTGGAATTTGCTGACACCTCCAGTCATCTATTACCATCTCTAATTAATAATGAACCTCAGAGTATGATGATGGCTTCTTATGTCTATCATTTTTGGGAGATAGCCATTCCTTTTATAGCTGAGCTATACTCCTTGACATTATATTATTTAAAAATACTGAAGTATAAGGTTAACTTATAGAATGGGAAAAGGAGAAAGAAATAAGGAACGGGAGGGTGGGTAGAAGCAGAGTCAGTTAATACCCATCTGCAAATATATTCATATCAAAATAGGGAAATACACATAGCAACTACAGTTTCCATTTCTGTAACCATTCACATGATCATAGCTGGCAGTTATGTCTTTCTTCTAATACCCATTCTTTATTCCCTTTGCCTTCAGCTAGCACTTCAGCTGGTCATGGCCCTTGTCTATGAGAAGGATCAAAACCTTCATTTCTGTATGGGGTTGTTATATTGTTCCATGAACTTTTACCACAGGACATAGGGCTACTAAGAGTTACACTGGGGGATCTCCTGTATTCTATTCACGTTCCTCTGTGCCCACTTTGCATAGAAGCACCCAGTTTCCTCTTGATAGTCAGGATCTACCACCAGTCAGTTTAGTAACCCCATCTTTGCCCATTCTTTTGTTGGTGAAGGAGATCAGAGTGACAGTTGGCAGTTTCAATTTTTAGTTTAATGGCATAATAACTGTGTCCCCTGGTGGAAGCCTTTCTGTCTTGGGAACTAATGCATGAAAACCTCAGATCCCAAAATTACGAGGTGGGGAAAAATCTTTGCTAGACAGTGAGTAATAGTCAATGGAGTCATTCCCCTTTCTTTCCCTTGAATCACAGATCCATGAATACTAGTAAGGAGAAATAGCAACATACATTCGCAGCAGGCAAAGAGCATTTACCACGTCCTGAAGGGGACCACCCCAGCTCTGTAAAGTGTTGTCACCCAAGTGTAACTCTAGATTATGGGGTTATGTGTGCCACTTCTGGTGCAGCACCCTGACCTGAAGTTTTCCTCTAGCTTCTACTTGATCTCCTCCTTTAGTTTCTCTGACACTTGAGACAGGCCTGACAACACTAGAACATAAACTGTTTGACTTTCTCACTTAAGTACACAAGATCAAGTCTCTGTAATAAATCCCATATTCTATATCATTCCTAGAGCTTATGTTTCTCTTGTTGTTGCTTAATAAGTGCATACGCTTGACTCCTTCTATCCTCTGATCACATCATTCCCTTTGAATTTGAAGAGCCCAGTTCAATGTCAGCAACTCTTAGTCTAATTTCTGTGATGTAGAGAACAGTTACCAAAGAACTGTTCAAGTATGCTGAGACTCACTTTACTAATGCATTTCTTAAACTCTTGATGAAGGGAGTGTCCTGGAATCCTCATGGAGATCAAACTTAAGAGGTAGGTGAGCAGGTCTTACCCACTAAATCCACTCTGGTAATTCTTGTATCTCTAAGACTTCGTATATTTCTTTATAGTAGGTCAAGTATGTGTCAGCAAATGATCTATATTACATAGGCTACATTGTAGGCCATGTTTGGAACTAAGCCTTAGGTAACACTCAGGCAAAATTTAGTGTCACTGTCACTCAAAGCCACTCAAGCTAATACCATGAATTTAGAGTCTGTGCTTTATGTTTTTATTAATATTAGTACATTAGATTAATCCAAACTTTTGTTCTTTCAACTCTGATCCAACATTCTTAGGATAGATTTCCATACATTTTTGGACATGTTACAGTCAATATCAATTGAAAATATCTTGCAATTTTTTGGTGTGTATGGCACCTTCTCATGGGTTATGTTTTACATCTTGTTTTTATTGGTCCTACCAGAATTTGAGTCTAGAGAGAGGTCTAGAAGCAATGAATATGTCCTGCAGTCCTCTTCAGATTAGTACCTCAGGAGAGGCCATTATATGTTTTTCAGGCATGAGGAAGCTTACCTACTCAGACAAAGTAGCAAGGCCTGCTTCTACTGGCAAAAGGGGCTCAGAAGAATTTAGAGATGTGAGGCCCTCAGCTGCATTGCAATATGCCCATTAAATCCCCCCATCCAAATTTTCAGGATACTGTCCCTTCCCAATCAATGCTATATATTTAATATAAGAGTCCCTGTGATATTGTGGATGTAATATTAATTGTACTTTAACCACTCACAGTTTTAGACTTTTGGTTTGATTTTCAAAAATCTCAGCCCTGTGGTACAGGAGATAAGGCTTTCTTTTAGAGCAGTCATAGAAAATTTCTGATCCCTTACTTGGACTTCTGTAGGGAATTTAAAGCTGCAAGATCATAATATTTTTTCAAATCCTCCAGTGCACCTATAATTGACCAATAATATGCCTTATTTTCATGAAAATTTCATATGGCAGCAAGATCCTGGTCACCCAAAGCATTGCCTTCTTTTGGCAGTTGAATACAGATTTCTGTAGGTGATAATTTAGTTAACTGGGTTGTCACTGAATGCCCTGGACTACCAATGTGCTCTTTACCACTGGCAACAGCTCATTAGTGTTCTTAAATCTAATCAGATCAGAAAGCCAATTCCAGAATTTCCATTCTAAGACTTCTGTTGTTTCCCTGCCCTCTCGGGTACCAAAACTGCATCATTCGAGGTATACCCAGGGTAGCAGAACCACAGTGGGTATTGAAAATGAAAATTTATTATGGGAATTAGAAGTTACATGATTGTGGAAAGGGTTGAAGAATTGAGCTTGCAAGGAAATATGGAAGTTGGCATATCCACTTCCTAGAGTAGGACAGTGAGGAGAAGTTGGAGCAGAAGCTATGAATGCTGTTGGACCTTCATGACTACTGCCTCTGTGAATTTTCAGCAAAGCATTTGATAGTAGGTATGGCAGAAGCTAAGTGGATCTCTGAAGATCATGGCCTTAAATCTAAACTATTCCTGTGTGTGTAAAGCTGTTATAGATGGGACCTTTTGGTTAGATTTAGTTAAGGGACCTTACTTTTAATTAGATAACTTCAGTAGGCATGACCCAAGGTAGATCTTAATCCTTTTACTGGAGTCCTTTATAAATGGAGGAATAAAGTACTCTGACAAAGGGAAAAAAGCTGCGGAGATCGAGAAACCCCAAGAGGCTGAGAGAGAGAGATACCAGAGGCCAGAGGTGGATGGCTGGACTTAGTGTAGCACAGAGGCATGGAAAGAGGTCGCCAAGAGGCTGAAAGAGAAGAGACCTGGTGGAGAGGGGAAAGATTTAGCCATATACCTGATCACCCACAGCTGAGCTTGGGGAGAAAGTGAGCATGGAGGAGAAGACAGAGACTGGCAGAGCTGCCATTATGCCCTGCCATGTGCCTTATTGCTCACAACTCCAACTTGGTGAGACAGCATCTCTTGGTGATGCCTTGATTTGGACTCATCCACAGCCTCAGAACTATAATCTTTTAACCTAATAAATTCCCATTATAAAAGCCAATTAATTTCTGACATGTTGTTCCCAGCAGCTTTTAGCAAACTAAAACAGTAGTTCTGCAGCTTTTGTCAGTGATCAGGAATATTAGTTTTCTATTGCTGAAAAACAAATTACCACATATGTGTCATCTTACCACAAATTTATTATCTTATAGTATCTCCCAAGACTGTAATCAAGTGTTAGCTAAGGCTGGGGTCTCATCTGCATCTTGGGGTCTCTTTCAAGCTCATGTGGTCATTGGCATATTTATTTCAGTGCAGTTGTAGAACTCCTGAAAGTAGTGTTTCCAAGTTAAGTAAGAGTGTGCCTTTCTGACACTTCACCTATTTTAAGGTTTCCTCAGATTATATCAGACCATCTAGTACAGGTTCTCTTTTGATTCACTCAAAGTCAACTCATCAGTAACCTAATCATGGGGGTGATATCCCATTATATTTATAGGTTCCATCCACACTCAAAGGGAGGGCAATATACAGGAAGTGTACACCAGAGAGCAAGAATCTTGGGGCCGTCTTAGATTTCTGCATATCAGAGCAGTGATGGCAGGTAGAAAAAAAGCTGGATGTGGGGAAGAGAAGGGTGTAGGCAAACTGAAATCTACCCTGACACCTGCATCTGTTTCTCACTACTTTTAACCAATTGCTTATAACTAACAAATTTCAGAGTACAATGGCTGCTACTTTACTTCTTCCCAAATCTCATGCAAGCTTGCCCAACATTAACCTAGAACCTTTTGGGGAAGAGGTTCTAGGAAACCTAATTCTCAGTGTAACCAAGTTGACAATAGAACACTTCAGCACAGACAGGGGGGAGAAAATGCATTCAATTGCACTGAGCAGGGCATGCCTACTCCCTGGAGAATGCATCATGTATGACAAATATTGTCATTGCTTTCACAATGTTCTGTTAATACAACAATTCCAAGTGAGTTGCCTGTTAGTGAAATGAAAGCAACAATTTTCTGTTTGTTCCAGATACAAAGAATAGTTTTTTCCGTGGTTACTTTCATGGCACAGCTGGATCAGGATGAATATTTCTGAAATAGAATTTTAAATAAGTCACATTTTTCTATTTCTTGCTATTTAAATAACAAATGGACAGCAAGAGAATATCATATTTATAATAATGAATATCTGCATTTGTCTCCATAGTGCCTTCCTTAGAGGACCACAGGTGAATTTACCTTTGTCATGCTTATTATCATATATAAGCAAGGGCAAGTCGTAGTTTTATATTTTATATTATTTTACAGTGGGAGAAACAGAATTTTGATGAAATAAAGGAACCTATAAAATAAGCTTAAATGAGAAAATGCCAAAATATCCAAAAACTTTCAAAGAAATTAAACTGGATATGGAAGATAACAAACTAGCACTTTATTAGAGATAAACAAAAGAAATTGTATATTGGGAGAACAAGCACATGGACTGAGCACCAGGAGGCTTTGCCACAAACTTTGTATGGTACCTCTGTCAAGTTCTTCATTTCTCTGCCGCTCATCTCTTTCCTCATCGGAGACTTTTGCATCCCTTCAGCTGAGGACAATGAGTGATCCATCATCATTGCTCAAGGCCTGTTAAATCATTAAATCACTTAGTCACTTAATTAATCAATAGAAGGATTGGAATTGATTTTTTTGTCCAGTTTTTTGAGAGTATTATTCTATTACTCCCTTCCTCTGATTTTTATGGTTAGATTTTCACTGACCTTGGTGCTTTTCCAGGATTTGTACTAAAGACAGGGCCTCTCCTCTAGGCATCTCAGCTCAATTCTATTTTATACCCTTGAATTCCTTACCTTTGACTGATTGTGATGATGATATCAATCCTTAGCTTACCAGCTCAGTCCTACACCTACTGAATCGAGTGACAACCTGGAGAACTTCCCACTATTTGTCTTTTTTATTTCTACTCCAAGGTAGCTATGAAAGGGCATGAAGCCATTCAGTTTCAGCTGGGTCCTCTTGGCTTCTTCACAGCCATGTTACTCTCTTGTGATTTTGTCTAACCTTCCTCCCTTGTCAATACCCTCCACCACTCATGTGCTGTTAAGATGACCTTCCCTGCTCCTCTACTCTCATTCCTTCTCTTACTTGTTTTTGTCATCAGCCTACTTAAATTGGTTCTTAAATCTTGCTAAAATGGTTTGTTTCTTCTTACTTTTCCTTCTGCTTATCTCACTTGCTTTCTCAGTTTCTAGTATTAAATGAATACGGATGATCCCCAAATTTGTGTCCCAGATATAGATTTATTTCCTAATTTTGAGGCTCACATTTCCACTTATCTGTCAGTTATTCTACCTGAAGTTTCTTCCATGTCTTTGAAACCAACATATTTAAAACTGAAATTAATAGTTTTTCTCTTGGTTTCCTCACATGAATTGAATCATTACTCTTCCCATCACTAGCAATCGAAACCTTGGAAAAACTTTGAACTCCTCCCTTTCCTTGTCCCTTCATTTCTGTTGTAAAGTTCTATGAATTTTCACTTCACTCTGTCTAGGTTTGCTGCAAGGTAGTCTGGAACCACCGTTTTGTGGAATATGGATGATGGAAGGAAGGTGGGACTAAGTGAAGCCAGAGTTGCAGAACCTGATCCAGCTATAAAGGACTGGTTTCCTTAGAAGGGGCCCTGTGGATTAATTAGGTGTTATTCAGGATGGTGAACTCTGATTTATTAAGACCATTCTTGATATCCAAAATGTCCAAGTAGAAGGCAGGAGATATTCAAGGGCAAAACTCATACTTGACGTTCAGCATACAACAGGACAAGCACTGTCACAGCCCTCCATTATCAGGGCACTGGCCTAGCTAGACCAGGACCAGGATTTCCCTGACACACCTTTACCTTGTTAATCTTACTAAACCACCGCTCCCATCATCTCATTTGCCTGGTTGAAAATCTTCCAGGCTCTCCAGTTTTGACCAAATGATATACAAATTCTTTTGATAAGCTTTCAACCTTTTCCTTATTTTAGTAACAAGTATCCCTCTTCTGGCTAACCATCCACACTCTCTAGATTGAATCTTAGATTACTTTCCAGCATTGTACTACAGAAAATAAACAAATAAAAATAATCAAATCTGCCAGATAGTGATAGGTGATGTGAGGGAAAATTAAGCAATTTTGGATGATGGAGAATGAGGTGTGTTTGGGTGTGTTATTTTAGACAGTGGTCAGGGAAGGCTACTCTGATAAGTAATTTTATTTAAACAGACCTAAAAGAATCAAGGGAGCAATCCATAAAGATTATCTATGAGAAGGACCTTCCAGGCAGATGGAACAGCAATGCAAATGCTCTGAGGTGAAAGCAAGCTTGATGGGTTCCAGGAAGACTGAAGGAGGTCACAGGGTTGGAGTTGGACAGTAAGGGAAAGAAAGAGTTGGTCATGCTGGTCATTTTAAATGTGATGATCTGTCTCAGTTTCTTCAAAGATCCCAGGTTTATGTCTATTTTCCCAGAAAAATTATTGATATTTCTCTATTCCCTCTAAAACGTGCCCTAGTTTAGATAATTATTTGGTCAGCCTATTAGAGGCCATGGTAAGAATTCACCAGACTATCCATGTCTAGTGACCATGCACTGGGAAGGTTTTAAATTAGAGACTCAATTTCTTCAGAAACTATAATTATTGGTATATATAATATCTTATTTCTCTTTGTTTCAATTTTGGTAGATTGCATTTTTCTAGCAATTTTCAATTTTGTTTAAAGTGTAAATTTTACTGGTGTAAGGTTGTGTCTACAGAATCTGTATAATATCTTCTTTTACATGTCTGAATTGATCATTTGTGTTTTCCCTATCAGTCTTTGATTAGTCTTCTCAAGAGTTGTGGTAGATGAATTGTGTACCACAGTTTGAACTTGTACTTAGTGCTGGTTTGCATCTGCTTGGATTTGAACCCTTTATAAATAAGATCTCTTCAAGGCATTACTTCAGTGAAGGTGTGGTTTAACTGAATTAGGATTTGCTTCAATCTGGATTACCATAGTCCTTATTAGTAAAGGAAATTGGACACAGTAGGAGATGCCTGGGGGCAGGGACAGCCAGAAGCTGAAATTCAATGGAATGGGCAGAGGAGCTCCAGAGCCTAAATTGCACCACAGAGTTGAAGCTATCTTGAGGCTAAGAGACAACTTTTGAACCTCTGAGTCAAACAGTCATTGGTGGTGGGCTACTGGAAGGGAAGGGGGACCCAGGTAGAGCAGCTTCCTTTCAGTTGAAGTCACCCTATAGCAATAAGGGAGTAGCTAACACTTACAACAGCTGGAGGATCTGTGTACTCACCTAGTAAAGGGACTGCGGGTGGGTCATCAACAAAGCTCAGAAGATTTTCCCTCTCTTATTATGGATTTGCCTGGATGTCCTTTTAGTGCATTATGTTTTTAAGTATATGCTTTAAATTTATACAAATCTAGAATTATTATATTTTCCATATAAACACTTTATAATTAAGAGGTGCTTTCAATATGCTTCTTTCTCAAAATTTACTTCAACTGATATTATTAAATTCATATGCGATTTCTTTTGGTTAGTGAGTACATGGAATAAATTTTTCATTGTTTTACTTTCAAACATCTGTGTTGTTACATTTAAATTATGTCTATTATAGGCAACATGTAGTTTTTGTTTTCTTTCTTTCTTTCTAAAATAAACACTCTATACCTACCAAGAAACAAGTCCCCTTGCCCCTTCCCATCTGCTTCCTTTGCCTCTATACATTCGCTTTTTCTGGATATTTGATAAAAGTGAAGTCATACACTATTTGTCTTTATGCCCTGTGCTTATTCTGCTCAGCATTATGTTTTTTGAGGTTCACCCACTTTGCTGGCTTGTCTCAGAACTTTATTTCTTCTTACTGCCAAGTAATATTCCTTTGCATGTATTTACCAAATTTTGTTTATCTATTCATCTGCTAACAGGTCCTTGAGTTGTTTACAGCTTTGGCTATTGTGAATAATGCTGCTGAATCATTTTGCATTCTCATCAAATGCACGAGGGTTCCAGTTTTTCCACATGCTCTCCAATACTTGATATTTTCTCTTTTTTTTTTTTTGCCTTTTTAAAATTAAAAAAAAATCCATTTATTTGAGCAGTGTGGTTTTGATTTGCATTTCTCTAATGACTAATGATGTTGAACATTTTTCCAGTATGCTTATTGGCCATCTCTCTAATGAAATGTCTAAGTCCTTTGCCTATTCTTTTAATTGTCTTGTTTGTCTTTGTGGTATTGAATTGTAAGAGTTATATATTCTGGAAATTAATCCCTTATCAGATATATGATTTGCAACTATTTATTACCATTCATCAGGTTGTCTTTTCACTTTCTTGATAATGTTCTTTGATGCACAAAAGTTTTATATTTTGATGAAATCAAATTTATTATTTCTTTTGTTGCTATCTACAACAAAATCTAAGATTCCATTACTGAATCCAAGGTCATGAAGATTTACCCCTAAGTTATCATCTAAGAGTTTCATGGTTTTAGCGCTCATATTTAGTTCCTTGATCCATTTTAGTTAATTTTTGAACTTCGTTCTTTTGCAGGTGTTTAATTTTAAGTTTTTCCAACACTATTAGTTAGCACCCTTATGAAATATCAATTGGTTATAGATGTGGGGTCTATTTCTTTTTTTTTCCAGCAAATTTTTTTATTGTCTCTTTTTTAAAGATACATAGACCACCTAATATATTACATTAAAAAATATAAGAGGTTCCCATATACCCCACTTCCCACCCCACCCCCACTCCTCTTACATCAACAACCTCTTTTATCAGTGTGGCTGTGTGTCTATTTCTTCATGTGCAAGTCTATTTCATTGGTCTATATGTCTATCCTTATGCCAATACCACACTATTTTGATTACTGTAGCTGAAATCAGGGAGTGAGTACTCCAACTTTATTCTTCTTTTACAACATTATTTTGGCAATTAGGCTCCCTTTTCCATTCCATATGAAATTTGAGGATTGGCTTTTCCATATCTGCAAAAAGTCTGCTGGGATTTTGATAGGGATTGTGTTGAATCTGTAGATTACTTTGGCTAGGATTGACATCTTAACTATATTAAGTCTTTCATCCATGAGCATGAGGTATCTCTTGTCATTTATTTAGGTCTTTGTATTTCTTTAGTGGTGTTTTGCAGTTTTCAGTGTACAGGTATTTCATATCCTTGATTAAATTTATTCCTGGATTCTTTATTATTTTAGAAATTGTTTTTCCCCCACCCAATCCTATTATTATTATCTTTATATCATTTATATACGAACATACATAAACAATTAAGTGTATAGTAAAAGTTGTGAACTTACAAAGCAAACATGCATAATATCATACAGGAGTCCCATACATCAACCCTCTACCAACACCTTGCATTGTCATGAGACGTTTGTTACAAATTATGAAAGAATATTGTCAAAATCTTACTATTAATCATAGTCCTTATCATACATTTGATGTGGTTTCCCCCAAATCCACCCTATTATTATTTTTTAAATATATTTTTTATGACAGAAGTTGTAAACTTGTAAAACAATCATGCACATATGCAGAATTCCCAAACAACAACCCTTCATCAACACACCACAATATGGTGTGACATTTGCTACAGATAAAATAATAGCATCTTATTGTTACCATGTCCATAGTGTATATTTGGCTCACATTTTCCATACTGCCTCAGTATCAACAAAGTACATCTTTCGCATAGATGCAAGAATATTATATTATTACTACTAACTACAGTCCATAGGTCACTCCAGCTGTATTTTTCCCATGCTTCTCCACATTCCCAACACCCTGCAGTAGTGATATGCGTTTGCTCTAACTAACAAAGGACACTCTTGCATCTGTACCATCAACCACAATTCTCATCCACCTCTTGGTTTACTGTGCTATCCATTTGATAGATTGTTCTCAAGCATTCTGTCAATTGGCATTTACATAACTAGACTACCATTTTCAGTCAGATCCCCATTTATAAACTAGCTGTTACTCACTGTGTGTTACCATCCACTCTATACATTTCCACACTTTCACAGTAAAGCTAATTAAAACTGCTACATACATTAAACATCAGTAGTCTACTCAGTCCTTCTCTTAGCTCATTAAGAACCCACTACCTACCACCAGGTCTTGAAGATATTTTCCAATAATTTCTTCTAGAAGTTTTATGGTTCTTTTATTTTTAGTTTTTTGATCCATTTTGAGTTAATTTTTGAATAAGGTTTGAGAGAGGGGTCCTCTTTCCTTCTTTCAGCTATGAATATCCAATTCTTTCAGCACCATTTGTTGAATGGATTGTTCTGCCTGAGCTGTGTTAAGTTTGACAGGCTAATCAAAAATCACTTGACCATACCTGTGAGGGTCTCTTTCTGAAGCATAAATTTGGTTCCATTGTCTTTGTCCACTGTCTTTAGGCCAGTACCATGCTGTTTTTACCACTATAGGTAGGTATTAAGATTTAAAGTCTGGAGATAAGGGTACACTTTTCCTTTTTATGATGTTTTTGGCTATTCAGGACTCCTTACCTTTCCAAATAAATTTAATGATCATGTTTTCAATTTCTTCGTTAATACTGGTGCAATATTTATCAGGATTGCATTGAATCTGTATATAAATTTGAGTAGAATTGACATCTTAATGATATTTAGTCTTCCAATCCATGAGCATGGAATTTTCTTCTAGTTATTTAGGGCTTTTTCGATTTGTTTTAAAATTGAGTTGCAGTTTTCTGACTACAAGTGCTTTACATCATTGGTTAAGTTTATTCATGACTATTTGAGTTTTATTTGTCATATTTTATTTTCCCCACTCTTTTGACACTTTTATGTATACCTTTATTGATATAATCTTTATTTCTAGACTTTCTTCCAGGCCTCTCCTATCTTTTCTTTTCAGGCTCTAGCACACCCTTTAGTATTTCCTGAAATTATGGTTTCTTGCTTAGAAATTCTCTCAATCTTTGTTCATCTGTGAATATTCTAATTTCACCCTCATTTTTGAAAGACAGTCTTGCTGGATATAAGATTCTTGACTGGAAGTTTTTCTCTTGTGGTATCTTAAATATATCAGACCACTGTCTTCTTGCCTCCATGGTTTCTGGTGAGAAATCAGCGCTTAATCTATCCCTTATGTGTTATGCATTGCTTTTCTCTTGTTGCTCTCAGAATTCTCTCTTTGTCTTTGCATTTGACATTTTGATGAGTATGTGTCTTGGAGTTGGTCTATTTGGATTTTTTCGGATGGGGGTATGTTGTGCTTCTTGGACATGGATATGGGAAATTTTCTATCATTATTTTTTCCAATATTTCTTCTGCCCCTTTTCCCTTCCCTTCTCCTTCTGGGACACCCATGACACATATGTTTGCACACATTTTGCTGTCATTTACTTCCCTGAGAACTTGTTCATATTTTTCCATTCTTTTCTTCATCTATTTTTTGTATGTTCATTTCTTCAAGCTCACCAATCCGTTCTTCTGCCTCCTCAAATCTGCTATTATATGATTCCAATTTTTTTAAAATTTTATTTATTGCACCTTTCATTCCCATAAGATCTGCTATTTTTCTATGTATGCTTTCATATTCTTCTTTGTGCTTATCCAGTGTCTTCTTAATATCCTTAATCTCTTTAGCCATCTCATTGAATTTTTTAAGGAGATTTGTTTGAACATCTATGATTAGTTGTCTTAACTCCTTTATGTCATCTGGAGGTTTATCTTGTTCCTTTAACTGGGCCATAGCTTCTTATTTCTTGGTGTGGATTGTAATTTTTTGTTGGTGTCTTCGCATCTGGCTTACTAGAGTATTTACTCTGGGTGCAGTTTTCTCTTTAGTTTTGGGCTTCCTATCCTTTCTTCCTTGCTGGTTGTGCTGTAGGAGCCAAGTGTGTAATTGGTGCTGTAAGCTGTGTAGGCTCAAGCTTCCCTCATTGCTCCAGGGACCAATGAAGCTTCTTTCAACTTTCTCCTTTGCCAGGGGTAGGGACAGAGTCACAGCTGTGTGGAATAATCCAAGTGCAGGCCTAGACTCTAGTTGCCCAGAGAGATGAATGAAGCTTCACTCCCCTTCCTCCCATTGCCTGGGATGGGGGTGGAGCTACAGGTGTGGGCAGCAGACTGTGCAGTGTGGGTCTAAGATGACTGCAATTGCCCTGGTAGACTTCCGATTTTCAGTCTTTGCCAACCAAAGTTACCTGCAGTTACCTATATAAGCTAGCACAGGGCTCCTCAGCCTCCTCCCTGCCAGAGGTGGGGCTGAAGCCTAGGCTATGGCTGCAGGCTGATCTGCGTGAAAGAAACTGGTTCCTGCCAACACGGAGAGTTTCAGTCAGCCGGTCAAAATGGGGGCTACTGACCTATTTCTGACTTGGGCTGATTCACACCCTAGCTGGTTATATCTTAGCCAGCCAAGTTTTAGAAATTATTTTAAATATAATTGTTTTCTTAATTTTCTCTTTGGATTATTCATTGCTAGTGTATAGAAACACAATTGATTTTTGGTTGTTTGTCTTGTACTTTGTTGAGTTTATTTAATAGCTCTAGTAGTTTTCTTGTGGATTCCTTTGGCTTTTTCATAAAAAGATCATGTCATCCACAAATAGAGGTAATTTTACATCTTCTTTTCCAATTTGGATATCTTTTATTTTTATTTCTTGCCTAATTGCTCTGGGTAGAGCTTCTAGTGCAATATTGAACAGCAGGGGTGACAGTGAACATACTTGTCTTTTTCCTATTTAGGGAGAAACTTTTCAGTCATGTTGAGGAAATTTCTTTCTATTTCTAGTTTTCAGAGTACTTTTTACCAAGAAGGATTGCTGGATTTTGTCAATTGCCTTTTCTGTGTCAATTGAAATTTTCATGTATATTTTTCCTTCATTCTATTTATGTGATATATTACATTGACTGATTTTTGTATGTTGAGCCAATCTTGTATTCTTATGAAAAAATTTGACTTGGTCATGGTTCATAATCTCTTTAATATGTTGTTGGATTTGATTTGCTAGCATTTTGTTAAGGATTTTTGCATCTATATTCATAAGAGAAAATGGTCTGTAATTTTCTTTCTTGTGATATTTTTATTTGGCTTTGTTATCAGGGTAATGCTTGCCTCATAGAATCAATTAGTTGTGTCCCCTCCTCTTTAATTCTTTGGAAGATGTTAATTTTTAAATGTTTGGTTGAATTTACCAGTGAAGTCCAGAACTTTTCTTTGGTAGAAAGTTTTTTTAATAATTTCTTTAATCTCTATACTTATGCATCTATTGAGGTTTTCTATTTCTTCTTGAGTCTGTTTTGGTAATTTTTATATTTCTAGGAATTTGCCCTTTAATCGAGATTATCTAATTTGTTGACATGCTATTGTTCATAGTTTTCAAAATCCTTTTTATTTCATTAATGTCAGTAGTGATTTCCCATTTGCATTTATAATTTTTTATTTGCATCATTTCTCTTTTTCTTTGTCAGTATAGATGTTTTCTCAAAGAACCAGCTTTAAGTTTAATCAGCTCTCTCAATTGTTTTCCTTCTATTTTATTTATCATGGGTAAAGAAAAATGACCCAACTATAAGAGACTGTTTATAAGAGACTTATAAGTCTTTGTCTTATAAGATTACTTTATAATCTTTATAAGAGACTTATCTTAGATCCAAAGACACAAATAGGTTGAAAGTGAAAGCATCCAAAAATATTTGATGCAAATAACAACCAAAAGAGAACTAGGGTTGCTATACTTATACCAGACAAAATAAATTATGTTAAAACCTGTTAAAAGAGACAAAGACATTTTCTTTTTACATTTTTTGAGGTGAAATTCACATAATGTAAAATTAACCTTTTTAATGTGTGCAATTCAGTTGCATTAAGTACATTCACACATAGTGCTATACTGCCTCTATCTAGTTCCAAAAATGTATTACCCCAAAATAAAGCCCCACACTCATTAAAGAGTTATTCCCCATTCTCCCCTCTCCTAAGCCTCTTTTAACCACCAATCTGCTTTCTGTCTCTATGGATCTATCAGATTTACATATTTCATATAAATGGAATCATACACTATGTGAACTTTTGGTTCTAATTTCTTTTGCTTAGCATAATGTTTGCAAGATTCGTCTGTGCTGCAGCATGTATCAGTACTTCAATACTTCTGGCTGAATAATATTCCACTGTATGTATATACCATATTTTGTGTATCCATTCATCCACTGGTGGACATTAGGACTGTTTTCACCTTTGGGCTATTGTGAATAGTGTGCTGCTATAACCATGCCGGTACAACTATTTGTTTGAATACCTGTTTTCAGTTCCTTTGACTATATATTTAGGTGTGGCATTGCTGGATCATATGGTAATTCTAGTCATAACTTCTTGAGGAACTGTCAAACCAGTTTCCACAAGTTCTATCATTTTACATTTTTATCAGCAGTGTACAAGGGTTTCAAGTTTTCCACCTCCTTGCCAGCACATTTTTATTTTATTTTTTAAAATTATAACCCTCCAAGTAGGCCATTTACTTTTAATATAATTGTTAATGTATTTGGCTTTATATGTGCTATATTACTATTTTTTTCTCTTTGCCTCCCTTGTTTAATATTCCATTTTATCTTACTGTCTGTCTTTTCTTGTATTAAATATTTTTACCATTTTATTTTTCCTTTTATGTACATATTTTTACAATTTATAGTGCTTTTGCTAGATATTGCAACATGCATTTTTCACTCATTTCAATCTAATACAATGAATAATGTTGCCATTTCTAGAAAATGATAGAATCTTAGAATACTTTTAACTACTTCTACTTTTCTTTTGCCTTTTATGCTATTGTTGTCATGAATTTTAATTCTACAAATATCTGAAAGTCCACAAGATAGTAGTATTATCATTTTTGATGACAGTAATATTAATTTGGATTTACACACATATTTATTCTTTCTTTCACTCTTTAATCCTTTCTATATTTCTGTATTTCTGTCTTGGTTTATTTTTCTTATTCCTGAAAGAACTCTTATAGTATTTCTTTTAGAGTGGGCCTACTGACTACAAATTCAGGTTTTGTTTCTCTAGAAATGTCTCCATTTTACCACCACTTTTGAAGGATAATTTTGGTGATGATAATTTTATTTCATAAGTATTTTAAATCAGCCATTTCTTTGTCATCTGGCTTATTATTTCTGTGAGAAATCAGCTATTGATCCTTTGAAGTAATATATCTCTTGTTTCTCCCACTGTCTGCTTAAATGTTTTTCTTTGTCATTGTATTTTATTAAATTTACTATGATATAACTAGGGATGTCTTATTTGTAATTATTTGTTAATTGTAGTTTTCTTGTATCTAATGTTAACATCTCTTATTGGTTTGAGAAAATTTTTGGCTATTACATATTTAAATGTCACTTCTCCCACATTTGCTATCTTGTCTTCTTCTGGAACTGCAATAAAACACACCTGATTTTAGTATATTCTATGTGTCTCTTAAGCTCTCTTTTTGGTATTTTCCATTGTTTTCTTACTGTGCTTCAGTCCAGATATTTTCTATGGATCTTGCTCTCAGTTCCCTCATTGTCTCTTCTGCTGTGTTCAATCTGTTGTAGAATCCATCTATTAAATTCTTAATTTTAATAGTGTTTTTAAATTGAGAATTTCAGTTTTACTATTTTTATAGATTCCTATTCTCTATGAAATCTACATCTTGCCATTTTTTATTGTACATATTAATCACAGTTATATTACAATCCTCACCTGATAACTCCATCTGTAGGTCTGTCTCAAATATCTTTTTTCCGTTTTGTCCTCTTCCTTGGTATGTTGATCATTTATGATTAAATAATGTATAGTGATTGTGAAAAATTGTAGAGGCTCTAGGCACTGTTCTCTTCATCTGGAGAGGATTTATCTAATTCTCTGTTGGGCAGATTAAGTGAGTCAGACCACTTTAATCCATTCAGGACTGAATTGATTTGAAGCTACTTGAAAGCTTTAAAATGCCCTGCCTATCTGGTTTGCTTCAGTCTAGAGAGTATGTCTTTAGGGATCTCTAATGATCACTTCCCGATTTTTGCCAGGTCCCCCCTTTCTTGGTAGGTCTAGGACTTCTGTTGTCTTTCTTCAGCTTTCGAGGCTACTGCAAAGTTTGCTCTTTTTAGCAGCTTTCCACTTGACTTACCAGCCTCTAGCTCTGAAAATGAGCAGTAGGCCAGTGCCCCAGTGGGAAAGCGTGTCAGCCTTTCTTCTCTTCCCCCTGCCCCCGCCCCGGGGTACTGCCCATCAAGTTCTGGCTGTCTCAGCCATGCCATTTTGCCAAATAGACTTCTGCGTATTATCAGTCATTTGTCTTAGTTAGAAATAGGCAACTATTCCAAGAGTAAAATCGTCATGGAGAATGTTAGCTTACCTCCACATGAATTTCTTCTTTCAAGAATCTTATTCTCTCGGGTCCTGGTTGCCTTAGCATGTCTTGATCCCAATGAACAGTTTGTGTGTGTGTGTGTCCAGTTTCATTTTGTTTTGCTTTTTTATAATTTTTAAGCTGGACATTCTAGTTGTTCTTGATGAAACCCTTAGTCTGCTATAAGATCCTCCATCACGGCAGGAAGCAGAGGTCTCTGGATATATTTAAGAACTAATGTTAGGAATATATCCTGACAGATACTGTCTACTGTTTCTAGATGGCTCCAGGTGCTCACACAATGGATATTTCTGTTACTCTTAGATTCTTCTGACTGAAGCCTGCTTACAAGTAAACACCTCAAACTTGTGTAGGTACCACATTCAAATATAGCTAACCAATCCCATGTTAGCATACCCCTTCCTCACTCTTTTTTTTTTTATTTTAATTTTTTTAATTTTTTATTTATTCATTTTTTTAAAAAATTCAAAAAATATGAGGTCCCCATTCACCCACACTGCCCCACCCCACCACTCCTCCCACAGTAAGACTCTCCCCCATCATCATGACACATCCATTGCATCTGGTGAGTACATCTCTGAGCATTGCTGCACCCCATGGCCTGTGGTCCACACCATAGCCCACACTCTCCCACGTTCCATCCAGTGGGCCATGGGAGGACATACAATGTCCAGCAATTGTCCCTGCAGCACCACTCAGGACAACTCCAAGTCCCGAAAATGCCTCCATATCTCATCTCTTCCTCCCATTCCCCGCACCCAGCAGCCACCATGGCCACTTTTTCCACACCAATGCCACATTTTCTTGATTATTAACCACAATAGTTCATGAATAGAATATCATTGAGTCCACTCTAATCCTTACTGTATTCCTCCTTCCCGTGGACCTTGGTTTGGTTGTGTCCATTCCACATCTATGTCAAGAGGGGGCTTAGATTCCACATGGATCCTGGATGAAATCCTCCTGCTTTCAGTTGTAGGAACTCTAGGCTCCTTGGTGTGGTGGTTGACATTTTTCAACTCCATGTTAGCTGAGTGGGGTAAGTCCAATAAATCACAGTGTAGGAGCTGAAGTCTGTTGAGGCTCAGGGCCTGGCTATCATATTGTCAGTCCAGAGATTCAAATCCCCTAGATATATCTTAAACCCCAGCACTAACTACAATTCCAGTAAAGTAGCATGAAAGGCTTGTGAAAAGAGATCCCATCTGAGTCCAGCTCCATCACACAGAAACACCAGCTCCAAAGAAGGGCCAACTGACATGGCAGTGAACCCCATCTGCCATGACCATAGAACCTGTGGGTCTCTTTAGCCCTCAAAAGAACCAATACCTGGGGTTGTATCTACTTTATCTGTCTCTGAGACTCTGCTCAGTTGTGCATAAGGGCAATCCTTCTGACAACCTCCAGACTCCTTTTTAGAGACTCATAGCCATATAAACTCATTTGTCCTTTCCATTTCCCCCTTACTTTAGGTCAAACAGCATTTTTAACTCCTGTTATTATATGTGGACAGGGATATTCTGCTGGTCCACGTTGAACCTTTAATTCAAGGTCATTTTCTAGTTACGTCATCAGCTGGTACTTGGTAGTGATCCCTCGGTGCCAGGGAGGCTCATCCCTGGGTGTCATGTCCCACGCTGGGGGGAAGGCATTGCATTTACATGCTGAGTTTGGCTTTGAGACTGGCCACATTTGAGTAACACGGAGGCTGTCAGAAGGGAACTCCTATGCACAGTGCTGCTCTAGGTCTTGTTCTTATTTCAGCTGTATAGGCTCACAAGCATAGTCATTAGTATCAGGGGGTCACTGTTGGATCCTCATTCCTTCCTCGTCCTTGCCGTTGCACCTGGGGGACTGCCGCTGCTCCCCTAGGGACCACGACAGAGCCCCCCCCTGGCCAGGAACCCAGTACCCCCCCAGCTGTTGTTTTTAATTGTTTCCACTATGAGTATATCCAAACATTTCCATGCACTCTGGACACATGCCCTGTATAACTCCCTGTCAACCATATGTCCCCTGTCAATAACATCCCATACCAGTATTCCTCCACTGCCATTACTGAACCACTCTGTGATCCAAAACTTCCTGAAAAGTGAAGCCCAATATAATGCCAGGTTCCCTTAATAGTAAAATGGAATATGGCAATGAGTTTAAAGGTTAGATATAGAATACATATTGATTTGGAAAAATTCTACATCTTATCTTTTTCTTTTCTTTTTTCCTAATTATTGAGCTTCTCTTCACGAGAGCCATAGATCACAATATTCATATATACAATATACAGTACTCTCACATATCCATTATAAGACCTTTTCCCTTCCACAGTGATAATCTTTTAACTTATTCATATCATATTTACTGAAACTGATGTACAGATATTGAGACAATGGCTTTCAAACAAGATAACATTTGTGTTTACATTGTGGTTTATACTTTAGGCTATAAACTTTTCTAAATTTTTTAGTTATCCTGTGTTTTACATTATGGTTTACATTATTAGTCTGTCGTCCCCTATATGTTTTTGGTGTAATATTACATGTTTTATATCCATCCTTGTGTACTCTCGTGAAACACTTCTTTTGCCCTCACATTTACTTTGGTTCCATCTATTCTATATCTATTTCCCCCTCCCCTTGGGGCCCACAGTGACAGTCAATCTACATTTCTTGAGGTGCCATGTTCAGAGATACTTGCAACAGTGTTGAGGGCTTGACTTGCTCAACTGCCCTAATGCCCTGGGAGCCACCATTTCTCTTGAGAGATACAGTTCCCTCTATTTGATGGCATTAGTCCTCCCCAGGATGAGGATCTTCCTTCACTCTCATTATATGGGTCTCTACCCAATGGTATAACCCACTCTGGCAAAATGAGCATTCAGATATTCCCTAGGAGTCTGTCCTGCATCAGATTATCCCCTTTGAGTATCTTAAACAGGTAACTTTCCTAATTATATTTTGAAAAGGTTTTCTCAGCATTATACTCCCAACCAACACCTGACAATCTCCTATGTTTGTGTGTTGCCCCACCCTCCCCCCAATTTCTTGGGCAATATTACCCATCCACCCATCCCTAGCCCCCCTCAAACCCCCAAAGCCCCACCCAAAGGTAACCCTATGCCCCCATTTTATCCCTTCCTTGTACACATACTTACCTCCAGCTTATCATAGATTTCACCCATGTAGATGTCAGCTTACATCCTTTCTCTACCCCCTGATTTCCTGTAAGCCTATCTTCCAGTCTCTAGCTCTCTGAGGCAGCTTGCTTATTTCATATCATTGAGGTCATGTAGTATTTGTCCTTCAATGCCTGGGTTGCTTCACTTAACATAAAGTTCTCAAGATTCATCCATGTTATCATATGTGTTTGTAGTGTATTTGTTCTTAAAGCCGAGTAGTATTCCATTGTATGTATATACCACATTTTATTGATCCACTCATCCGTTGATGGGCATTTGGGTTGATTCCAACTTTCGGCGATAGTGAACAATGCTGCTTTGAACATTGGTGTGCATATATCAGTTTGTGTCCCTGCCTTCAGTTCTGCTGGATATATACCCAGCAGTGGAATTGCTGGGTCATATGGCAAATCTATGGTTAGTTTTTTGAGAAACCGCCAAACTGTCCTCCAGAATGGCTAGATCCTTCTGCATTCCCACCAGCAGTGGATGAGTGTCCCCATTTCTTCATATCCTCTTCAGCATTAGTATTCTTCTGTTTTTTTCCTAGCTGCCAATCTTATGGGAGTAAGATGGTTCCTCATTGTAGTTTTGATTTGCATTTCCCTGATAGCTAAAGATTTGAACTTTCCATCATTTTTGAATGCTAGTTTAGCTGGATGGAGTATTCTTGGTTGGAAATTTTTTTCTTTTAGTGCTTTGACTATATCATACCACTGCCTTCTTGCCTCCATGGTTTCAGAAGAGAAATCAGTGCTTAATCTTATGGAGCTTCCCTTGTATGTGATGGTTTTCTTTTCTCTTGCTGCTTTTAGAATTTTCTCTTTGTCTTGAGCATTGGATAATTTGACAAGTATATGTCTTGGGGTGGGCCTGTTGGGTTTTATGATGTTTGGGGTACGTTGTGCTTCTTGGGCATGTACATCTGTCTCTTTCAGTAGATTTGGGAAGTTTTCAGCCATTATTTCCTGCAACACTCCTTCTGATCCCTTTCCCTTCTCTTCTCCTGAGATGCCTATAATACGTATGTTTGTGCGTTTTGCATTGTCATTCAGGTCCCTAAGTCCTAGCTGGATTTTTTCTATCTTTTTATCGATCAATTCTACTATCTGTTTGATTTCCGATGTACTGTCTTCCACATCGCTAATTCTCTGCTCTGCCTCTTCTAATCTGCTGCTATTTGCTGCGAGTGTATTTTTGATTTCTTGAACTATGGTGTTCATTCCCATCATATCTGTTATCTTTTTGCATGTGTTAAAGCTAGTGTTTTCATGAGAGAGGGAAAGAGAAAAGAAAGGCAATAGTTTCAAGAGTGGATAAAAGACAGAAAACAGAACAAAGGTATTAGAATTTAAGAGTTAGACAATTTGGGGATCAAAGACAGGGAGGTGGAACATAGGAGAGACAGTAGATGATGGAGGATATCAAGATGTCAGGGAAAGGGGATAGTGTAGGTAGCCAAATTCAATTCACACAGAAATGAGGCAACGGAGGATGAGGAAACCCAGCAAATGTGAGGTGTTCCCTGCAGCACCTATTGTATAATTAAGATAAAATAAGAAGAAAATGAGGGACAAGAGAAAAGAGAGAAAAAAAAAGAGAGAGAAGAAAGAAAGAAAAAGGGGGGTGGGTGGGTAAAGAAAAGGAACGGGAACAAGTAAGGAAAAGAAAAGAAGATATAGAACACCAACAACAGCAACAACAAAAAAAACCCTAAATAAATGAAAAAAAAAAAAGACCTTGGAGGATACAATGGGAGAAAAGACTAGGAAATAATGCAATATTAGCAACCAGGACATTAAAAAATAAAAAATAAAAAATAAAAAATTAAAATTAAAAAAAGAAAAAAACGCAAACCTTGAGGGCTAGGGCAATCAAGGACCTCAGATGGGTCTCAGGGCATGGTGGATTCAGGGATGGAAAGTCTGTGATTTGCAGACTCAAGAGGTGTGAGTCTCTGGGGTGTGGGCCACCGGGGTTTAGGGGACACAGACCTGGCAACCTCAAATCCAGTTAACAGGGAACCTGGGATCCCCGCAGCTGGGTGCCAGCCCTATGGGAGAGGTCACATCTGCAAACTCTGACCTATGTGTCTGAAATTCACAATTCCCCTTTTCACTAGGGTCTCTTCTGTGGCTGTATCACCAATTCAACTTCAGGACACCTCCCACCCTGCAAGCCCCCGAAACAATCAGTTGGGGGCGCCTCTATATTGCAGCCAATTTAAGGACGCTGCAGATCTGCAGCCAGGCCTAGCGGGCGGGGCTCTAGCTGGAAGTGCTGTATCAGTGTCCGGAACCAGAAATCCCACGCCTCGCAAAAGATTCCCCTAATCGGCTTCCAGCCGCCTCCCACCCTGCCATCCCCTGAAATAGCCTCCTGGTGACATCTCTTTACTGCAAGTGATTTAAGGCCACTGCAGATCAGCAGCCGGCCTTGGGGGCAGGGCTCTAGCCGGAAGTGCTATTATTTGAGTCAGAAATCAAAAATTCCCCACCTTGCAAATAACTCCTGTCTGTCTCACCAAATTGGTTTGCGAAGGCCTCCTGCCCTGTTAGCCCCTTAATAGCCTGCTCAGGGCTTATGAATTCCCCAGTACTGCAGAGTCTCCAGGAATCGCCGCTGTGGTGCTGGTGCCGTGATTCCGCCTGCCCCAGGGGGGAGCGTCCGGCGCAGCCCCTAACTCCATGTAAGAGAGCCTCGATTTTATCTTTAACATGAATTTTCTCTGTTACTTTCCCATGAAATTGATGTTCAGACACCTCCTGCCCTGCAAAATCCCGAAACAGCCTGGTCCTGTTTCTAATGCTGCCCAGCCACTTCTTTGCAGGACAGACTATATCCTTCCTCACTCTTACAAGCTTCCTTTAGGCAACAATAAAAGTACTTGCTCCGAGCCACTCTCTCCCTCTCCCCGTCTTGTGACCAACCTGGTGTTTTCTCCATGTAACTCTGCATGGTGTGTTTTGCTTTCTCCAGGGAACTGTGAGTATAATAAATCTTCTAAGTACTTCCAGTCTCTTGATCTGCATCTGGCCTACCGTACCTCACACAAGGCAATTTGAACAAAATAATACTGGAGATAATGAGCTGTCAAGAATGATTCCAAGTTCTATTGGCTAAAGCTACTAATGGGAAGAATAGAATTGTCATTTGTAGAGATAAGAGGATTTTTGCTGTTCATCCTTCATAGCCCAAGTCAATGGAATCTTGCCAAATGAGCTTCCCTGAACACCACTTTTAAAAATAAAATAGTTCTATATCTGCCTACATTTGGTGCTTTTTTTATGACACTTGGTAGTGGTCAACACACGCTGTTTTTCACTGGGGGCTTGGATATTTTTATTTTCCTGAATTAAACACACCATGGCTCTCCCATCTACTAGATGCATGAACTGGATAATTTATTTATTAGATCTCAAGTTTTCTCATCTAAAATATGGGGAAAATAATATTAATTAATTATAATGTTATAAATTTTGAATGAGAAAATTCATACACAGGGTCTGATAAAATTCCTGGGAGACAATAATGAACAAGTAAGTATTAGCTACATAACATAATGATTACCATAATTGTAATCGGCATTATCTCCCATTCTGGAATGGAATATGCTGAGGACCATTTGTACATACTGTACAGCCATGTATTTGGGTTGATTCTCTGTCCATTTTAAACAGGCATACTCACCCAACAACTCTGCACCTGCAGCCTCATAGAAGCATTTAAGGCAGAGGTCCAGGATTCCATTTTTTCCTCCACTGTCTACTTGCTCCCTATATGTTTTTTTTTTTAATTTATTTTCTATTTTATCCTTGTGTTAGGACTTTTATCAAATCAGGTATCACACCTTGAAACCCATTCTGGGTATTTTGTTTGGCACCCAAAATTGCTCTTGCTCCTACACTAAAATCTCAATTTCTGGTATGAATTCTCAATGTACACTCACCCAATATCAAATTCTTAATCCTGGATTGTCCATACCTCCACTCCTTTCTTCTTAAAGCTGTCAAAAGATATGCATGTGAGCGTGAAGATGTGTGTGTGTACACAAGTGTGCATGCAGATATGTTTGTGATAAGAGGTATAGGAGAGGATTGCTCTCTATCCCATATGGGTTCTTGTAAATATGAGGGATTAGTAAATACCAGCTGAATGAATAAATAAGATCTACTAACTTAGCTTGGAGAAAGAGACCAAGGTTTTGCTCTAATGGAGCTAAAATTCTGGTGGGTAAGAGACAATCCATGAGTAAATGAATAAATGAATCATATAATTACAAGCAATAGTAAAATAAAGCAACATGAAAAATTATGACAAGCAAAAAGGAAATATTTAGATCAGAATATTTTAAAGTCATTTTCAGTGCATATAGTTCTGTGAGCTCAGTGTCATGCTGGACCTCTTGTTAAAATATACACATCTTAGAAAGGGAAAAATCAAGTAATACACTGTTACCAGTATAAACCTAGTAATTCTGGATCTTTAATTTCCTACTTTAGGGTCTATTCTCCATGATCTAAAAGTTATTATTATGACTCCTAAAGCTTTGAAACAAAAGTTAATTCTTTATTGATGTCTCTTGAAGAGGCAACATAAGAAAAATTTTGTGACATAATGCACAACAAATTTCCCCCAAATCCTCTTCATGCATTTCTGCCCCCAATTAATCTTCTCAAGAGCAATCAATGCCAATACCTGAGCCTTATTTCTCTTATTACTACTCATCTTTCTTATGTCGCCCCAAACCCTATCCACTCTTTCTCCTGCATTGCCTTTCTTGCATAAAGGTAGCCCCTAACTTCTAACTCCTCCCATTCAATTATCTACACACTTTATCTTGTTTAGTACATTATAACCTCCATATCTTCCTTAGAAAAGACTGAGGAAATGATGACATGAAATGAGAATATTTTAATATCTTCATCCGTATCATATTTGGGAAACACATCTAGCATTTTTATAGTTGAATGCAGCTAAGATGCATAGTTTAGAAAACCTACTGAGTTCCATATTAACTTCAAAGTAAGCAATAAATATTATAAATGTGTTTTTAGAAGTTCATAACTGAGATACATGGAGTTCAAATTTGGCTTAAATATTGATAAATTTAGGCAATATTAATAACTTACATTTTATAGTGTTCTTTGTTGAAAATGGGAAAAATAAGACCTCCTTGATGGAGTAAACATAATAAAATTATATAAGCTAATTCATTAATTAATTCAACTATCATTTATAGAACATTTACTGTCAGTTTAATATCTGAAGAAACAATGTTAATAAAGAATTGGTAATAAACCCTCAAGGAACTGGAAGTATATGTGGCAATCAAACATTTTAGCACAATACGTTAAGGGTGATAATTATATGTAAAAGGAATTGAAATGATACATGAAATTTAAGGGTTCTGGAGGTTTGGAGGTATTCTAGAAAAGAATTCCTGCTGGTAATTATATGTGTAGAGAAATTTACAAGATAAATAGGATTTTGATGGCAGAAAAAGTATAGGAAGGGAGATCTAGACAGAGAACACAGCAAATTCAGAGTCCAGTGGTGAGATGTAGCCTGGGTTATTTAGGAACCAGCAGGTAAGACATGTTTTGAGAATGTCAGATGGTGGAATGGGGGAAAGATGGGCTGGAGGAAATGAAGCAGGAGAAAGGCAGGACCCATCATTTAAAAGTTTGTTTTTGCCACTCCAAGGAATTTTGACTTTATTATCTTGTCAATGAAGATATAAGGGTGTTACAGTCATTAGGAGCTTGATAGGATCATATTTATACTTTTAGAATTACTCTAGAGGTCATCTTAAATAGACTTTGTGAAGGGAAGTCAGAGAAATGAGAAAGAAAGTCTTTGCACTAATTCAGAAGAGAGATATAAGTGAGAGACGTATGTCACCATACAACGTCTGATATAACATAGATGCTTATCAAGTGATAGTTTCTTTTCCCATTTGATAATTTCCTAGGTTAGTGATGTCAGATGTTATTATCACCATTTTACACCTTAGGGTATTGAGTTGTTAACAGTTCAAATAATTTACCCTGGAGGCACAGATTGTAGATGACAGGACTGGAGGTACTACTTTCATGCTTTTTTGCCTTCAAGTTCAGCATTTTATCCAAAATCTATGAGCTTTGAGAATATAAATTAGATAGTAAGTTTTAGATAAATAGAATATAAATTTTCATGAAATGGCTTTTAAGATTCCAAGTACGAATCAGATCCTTGGTTAATCAAGCCCCATCTCCAAGATTCATTCATTCCACAAAGAGTCTTAAAATTAGGAATCAGAAGATAAAGTGGAAAAAGAGACAAATGATTTGTTCTTATGGACCTTAAATTCTGGTGGGTGACAGAGATCAAAAGTAAATGAATAAGTGAAACATATAATTATAAGGAATGTTAAAATAATTCTACTTGGATAATTACAAGGCTATAGTATATAAAATGATGGCAGAGTCCGTTTTAGATAAGGTCTTCAGGAAAAATCTTTCTGAAGAAGTGATATTTGAATTGATGCCTATAGCAGTTTGATATAATTGATGAATTCCAAAAAGGAATATTGGATTATACTTATAATCTGATCTGTACCTGGGCATGATTGAGTTATGACTAGGGCGTTGTCTCCCCACCCCTTGGTGGGTGGGGACTCACAGATAAAAGGCGTGGTGAAGAACAGAGTTGAGGATTTCTAATGTTAGAGTTTGATGCTGAAGACCTGGGAAGTCAGCACCCAGAGGAAAGAGAAACAGCACCAGGAAGGACCCTTGAACCTAGAGAATAGCAAGTCCCAGAATGTAGGAAGCCAGGAAACCCAAACCCTCTCAAATGTTGGCAGCCATCTTGCTCCAAACAGACTTTGGTGAGGGAAGTACTTATGCTTTATGGCCTGATATCTGTAAGCTCCTACTCCAAATAAATACCCTTTATAAAAACCAACCAATTTCTGGTATTTTGCCTCGGCACCTCTTTGGCTGACTAATACAATACCAGAATAGTTTAATGGAGCAAGCCATGTGAAAAGGTGGGCAAAGATCATTACAGGGATGCATAAGGAACTTCAATGTTAAAAGACTTGTGAATCCTTCAACTTTGTTATTTTTCAAAATGGCTTTGGCTATTCAGGGCCCCTTACTCTTCCATAAAAATGTTATGACTGGTTTTACATTTCTGAAAAGAAGACTGTAGAGTTGTGATGGTGATTGTGTTGAATCTGTAAACACTTTGGTAGAATTGACATCTTAAAAATATTTGGTGTTTCAGTACATGAACAAAATGTCCTTCTGTTTATTAGGTCTTCTTTGATTTCATTTAGCAATGTTTTTGTAGTATTCTTTGTGCAGTCTCTTATATCCTTGGCCTGATTTACTCCTGGATATTTGATTCTTTTCATGTTATTGTAAATTGCTTTTTTTTCTTGATTTCTTCTTCAGATTGTCCATCCCTATTGTATAGATACTACTGATGTTTCCATGTTGAATTTGTACCTCACCACTTTGCTGAATTTATTACTTACAGTAGCTTTAGGGTGGAATTTTCAGGATTTTCTGTTTAGGATCATGTTATCTGCAAAAAGGGAATGTTTCATTTCTTCCTTTCCAATTTGGGTGTCTTTTGTTTCTTTCTTTTGCCTTACTGCTCTGGCTAGATCTTCTGGTACAATGTTGAATAACAGTCATGACAGTGGGTATCCTTTTCTTATTCTGGATCTTAAAGGGAAAGATTTCAGACTTTCACTACTGAGTTTGATGTTAATGGTAGGTTTTTCATATGCAGCTGTGATGGTTAAGTTCAGTGTCAACTTGATGAGGTTATGATGTCCAGTTTTTTGGTCAAATAAGCACTGGTCTGATTGTTACTGTGAGAATAGTTTGTGGATTTAAATAACAATAATTATATATGTAATTGTAAACTGCATATATAATCAACAAAGGAGACTGCTTCAACAATGAAAGAAACCCTAGGGAATAAGCTGGAAATCAACAAAGCCCAGAGAATCCGGTAGAGACTGCCATGGGCATTGCCATGGAACAGAAAAGCCAAGGTTCGAGGATGGTCAACAGCCATTTCTTTCAGCAAGTTTTATTAGTATTCTGTGTATAGCCATTTATATCCTTGATTTAATTCATTCCTTGATATCTGTTTCTTTCTTTCTTTTTTTTTTTTTTTTTTTTGGATATCTGTTTCTTTAGTTGCTTCTGTGAATGATAGAAAGCATCACCTTGATGAAGCCTTTATTTGGGAATTCTATTCTCAAATCTTTGAGTCAATAAATTCCAGTTGCTTTAGCCAACCCATTTTGTGGTATTTGTTTTAGCAACCAGGAAACTAAGACAGATTTTGGTACCAGGCATGGTGTGCTACTATTACAGATTCCTAAAATGTAGAAACAGCTTTTGAAATGAGTCATGGATGGAGGCCATTTTGAGGTACACAATAGAAAATGCCTAGGTTGCTTTAAAGAAACTATCAGTAGAAGTGTGGACATTAAAGGTACTTCCAATGAAGCCTTGGCAGGAAATGACAGATGTGTTATTGGAAATTGGCAAAATTATATTCTGATGTTAGATTGAAAGTGGAACTTATAAGTGATGAACTTGGATATTCAGCTGAGATTTCCAATTAAGTGGGGAAGATGCAGCTTGGTTTTTACTTTCAGCTTGTAGTAAAATGTGACAGGATAGGGATAAGATAAGAACTAAACTCTTTAAGTTTAAATGAACCAGAAATTCATGGTTTGGAAAATTCTGAGCCCATCCAGATAGCATGCTCTAAGATCAGGGTTAGAAGCAGTCTTTCAGTGACCTACCTGAGCTTTTGGGAAATGAGTCCCCAGAGAACAGGGATACATGTGAAAATTTAACAAAACAACCCTTTGCTAAAGAGGGTGTAATTGAACTTAGATCCAGTCAGTTGTTTCAGTGGATGTCAGGATTGGAGTTATCCAGGAAGTATCTGTGGAAAGTCATTCTGTCTGATGGTTTGGACCCCTGGGAACTGCATGCAAAGCCGAAAATGTTTTTATGAAATTTCTATGAGCAGAACTACTGCCAGCCTGGACTGAAAGGGGCAGAAAAGGAACAAATTGTAAGAATGGTTTCAAGAACAGAGCTATGAAAGCTGAGATCTGGACTAAAGTGATCTCCTTGAGCCAAGAGAGTGGGCACACCCATGTGTATGGACAGGGCAGGTCTATCCTTGTACTTGACACAAACCCAATGCTCACAGAGGGTAGGGGCTGTGTCCTGGCGTTTGAGGGAAGCACAGTCACCGTTCAGATGCTTGAAGCAAGTAGGGCCTACATGCCGGTGTTTGAGAAGAGCATGACCACTGCAGAAGTCTTTGGAAAGGGGGATGGGGTTGCCACTCCCACAGGACCAAAGAACAAAGCATCAAGCCAGAGATGACTGTCAGATTTTGAAATCAAATGGAGTTTTCCCTGCTGGGTTTCAGAATTGTTTGGGACCCATAACTCCTGTTTGCCCTCTGAGTCCTCCTTTCTGCTATGTGAATGTTTATCCTATGCCTGTCGCTCTTTTGTATGTTGGAAACAGATGACTTTCTTTCTAGGTTTTATCATTCAAAGTCTGATAGAAAAATTTCCCCAGGACAGACCATACTCGTAACTGATTTTGGTGAGATTTTGTATTTAGCACTGTTGCTGAAAGGACTTACAGCTTTAGGGATGTTGCAATAAATGAATGCATTTTGCATGTGGAAAGAACATATCCTTTTGGGGGTCCAGAGGACAGACAGACTGTAAGGGTTTGGAGCTATGTGCCTGAGAAAAGAATGTTCTTAATCTAAATCCATTCCTATGGGAGTGAACTCATTGTAAATAGGACTTTTGATGAGGTTCCTTCAGTTAAGGTGTGACCCAACTGAATCAGGTTAGGTCTTAAACCTATTACTCTTACTGGAGTCCTTTAAAAGCAAGGAAATTTCAATACATAGAGAGAAAGACACAGAGCAGTCAGAAGCTGGAGGTCATTGGGACCTGAAAGAAAAAGGAGAAGTCAGGAAAGGTTGCCACGTGCATTGCCATGTGACAGGAAAACCAAGGACCAACGATTGCCAGCAGTCAGCTCCAGAATGTCACAGTCTTCTGGGAAAAAGCATTGCCTTGATGACACCTTAATTTTAGACTTCTTCTAGCTTCAAAACTGATTCAATAAATTCCTGTTGTTTAAGCCAACCTATTGCATGGGATTTGTTTTAGCAGCCAGAAAATTAAAATAATCTTTATCATGTTGAGGAAGTTTCTGTCTATTCCTAGTTTTCTAAGTGCTTTTATTAAGAAGGTGTGCTGGGTTTTATCAAATGCCATTAATACATCAATTGAGATTCTCATATATATTTATTTTCCTTTATTCTGCTAATGTGGTATATTACATTAGTTGATTTTTCTATGTTGAACCACCTTGCATACCTGGGATAAATCTCATGTTATCAGCTGGGAGGGCATTTTAGAAGTAATACTTATGCACATCTCAGGCAGATCTCACTAAGAGCCACAGTAAACAAAACTGAAACAGTGGTGCTCCTGAAGGCCCTAGAAACATCCAGACAGTATAGGCAAGGCACACAACTCCTTGAAATCAGCACCCCATTGGTGGACCTTACTTTGGAATATATGACAGCCTATTTCACCAATGTAACAGAGGTAGATTCATTTATAATTTTTCTACACATAATTCTTCTACCTCTTTTATTTGAACCTGTAATTAGCACTATACCCACTAAATATATGTCCCGCACACTTAAATCTTCAGTCTTTTCACATGTCAGTTGAGTCCTGAATCTCAGCAGGGTTGAAGCCAACACAACCCTCCAGTTCATCAGACTCACCCGGGACAACTAACAAAATGATGATGATGGACAACCCCTAACCCAAAAAACAAAGAGTATATACAACTGCAAGCAAAGCAATTCCTTCTATCTGCTCCATAATATCTAACCCTCCTCTCAATTGAAAGCATAACAGGCATCACCATCCCCAAATCCTCAAGGTTGAGAAATGAACAAACAGAAGGGGGAAACACAACTATGAACCAAAATAGACTTATTATTATTGTTGTAACAGAAGGACTTGTGACATTGACATAAAGTTAGTGGTTACCAGAGGTTCTGTGGGGAAGGGAAGGAAAGAATTTGTAGATATAGGGCATTTTTAGGGTGTTGGATTTGTTTTCCATGATATTGCAATGATGGATACAGGTCATTACACATTTTTTCAAATGTATAAATCTGTACAGTCAACAGTGTAAACAATAATGTAAACTATAGACCATGGTTAGTAGCAATGCCTCAATGTGTTGATCAAGTGTTAACAAATGTATCACAATGATGTAATATGTTATTTATGGGGAAAATGGGGGAGGAGGAAGGGGTGAGGGATATGTGAATCCCCTATATTTTTAATGTATCTTTTATGCAATATAAAACTTCTCTCTAAATAAAGTTAATTATATGGGAGAAAAAAGAGTTCAGAAATTAACCCTCATATTTATGACCTACTGGTTTTTGACAAGAGTGCCAAGTCCACTCAATGGGGAAAAAATGGATGCTGGGAAAACTGGATGTCCATATGCAAAAGAATGAAAGTGGACCCCAGCTTCATCCCATAGACTAAAAACAACTCAAAATGGATCTAAGACCTAAATATATGAAACAGAACTATAAAACTCCTATAAGGAAACAAAGGAGAGCATCTTTAGGACATTGCATTAGGCAATGATTTCTTAAACTTTACACCCAAAGCATGTGCAATAAAAGAAAAAATATATAAATGGGCCTAACCAAAATTAAAAACTTTTGTACATCAAAGGACATTATCATGAAAGTAAAAAGACAAACTGCAAAATGGGAGAAAATATTTGGATACCACATGTCCATTAAGAATTTAATATCTAAAGTACTACAACTCAAAAACAAAAAGACAAACAACCCAATTTAAAAAATGGGCAAAAGACCCAAACAGAAATGCACTCAAAAAGATCTTTAGCCATTAGGAAAATGCAAATCAAAGCCATAATGAAATACTATTTTATACCCACTTGTATGGCCACTATTTAAAAAATGGAAAAATACAAGTATTGGAGAGGATGCGAATAAATAGGAACATTCATTCATTGTTGGTGGGAATGTAAAATGGTGCAGCCACTGTAGAAGACAGTTTGGCAGTTCCTCAGGAAATTAAGTATAGAATTACAATATGGCCCAGCAATCCCATTGCTAGGTATATACCCAAAAGAATTGAAAGCAGGGACTCCAACAGATATTTACATGCTAATGTTCACAATTAGAAATTCACAATTTCTAATGCGGGAAGCAACCCAAGTGTATATCTACTAATGAATGGATTAAAAAATATGGTATATACATAAAATGGAATATTATTCAGCCATAAAAAGGAATTAAATTCTGGTTCATCTGATGACATGGATGAAACTTGAAGACATCATGTTTAATGAAAAAAAGCCAGACACAAAAGGACAAATATTGCATGATTTCATTGATGTGAAATAATTAGAATGAGCACCCTCAAAGAGTTAGAATCTAGATTAATTGGGACTGGGGTAGGGGTAGAGAATAGGGAGCTAAGGCTTAAAATGTATAGAATATTTCTGGTGATGGAAAAGTTTTAGTAATGGATGGTGATGATGGTAGCACAACATTGTGAACATAATTAACAGCACTGAATTATATAGTTGTGGTTAAAAGGGAGAATTTTAGGTTGTATATATGTTACTAGAATAAATATTTTAAAAAACATAAGAATGTACAACACAAACAGTGAACCCTAATGTAAGCCATGGTTAATAGTACAATTATATTAATATTCTTCATCAATTGTAATAAATGTACCACATCAGTGCAAGGTGTTAATAATAGGTAGATATATGGAACTCTGTATCTGAAACATGATTTTTCTGTAAACTTACAACTTCTCTAATAAAAAACACACACAAATGATAAACCATTTCACGCTTATTAGAATGACTACTATTAAAAATGTAACAGAACAGGAAATAACAAGTGTTGAGGAGGATGTGGAAAAATAGGAACAACAACAAAAAGAGTTAAAAGACTTGAAGCAAATTATGTTGTGGTCTATAATGAACAAAATGGGAAATGTAGGTGGGGCTGAATGAATAAGACTAAGAGACTCAAGAAATAATCTTACAAAGCGGGAGGGTATGGCACAGAAATGAGTGTAATTTTTTTTTTTTTTGGTCCTGAATAATGGAGTGTATAGTGATTTATTTACTGAAAAGACTTGCAAGGGAACTTTAGGATAATATCAAGATATATAAGGTTGAGAGGACCATTGGAAATCCAAGTAGAATCACTCAGATATTTTAGTTTAGAACTCAGGGAAAGACAATATCAGAAACAGAAATGTCATAGGCATCAGTATTCAAAAGGTATTTAAAAGCTATAGAATCAGGAAAGATTATCTAGGAAGTGAGTATAGGTAGAGAAAAGAGGGTCAAAGATGGGTTTTTACAAAATTGAGATTCTGGGAATTGGAGGACTTGCTGGTAATAGACACTGAGAATCAGTCAAAGAAGTAGGAGAAAAAGCAGAACATGTATTCCCTGAAGTCAAGTGACTGAAAGGTTTTAGGAAGGAGAAAATAATCAACTATGTCAAATGCTCCCTTGAGACCAGATAACATGAGGACTGATAATTGACCAATGGACACTGTTGTTTCTTCCAATTTTATAGGTAAGGGAAGTGTGTCTAAAAGACTTCTAATAATTTGCCCAATGTCACACCAATGATAAGTGGTCTTGCAGCTTATGGGTTTAATCATCCTATTGTGATCCTGAGGAAAGGAACCAGGACTTCTGTTTGGTTCAATGAAGAATTATCCCTAGGTAATCAGTGATGAAGACATATAATTGCTCCTTTCTGAGGCCCAGAATTACTTGGGGTTCTTGAATTTTTACTAAAAACTCCAGCTGCATCAGTAATGGTTTACTTTCTCACCGTTATGGTTCATACCAATTCCAGGACTGTAGGCTGTGTGTTATTCCTGTAACCTGACCATACCCAGAAAATTAGCCTAAAAGTCACCACGTCAAAGAATGTGTTAAAAACACAGATTCGTTGGTAATATTCTGTGCAATAGACCTCTTACGATTTGGTCTGCAAGTCCTCAATTGAATTAAAATAAAAACATTTCTATTCATCTATTTTGTGTCAAATACTATGTTAGTTGGTGGGCCTATGTAGATAAATTTAGCGTCAGATGCAGGGTGGATAGTTTCTTATCTAGGGTGATCCTGGCAATACAATTGAATTGGAGTCTATTAGGTCTCCACATAATTTATTCCCTGCATGAAGTATTTCTGCCTTGGATTTGGGGAATACAGAGAAGGGAGCCAGAAGACCAGAGACAGGAAAATGTTTTTCAAAGAATAGGATAATTGATAGATTAATTGATTTCTTTTCTATCTCTTTACAAAAAGCATTTGAGGATGTTTGCCAAGATATACAGAGTATGAGTTAAATATAATTAAACACGGAAATTAGGGGAAAAGAAGGGTAAGATGACTCAGGTCAAGGATAAGGACTGAACACACCCAATAATCCTAAATGGGAAGAATTCACAGATGTTCTCTAATAGGAGAGAAATGCAATAATTATGTTAATCTGTACTTTTTTAATCAGAGAAGACTCTTACTTCTTTCTATGAATGAAAAATTAATATATATTCATGTTATTTGGCCCTTGCCTCAAACCCTCCTTTCAGGACAAAACAACTCTCTAATGTGGCCTCAACACAGCATAGACTTCCCTCATGAGGATGAGTTCACAGGCAGTCTCTCTCTTACACCATTCCATGCACCCACCAGTCTAGTGTGCCAATGGGAACTCTATAGGAGATGTTCTCCTGTAGAGGACAAAAACCTCTCAACATTAAATTTTAGTTGCAACTTCCTAATTGTTTAAAAGTCAGCAATCATTTTATGAGTTGATTTTCTATGCAAATCAGGGCTCAGTTCAATTCAGAGCAAATGTGCAATAACAGTAAGAACAAAACCCAGAATGCTTCCATAAATATGATGACTGAAAAAACACACAAACCATGACTAAGTCTGACTAACTGTGTGAAGTCTAATTTTACAGGACCAACATAATCTCTCTCTCTTCACACAGCTTTCTTCACTGTAAACAAAATCTAGTCTGATTGTTTTGGAATCAATTTGATTTGAGAAGACACTGAGGCTCTGTCAATACTCAACAAACAAAATATGGGCAAATCCCATCCCCAAAACAAAGAACATCTTTAATTGCAAGCAAAACAATTCCTTTCCTCTGCCCCATAATATCTATGTCCACTCTCAGCCTGAAGCAGGCAGAGCAGACGTCACCCCAAGTCCCTCAAGACGGAGGAGTGAACGAAAATAAGGAAGAAGTGTAACCATGGACCAAAGCAGATTTACTTTGATTGTAGTTATAGTCTTGTGTTAATAGAGTAGCTTGTAATATTGATATAAAGTATGTAGATATATATGTCAAGGATGAGTGAAAACATGGATAACTAAATACACGGAAATAAATCTAATGAAGCATAAAAAATACAATTTCCTTATATGGAACTGGAATTATGTTTTGAAGATATTAATTTTCTTTTTCTTAAGGAAGTTGGGAGAATGAAGCTGGAAATTCCTTTCCCAGTGGAAACATGAACCGCAGATGCTTTTCAAGCTTTTTGGGTAATACTAAAAAAGAGAAAAATTCCTAATTCTCAAGGTGGTTAAGCAAAGCATATGAAAAATAACAGAGTGAAATGAATTTGAGATTTAGAGTCAGAGGATTTGTTTCAAGATTTGTGTATGAATCAGAAAATCTTTGTATGATTCAGAAAAGCCATATATGTCTTTTCTGAATCTTAGTTTTCCATGCAGCAAAAAATAATAATTCCTACACTATTGGATAGTTGTAAGAATTAAGTGAGAAAATACACTTGAGTGTTTTTTAGATTATTAAGAGCTAAATAAAAAGTAAACATCGGGAAGTGGACTTGGCCCAGTGGATTGGGCATCCACCTACCACATGGGAGGTCCACAGTTCAAACCCTGGCCTCCCTGACCCATGTGGAGCTGGCCCATGCGCAGTGCTGATGCGCACAAAGAGTGCCGTGCAATGCAAGGGTGTCCCCTGCGTAGGGGGGTGCCCATAAAGAGAGCTGCCCAGCACGAAAGAAAGTGCAGCCTGTCCAAGAATGGCACCACACACGGAGAGCTGACACAAAAGATGATGCAACAAAAAGAAACACAGATTCCTGGTGCCACTAATAAGGATAGAAGGGGTCACAGAAGAAGACACAGTGAATGGACACAGAGAGCAGACAACTGCGAGGGGAAGGGGAGAGGAAAAAAAAAGTAAATATCAAGTCTTAAAATATTGTGTCTCTGTATTCATTTGCTGTGTAACTTAGCTTTAGCCAATGCTTTCTAGACTTTTCTGAACTCCCTATTCCAATTTTTGACATAGAAAGAAGTGGAGACTCAGATTAATTATATCTAAAATTTGTTTAGAATGAACAAATTTCTGCTGTTGGCTGAAAATTTAATAAATTATGGATTTGCTATGGTCTTAAAGTTAGAGAGATTTGATTAGTGTTAAACACAGGACCCTTTCCAAAGATAGTTAACTATTTTCAAGCTCTCCGCCCATGTTGCTGAAGAGAACCAATTTTTAAAGAGTCCTTTAATTTCAGCATCATGTGCTCTAATAATTAAAGTTCTGCAACGGATCTTCTTTTATACCAAAGTGTGATATTGGATTTTAGCACCAATCCAGTGAGTCAAAAGAATATCAGATATATATTCCTGATAGGTCTAGTGTGGCTTCAAATCTGTCGTCTTGATGAGAAAGCCTAGGAGGCAGGAGAGAAAGGTGGAATTTTATTCACAAATATACATATGGCCAAGATTTTTGTCCAGATTCAAATACTTATCCAAGCTCTTGTTCAGGCATTTCATGAGTATCTTAAGCTTTTGGAATGTGGCAACACTTCTAAACTAGGATAGGAATTTACAGGGCAGTTACTTGAACGTTGCTTTCCTTTGCAGTAGTCTGCTTCCTGGGGGACTTTTCAACAGTTTGTGACATTTGTCCTCATCACTATATGGCTTTTTCCTCATTTGCTTAAGACAATTCAGGCAAGTTCAGGTATGACATATGCTAAGCTCTCAACATTGTAAGTTCAGCAATATAAATTCTGGTTGCTCCGGGGAAGCAAGGGTAGAAGCAGGATGATCAGTTAGGAAGTGACTGCAATTGTCCAAAAATCTATGACAGAGATTCTTAAATTTCAATGTGCAATAGAGTCACAGAGAAATATCAAAATGTAGATTTTAATGGGATGGAGCCAAGAGATTGTATTTCCCCAAGTTCCAGGCAAATTCATGGAACACATTTTGAGTAGAAAGAATAAGGTCTGCCTATACTTTGTTTCTACCTCTTTGCCTCTGTCCTTTGACTTGATGCTTTAGTGCAGTGTTTCTTTACTAAAGCTGCACCTTAACTCCAACTGAAGAGTATTAAAAAGCACTGACGTCTGACTCCATATCCCAGAAATTCTGATTTAATTATTCTGGTGGAAGGCTCAGACATACATATATTTTTAAATCTCTTCAGATGATTCTAATGTGCAGTGAGGATTGACAGTCCTGGCTTTAGTTTATCTGGCTTGATCTCAGCTTCAACTTTCATGCTGCTTTCCAGTTTCCCTTGTCTCTAGGCTTCAAAGCATGCAGATCACTTACCATCCAACAGAACCCAGGATCTGAGCACCGTGCTGTAGCCGTGATCTATCCAGCAGAGAACTTACAATAGATGGCTGTTTGGTTGGTGTCCCCAGTACTTGTTGCTCCCACAGCATCTTTATTATTTTATTTTGCCATGGTTTGTTTATATGCTTGTGTTTCTTGCATGCGCTTATTCAAGGACAGGGACTGTGTTATATCCATCTCTATTTTCCCAGGCTGTGGTACAGTGCCTGGCATAGTCTGGACAATCTGTACAGATATATAGAAAAAATAAAATGAACTGATGCAATGGGTTTGGTAGGCTCACAAAAGCTCTCCTTAAAATTCTTCATGAGGCATTCTTGTGTGGAATATGGATGTTACACCTAGCTGCTGCCATTTCCCAAATGTGGGCAAGAAAACCTGATTGAAAAGAACACAGGCTAAAATAAAGTTAAGCTAAGCACCTGATTTCCTATATATCCACACAGAATTTTCCTGCTGAAAATTCCAGGGCACTATCACTCCTATCATAATTTCCAAATCATTTATAGGACTTACTGTTACATTTCCATATGTATGTGTGCCATGTACATTATGTTTCCATAGATGTGTGTTTGCATAGATGTGTGTGATGTTTATATTTATATATGAAATTGAATCCTCACATAAACATACACAGTAAGTGTTATTTTAATGCTCACTTTACTGATGAGGTAAGGCTGGCAGAGAAAGGTTAAGCGACTTGGCATGGATCACATAGCTAGGAAGTGGCAGAACTGAGATTTAAAGCCAGCCGTTTGGGTCCAGAAATCTTGTGTATAAACACTACCCTACATTACCTCATTGTACCCTGCCTACACAAACTTTGACTAGTTCAGAAGTAAGTAGAGAAATTATCTCTGTTCTAAATACCTCACCTCAGATTTTTTGTTTTTGTGTTTGTGTTTTACTGGCTACATCTATTATGCTTATAATCAACTCACATCTAAAATTTTAAAGTGCCATTAAATCTCTTAAATTATTCTTTCTCTCTTTTATATATTCATTCACTTCCTATAATCTGGATCCTTCCTATCAGCTTCTAAAATGCCTTTGAAGTTTTATAGTTCAAATGAAAGGCAGAGGATAAAAACCTCTTCTAACTTCTTATTTCCCTTCAGTTGTCACTCCATCTCTCCTCCCTTTGTTAGTATTATTACTATTATTGTTATTATTATACTTTATAATACCAGGCACCCCCATTCTTCACTTGTGATTTAATCCTCAGCCCAATCCAGTCTGGCCCCTGGCCCCATCACTACACCAAAACAGGTCTTATTCACCACCCATGAACTTTATATCATTAATTCTGACAGTACTCAGGCTTCCAATTACTTATCTTTACTTATTATGTTATCTTTCATTAGCCTCTGACAGTGTTAGAAGTCTCTTGTTGATGCATTCTTTCCTTCAGTTTCCATTCCCTGGGCTTTCTTATGTTTCTCTGGCTGTTTATCAATCTCCTTCCCAGATGCATTTTACCTATGTAGCAATTGAAAGGGAGAATTCCTCAAGTTTTGCTCACAGGTCCTCTTCTACTCTTATGCAATGCTTTCTTTGTAGATGATCTTCTCCATCCAAAAGTTTCCTTAACCACACACATGCAGGTTAGACACCCTGTCTGAACTCTCAATAGCTTATTTGACCAATAGTGTTGGATGTTTCAGGGGCCCATCAAAATTAATGTCTTAATGTGAACCAATTTTTTCTCCACCTGCTCCCAAACTAGTTATCTTCCTGGGTTCTCTAGCTCATTGAGTGGTACCTTGCTTTATCTAGGCATGCCACCCACATATTCAGAAGTCATCACTAACATCCTTCTATCTTTCATTCCCTTTATCTAATCCATTGACTACACCTCTTCAGGATCTATGATTGTGCATATCTCTCCACTTCCAACACTTTCACTCTCCTAACTGATATGCCTACATTGGTTCTCTCTATCCCATTTGCTCTCATCAAAGGAGATTTTTAAAAACTTATATTTTACACAAAATACTTTTATTTTAAAATGAAACCTGATCATGTCACAAATAAACATATTCTTCCACTTCCAGCTCCCTTTTAAACCTTAGGACAAGAACCAAATTCCTTAACATGGCCCACAAAATTGTCATAATTCACCCTTTTCTAGTTCTGCAGCCTAATTTTATAATATAACCCTCTTTCCTCCCAAAATCTGCCTCCATTTCAGCTACATTATGTTTCAGCCTAAGTTAGACTTTCAAGTCTTGATACCACTCATCCCCTCCACCACAGAGTATTTTTTTAAAGGATTTATTTATTTATTTACTTCTCTCCCCTCCCCCCTATACTTCCCACCCCAGTTGTCTGTTCTCTGTGTCTATTTGCTGTGTCTTCTTCTTTGTCCGCTTCTATTGTTGTCAGCGGCACGGGAATCTGTGTTTCTTTTTGTTGCATCATCTTGTTGTGTCGGCTCTCCGTGTGTGCGGCACCATTCCTGGGCAGGCTGCACTTTCTTTTGCACTGGGCGGCTCTCCTTATGGGGCGCACTCCTTGAGTGTGGGGCTCCCCTATGCAGGGGACGCCCCTGCGTGGTGGGGCACACCTTGCGTGCATCAGCACTGTGCATGGGCCACCGCCACACGGGTCAAGGAGGCCTGGGGTTTGAACCACAGACCTCTCCTGTAGTAGGCGGATGCCCTATCCACTGGGCCAAGTTCGCTGCCTCCACCACAGAGTTTTAACACATACTGTTTTTCTGCATGGTATGCTCATTGCTCCCCTTCATGTGGTAAGTTACTATTTGCTCTTCAGGTCTAAATTCATCATTACATCCTTAGAAAATCAATCCTTGACATTGTTTACTATGTTGAGTATCTCTATCATATGATTTCATAGCATCATGTATTTTCCTTTCTTTGTACTTACAAAAGTGTTCATTTTATTATTTTTGCTAATATTTGTCACCTTCACTAGAATATAAACTTCATGAGGAAAGAGACTGTCTCCATTACGCTCATGTTTTATCCCCTCTACCTAACACAATACCTGCTGCAAAGAGTCACTAAAATAATTTTTGTTCAATGATTGCAAAAGTGTCATTTACAATGATTTTTGTTAAGACAATCTGAAGGCTTTCTTTACTTATGAATTTATTTGCTTATTTTTAACTCCCTGTTTATTTGGAGTTGGTTGATGAGTCCAACATGATTTGCTTTTCTGAGGTCCTAAAATAATGTTTATTTTCACCCTTAACCCTTGATTTTCTTGAGTATTATTTTTTCTTAAGTTATACAAAGCTGTACAGTCCTACACATGATGATACTGACTGTTCAAAGTCACTTTTTTCCCACTACAGAGTCTATTTTTCTTTCGATAGCCTAGCCTGAACTCTGTGAACACCACCTCTTGATTCTTCTCTCCAGCTGACAACCTGGTTCTGGGGGATGCAAAACACAGGGCTTTTTTCTCTATTTCATCAGTTTCAATGGTTCTACATTTTGCTCAATTGACAAGCACTTGAGTCTGTATCTTTTCTTTTTCGGGAGGTTTCTTGGGGCTAGTTAATGATTTTTCAAGCATTTCAGACTCTCGAATTATACTTCCTTCTTCCCCCATGCCTGACACATGCAGACCCACATATATCTTTGAGAGGTAGGTATTCATCACAGCCTGTTACCTGAGTGGAAACAGATGCTCACTGCAGAAATCCGCTTCAGATTGATGCACACAGAATAATCATCCTTCCAAGACAGACTCACTGCAGTAAAAGAGTAGAGCACATTTGGATTAAATGAATAAATGAAAAAGAAGAATGCAGTAGAAAGGAAAACATATATGGAAAGGACACTCTTAAGTGGCAGAGCTCAACACAGTAATAAGACCATCAGGCTTAGCCTTCTTGTTTTACAGATGCAGAAACTGAGTCTAAGAGAACTGAGATAACTTGCTCATGTAGTAAAACTAGCTGTGGCATGGACTTCTGCTTCCCAGGCCTATTTGGAGATCACCTATAAGCCTACTTGCTTATAGGCTCCTGTGTCATTGACTGCCTGTCTGGTTGATTTTTGCCTGTCCCATCTATAATCAAGCAACCTCTCTCTCTCTGAATTAAAACTGCAAGAAAAAACATGTAAATGGTTAGAAATGCAGTTATTTTCATATATATATATATATATTATATATATATATAAATTTCAAAGAAGATTTTCAAAGCTACTTCTGTTTCTATTCCTGACCCATAAATAAGTCATTCTAAATATTTGGCTATCTGTTCCTTCTACCGGAAAAAATATTTTCCTTGATCTTGAACCAATTTTCAAATGGTGTTAGATATTCAGTTTTGGACATGGGACACAGACCTATTGAATCAGCTACAATGGAGAAGAGCCAGGATCTATCAACTTGCAGTAGAGAGCAAAGAAAGTATTTATGTGGCCATTCAATAGTGTTGGTGAATTCTTTAAAGTGTACTGTATATAAGAAATGACCAAAACATTGATGAGAGTTTGTGGGCCTGTGGTAATAGGAGCACAATCTTTTACCCCATGGGATTAGGTATTTTTTCCTTCACCTTCATCCCTAAGACTAGTTTCCCTCTTAAACTGGACTAGAAGAGCTAAGCAAAATTTCTGAGTACATTGTGGAGGATAACACCTTTCAAAAGGATTTATTAAATGTCTGCAATATATTAGACACTGTTCTAGGCGCCCATCCGCAAAAAAAGGTAACCAAGATAGATGCAGTCTCCACATTTTTCTTGTAGTTCAATAAATGCAAGCAGCTTTCAGCCTTTCTCATGAATGGGGGGATTATCCTGGCTGCTGAGTCATCCCTCTGAGGAATATACAGCTCAATAAATGGTAGAATTGTGTTGCATAGTTGCACTGAATACTTAGGTAATTGTTTCCTCATAATTACATTCTTAACTGTGCTAGATTCTGACCCATCTTCTTCATCCCCTACGCTCTTTTTTCTGATCTGGTGAGGTATCCCCATGCGTTCCTCTTCCTGTCTGCCATGGCCTCAATATCCCCTCCTTCCATGCCTGATGCCATCCATTGATGAAGCTCTCCCTTCTTTCCTCTCTTTAGAATCTCCAGGCAGAGTATTGCTTTTTTTTATTGGGATTTGCCCTTTTCCTCCCTTAATATATGGAAGAGGAGAAAACTGATCCTGTGGCCCTAGAGAGAGACGTGCCATTTGCCTGATAGTTTGTAGCCAAAGAGAACAGAGCAGCTGAGCATCTGAAAAGGACCAAGAGACCAGACTGAGGCTGCCTGTCATCTTGATTCAACGTGTGGCAACAGACTTTGGTGAGAAACCAACCTTGAGTTGGACTTTTTAGCGTCTTGTAACTGTAAGCTTTTACCCCAAATAAAATACCCTTTATAAAAGCCAACAGAGTTCTAGTACATTGCATCAACACCCCTTTGGCTGACTAATATACCCACCATGGCAAGTCATATCATGAACCAGGGCTCTCATTGCTTTCTTAGTAATGTGATTTGCCCTACATCCCAATTTTTTTTTTATCCCTCCCCCTTGTGGCTTTTTGCATGCTGTCCGCTCTCTGTGTCCATTCACTGTGCACTCTTCTGTGTTTTTGCTTGTCTGCCTTTATTGTTGCGTCACCTTGCTGGGTTGGCACATTGCGGCGCTTGTGGGCTGGGCAGCAATCCGCGCCATCTGTGGGCTGGATGGTGCTCTGCGGCACCTGGGGCTGGGCAGCGCTGTGCGGTGCTTGAGGGCTGGGTGGTGATCCGCAGTGTATGGGCCAGCTTGCCTTCACAAGGAGGCCCTGGGACGCGAACCCAGGGTCTCCCATATGGTTGCCGGGAGCCCAACCGATTGAGTCACAGCCGCTTCCCTATATCCCAATTTTTAAATTTTGACTCCTCCCTGCTCAATAAAATATCTACTCTCCATGGGATTGATTCTAGTTCCAATCTTGGCAGCTCTCAGATCAAACCCTTGATCTAATCCCTGTGATCGCTTTGGATATTACGATAAACCCATAACTACAGGTAAGAATTAATTGGCAATTTTTGACTTCTAAAGTAAATCACATTGTCAAATATTTGGCCAAATTCCCTCAGTGACACAAATGAATGAAAACCCAAGAAAGCTCTTTCATTTATTTATCTTAAAGCATCAACAACTTTCATACTAGTTAGTACAAGTGTTCTCTCTGTGGTTAGAACAAATTTCAGTTATGCATTGTATTCTAATTAACTAAGAGAAGTAGCTATTAGTAGATACAGTGGGTTGCTGACCATATGAATGAGACTTTGAAGAAGTCAGATCACTTGTCTTGGATGATCAGATTATTTTAGAATCTAAGAGTTTGAATGGATTTTGGGCATCTTGTAACATAACACCCTTTATTTGCTATAGAATTAGTTGCCAGCAAATGCAAATGACAGTTGTCCTTTCACTCTAATATAGGTGTCTCACCAGGGATGACTAGAAGGAAAATGACTTTTCCAAACTACTTCTATTGCATTTTTGAGAGCAGCTAAAAGTTCAAATTTTCAGATAGGAAAGATAATTCCCATGGCAACTTTTATATGGAGCTCCAAACAAAAGAATCATTTAGGACAATTGCAGTTATATATGCCTGCTATATACCAGACACTATAAATCCATTTTTCTCTCACAACAAAACTATGTCATGGAAACAGATGTGGCTCAAGCAGCTGAGTGCCTGCTTCCCACATGGGAGGTCCTGGGTTTGGTTCTCATTGCCTCCTAAAAAACAAATGACAAGCAAAATTGATGAGGGAGCCAACTCAGGGGAGCAGATGTGGCTCAATGGTTGAGTGCTGGCTTCCTACATATGAGGTCCTGGGCTCAGTTCCTGGTCCCTGATACCTCAAACAAACAAACACCAAAACCAAAAAACTATGTCATAAATATTGACATCTCTATTTTATAAATGACAAGACAGATAATTGGCAGGGTTGAGCATTATGTCTAAGACCTGCAACTAATATATGGAAAAAATCTGAATTTGAACCCAGAAATGCCTGACCACTGGTCTACGGTCTTTTCAAGGTACCTTGCTGTTTCCTGCCTTATTCCAGCTACAAAACAATGTTTTTCAAAGATTGCTTCTGATTCCAACTCAGGTGATAAGTTTTATGAGCTAGGCATTACAAGATGTATTATGCACAACTTTGTTTCAAAATAGGCTGCTATTTTTTTTGTTGTTGTTGATTTGCAAAAAAAAAAAATCACACTCAAGATAGGCTGCAAGAAGCACAATCACTAATATAATAATGAGGATTTACAACTGTGGCAATTTTGAAAATGAGGAAACCAGTAATGGCATATCAATTTGAAATATGTGTTGTTTTCTACAGAATGGTAGAGAAAAAAATAATAGGGACAAATAGGTGGAAAAGGCTGCTTATATACCGTTTTAAGTTCTTTGTTATTTTCCAAGGGAGTGCAGGATTTTTGCCTGAAACCTGTCTATGTGGGTGGGATTGGGGATGGTTAGTTTTCAGACCTCCCAGCTCTAAGGCATCTATACATTGATCCTTGTCAAGTGACTGCATTTCTCTTGGCAATCCTTTCAAGGAAACTTTTAATGTCTACATGAAAATCTTCTTTCCTTCAAATCTTTCTGTTCCTACCAAAGGGCTGCCCAACCCCTCACCTCTCTCCTAAACTACCTGAAAGAATTTACACTTTACTGATTCTCTTGGAATGTCTTAATCCTTCCAGGGAACTTGATCAATGAGGATTCGAACACGTAGTTAGGAAGAGCAAGGCAAGGTTGTGGGCTCACTTTCCCTGCATGCTTTCTAATTCAGCAATCATAGCACACTACAGAAGGCTGCATAGGTAAAACTGATATCAATGATCCTGGGGACAAAAGTAGTAAGAACAGAGCATGTCACTGGCTTGGCTTTAACAAAATGAATCTGTAATCATTTGGGAGTCACCACAACTGCCAATTTGTCCTCCTCTTTCTCTAATTCCCAGTTTCATTCTAGGTAACACAGTCAGAGTTGTTAACTAAGCAGATAGAATGTGACTTTGTGTAAAATGGCATGAAAGAGAAACCCATATCTCCTTCCTTAGCCAATCGTGATTCTTAGCATTGCAGTTACCCAGGCAAAGTATTTTCCTATTGAGAAAACTTAGGCATGGAACCATAAAATACTGGCTTTTCTTTCTCTCCTACATGCCTTCTTCACTAATGTTTCTAAACAAACTACCTTCCAAAAACTTGTTTGCTAAGTGCCTGCAGCTCTTAATGACAGTGACTGACATTTAACTAGTTGGAGGCTTTGGATGAGGGGAATTTTGGTAGAGGCCTAGGGAAGGATGTGTTTAAACAACACTTGAGATAATGCTAAGCTCTGGGTTGAATACAACTATCCAGAAACTCAAGCATGAATAGGCATAAAACTAGGGAAAATTCACCCTGGTTGCTTGTCAATTTCTCACATAATCATATACCTCTTTCAAATTTTCCATTGAAGAATTTTTTTTGTGCCCCTCCTTTGCAGCTTTTTTTTTTTTTTTTTTTTTTGCTTGCTGTCTGCTCTCTGTGTCCACTTACTGTGCATTCTTCTGTGTATTTGCTTGTCTCCCTTTTTGGTGCATCACTTGCTTGCTGAGTCAGTTCTCCGTGGCGCTTGTGGGCCAGTGGCACTCCACGGCGCCCAGGCCAGCGGCTTTCTGCAGTGCTCGCAAGCCTGCCTTCACAAGGAGGCCCCGGGACGTGAACCCAGGGCCTCCCATATGGTAGATGGGAGACCAACTGATTGAGCCACAGCCACCTCCCTCCATTGAAAAATTTTCATGCTGCAATTCTCAGATATAGATTTGACTAAATCTATTAAATATCTACAACCTCCCAGACAACATTAGGGGATTTATTTACTTGATCTTATTCAATTGTGGAAATAGCAAGGCAAGGTAGGAATTATTATCCCTGCAGAGCAGACAAAGAACCTATGGGCCAGAAAAATTCAATTGTTTGTTACAAACTGTACCCTGAATAAATCTCAGAGCAAGGATTTCAGGTCAGGTCTTTAGGCCCAAGTTTATTATTTATTGCCCCTTTTGTTTAAAAAATGGAATTGGTCAAGTATTTCTCAATATGACTTAAGACTGTTGTGTATAAATGCACGTATTCCAAAATGGCATTATTTTACAGTAGCATTTACCGTGGCAGTAATTGCAGAGAATGAGTTCTTCAGAGTAAGTTATAGTAGAAGATCATTATATAGAGGGAGATTTAATTTTATGAAAAGCAAAATTGTCCTTCAAACTGCAAGCATTTAATTTTTAATGTGCTTATTTTAATTAAGTTTAATTAATGCCACCGAGCTTGGTAAACTTAAAGCACTCAAATGACACCACCAGAAGCCTTGAAACATCTTTCTTACTTGTCGAAACCTGCCTTCTGGCAGAATCCCAACTCATGCCTCAACAGAAATTGCTTACTGTTTGCGCTTTCCCAATCTATACTATCATTTATCCATTTGTTATATGAAATCCAATTTGTAATTGAATCTTTTGTCCAATACTTTAAAAGAGAGAGAGCTCCGAGGTCATTCGTTATCTTAAATAGCACATCTGAGATTTTCTGCCCTCCCATGGTTAATGGCTGGGCTGTGCCTTCTTGAGGATGTTTCAGGGATGAAGTTCCTTTCCCAAACCAACCCCAGGTGCAAATTCATGTTGAAGGAAAGACCTGGAAGCCTATTATCTAATATTTCAGTGTTTCTGGTTCTGTGCCTGGATTTTTAGCAAATATGGAGAAGATGCCAACAAATGTCTTTTAAAACCCTAAAAAGATATAGAGTATGGAGCTTGATCTTTCAGATGTAAGAGAGCAGAAACATTCTGGGTGTGACAGAGCCACAGAAGTTTAGACTTTTTTCCAGACTGAAAACTCTGTAGTACTCCGAAGCTTTAACTCCCAAATCGAGTCTCTGGAACAGCTATGTAAATTTTCTGGAGAATGCCTCAGGTCCTTGGACTAAGTTTCCTTATCACCAGGCCTCCAAGTGACTTCTCTATGCTCTGAATCAACTGTTGTGTTTTCTCTAGTGGTTGCATAACCTCTATCTTCCTGCCTGTTGGTCAAGAAGAGCAACCCCTGCACCTTCATAACACCTATGTCCATCTATGCCCTGGAACTTGGCCCTTATCACCATCTAAAGGATTTAGCTCTAGGAATTCTCATATTTCTCTTACATTGTCTCCCTCTGCTAGAAAGAGACAGTCCTGCTTGCATATATACATGCTGCCAATTCTCCCATATTAAAAACATTCCAAATAAACTAAAATATAGCCTCTTGATTCCACTTCCTTGGCCAGCTACCACTCACTACTTTTCCCCCTGTGTAGCAAGATTTCTCAAAGGGTTGTTTATATTGACAATGTGTACTTCCTCCGTTCCCATTTTCCTTTAAAATGCATTCTGTTGAGGTTTCAGTTTCCTGTACTCTTTTACAGCTGCTTTCTCGAAGACATCAATTTTCTAAATCCTACGATCAGTTCTAGTCTTCATCTTGTATGTCCTATGAGCAGAAGTAGTAATGGTGAATCACTTTTCCCTCCTTGCTTTACAGTCCTCACTTAGATAAATAATACATAGCTAATGCTCAGGAGCTTTTAAGGTAATAGGAGATGAGCACTTATTTAGGAAATACAAAGTAGTGAAACAAAAGAGAACGTAAAGAAAATAAGTGATCCAAATATGAGAATAGCCTCTGAGATATCCCACAGAGATATGTGGTTGATAATACAGAACATGTAGGCAAGTCACCAGTTACAATCACTCACTCATGAGCTACATTAGAATGCAAGGTAGTATGTGATTTTCAGCAGCAATTTGTTACATTGATAATGCATGTTGTGGAAAAAGCGGAAAGGTACTTTGGAATACAGGATTGTGACTGGGTTTGGGTTCAATTCATCAAAAATGGACACTTACTATCTGTACAATTCCTGCCTTATAGAAGGCAACAATTGGAGACAACAATGACAACACTAAAGGTGTTAAAAATAAGACAAGGAGACAGCCAGGACTCAAAAACAGACCAGCAGAATATTGATGCAAAGCTTGAGATGTGCGGGGTGAGGTGAAAGGGAGTGGTGGAGGCAGAAAGCACTGGTTAGCTAACCATCAATGTCCCTTTCTTTCCATTGTCACTTATGCTGGTCTAATTTGCAAAGAGTACTCATTTGCGGAATTCCCCTGTTACCGGGTTTACTCCCCTCCTGATATGTTCCAATAATTATGGAGTAGCAAATACTCAAATCTAAGTTTCATGGTTAATTGACTGGTTAACAAGCCCATGCCAAGCAATTTAATTAATTCCCCTTGTTGCACTGACAAGAGAAACACAACTGAATCTGACCATTTTCCTTTGGTGATGTTTGAAATCCCAGCACTAGCACATAGATCTCACCTCAGAAGAACTATAATCTGCACTGTAGGTTTAAGATAAAAATTTTCTTGGAAAAATAAATGATTAAATGATTATCAAAATGTGAACTTCATATTAATAAAATTTAATTCATTTCATCTACAAACTAACTTCTTTTCCTGGGTGCTTTGTTGCAATTGCCAGCTACATCAACTTTCCAGTCACTTAGACTTGAAATATTGTACATCAGTTTTTATTCCTCTTTTTCACAAGTCAGTAATAAAAAGAAAAAAAATGATGACAATTATTTATTGAAAATTGGGTTTTACGTATGTACTACATCATTTACTTAATTATCTAATTTAATCTTGGCAAAATCATATTAGGTAAGTATTACTAGCTGCCGATGACAAATCAGGAAAAGATGTTCTTGGCTCATCTTAAATATTTTCTTGACCTACATCTGGTATCAGTCATTTTTCCAAGAGGCACTGGTTTCAATTAATTAATGGGAAATGGTATTTCAAGTTCCCGTTCAAGGGACTAGTAATGCACATTGTTGTTGTCTATATTTTCCAGGATCTTCCTTAGAGAGATATAAGAAACTATCTCAAGGGTTTGTACTATATTTCCAATTCAAATTCAGGACTGAAGTTTGTTTAAAATTTATTTCCTTCTATCTTACAGCTCTATCTCTTTTCTTCCACAATGAGAATCCTGAGTCTCGAGGACACAGGAGATGACAGAATTGGAACATCACACAATTATAATGGCATTTTTTAACCAATTTCACACCCACAGTCTGAGAGTAACAATAACCACTATTTTTATAAATACCGAGAACAGTTAAAATTTTTGCGTGTTCTTGACATTCTCCATCCTTCCCATTTTTTAATAATTAAACTACCTCCACATTAAATGAACAGAGAGCTACTACACACACTCTCTATATATAGTATATAGTTTAGTTTCCAACTAACCAAATTTAATGCTTACAACTCATTCTTAAGTGTGTTCTCTGGTGAGTTCTTCAGAAAGGGCTCATGGGAACACATTTCCCAGGGTTCTTATAAGTTGAAAAATTTGTGCCTTGATACTTGAAAGTCAGTTTAGCTGGATATAAAATCTTTGGCTCAGAATTTCTTTCTTTAGTATCTTAAATATGTTATTCCATTTTCTTTAAGAGTAGAGCACTGCTATCTAATTTCCTTTCCCTTATAATTCACCTTCTCTTTTTTTGCCTAGATACTGGGGAATTTATTTTTCTTTTTTTTCTTTAAAGTCTAATAAATTTAATGTATTTTGATGTTTGCCAGTCTGGGTTGATATTCTCAGGGACACAGTGTGTACTTTTGCTATGCAATCTCTACTTTATTTTTAATGTAATGTATTTTATCTTCACTTTATGATTTGCTCTGTTTTCTTACTTTGGTTTTCTTTTTCAGAGACTCTTATCATTTGTAAGCTGGATTTTTTGGCTCTATTTTTCCATATTTGTCACTTTTTGGAATCTTTTTATCTCTTTATTTCTTATTGATATTTCAGTTATTGTCCTTTCTATCTTTTATGTTTTCTATGACACAATTGTTTGTAATTATTCCTCTTGATTTCTTTATAATTTAAACTTTGTATTAGTTGTCCATTGCTGCACAACAAATGCCCAAAAGCTTTATCTCTTACCATTTCTCTGGTTCAGGAATTCTGGAGTGGCTTTCCTGAACAGTTCTGCTTCAGGGTCTTTTGTGAAGTTGCAGTCATCTGGAGGTTTGACTGAAGATGGAAGGTTCACTTTCAAGGTAGATAATGCACATGACTGGAGATTTGATACTGGCTATTTGTCAAAGACCTCAGATCCTTTCCATATTGTCTTTCCATAGAGCTGATTGAGTGTCCTCAAATATGGAAGATGGCTTTTCCCAGAGCAAGAGGTCAAAGATGGCAAGTAGAAGATGCTGTTTCTTTCATGATATAATTTCATACATCACATGCTATAATTTCCATAGTACTCCATTGATCACTTTGGCATTACTGTAGCAGGGTACTTCAGAAAGAAATAAATATTAGAAGACAAGGACCACTGGGGTCCAAAATTGAAGGCTGGCTATCATAACATCATTTTTTAAACAACTTAAAATATTTAAATTATTTATTGAGTTATGTCATCTACTTTATGATTTTTTTTCTAATTCTGCTGTTTTATGTCATATCAATTTCAGATTGTCTATTAGGTCTTTTTTTAATAGACAGTAACTGTTTTAGTTGTTGCTCTTAAATTTGCTTTCTATGCTCTCTAACAAATACCTTTTGTTTATTTTATTTTGAGATTCTACAGTTCTCATGTGCCTTGAAATTTTATTAGTTGTTTCAGATGCCTTGTTTGTTCCCTGTACTTTCTCATGCACAGAGATGAATACCATAGAAATCCATTGGCTCTTGGTGGTTTTTATTACCCATTTGTATTTTGGAGTTTGGAGGATGACATCAAATAGTTTAATTGTATAGGTTGTTGGTTTTTGATTTGACAATCCAGTTAACCTGTCTGGATTTAAGTTGAATTTAAGTTGATATTCAGAAAGATTCAAAAGCTGTGTTTCTGTCCACTCCCAAAATGCCTCCAGTAACTGCATTCTTAATATGGATACTGCTGCCGTTAATAATTTGTAAAATTTTCTTCCATCTTTGTGTCACTTCCTCAGAGTTAACAATCCTCTGCTTGAGCATTTGATTATGGGTCTGTTGGACACACCTATGTTATGGTAACCAAGCACCTGTAATGTTAAATAGATGGCCTTCAGCATTCATACTGCAACATGCACACACACACTCTTCCCCATATTCAAAGAAAATGACTTTGATTCTCAATGGTTAGTGTCCAGATCAAGTTCAAAATTTCTGCACTTCCACTTTTCTAGGTCTTCATGATCCTTAATCAATATTTTAAATACTGTGGACTAAAAATTAAACTTAAGCACTGCTAACACATACCATATGTAATAGAAGGTGAGTGGGAGAGGAAAGAAAGGAGGAATTGGTTTTAAAATATAAATGTATATTTTGACATGCAACTGAATATGCATTTCAGCTGAATGCCAGATGGCTAAATGTTAAAATCAATAGTCAGCTGAAGCTTGGTGTTTTAACCATAGAATGAATGTTTAAGATACAGAATAATTCTTGAATATTATCCCAAATGTAAATATCACTAAAATTTTAGTATTAAAGTTTTAGTGGTCAAATGTTGTAATTTTAGTATTCTTGTACAGGAACAATAATTTCTCAACTCTGTCAGCAGTTCTTCTGCTCCTGTAATCATTATATACACATTTGTGACAATAAATAGATGTTCTCTTTCAGCTTGGATGGTGAAGGAACAAGATTTTTTTTAGGATGGACCATTTGCCTGAACATGCTTCTTTACTTCATGCTTTTTATATTTTTAATATGTCTGGATCAAAGTTAATTTATAAAAATATGGTAGTACATGCTTTTGAAACAATACTTTCTTTTTGAAATTTGATGGTAGCAAACTTGACGTTCTGCTTTTAATTAATCTTCACAAGATAATTCCCAAATAAGGCTCTTTCTTAAAATATTTATGACCTTAATTCAATTAAATAATTACTATATATTATTTAATTTTGTGAAGGCTAAAGTGTCAAATATTATGCATTGATTAAAATTGGGTTATACCCTAATTTCTATTACTTAAAAAAAAAAAGATTTATTTATTTATTTCTATCCCCTCCCCGCGCCACCCCCTCCCCCCGTTGTCTGTTCTCTGTGTCTATTTGCTGCGTCTTGTTTCTTTGTCCGCTTCTGTTTTTGTCAGTGGCACTGTGTCTCTTTTTGTTTCGCCATCTTGTTGTGTCAGCTCTCCATGTATGCGGTGCCATTCCTGGGCAGGCTGCACTTTCTTTTGTGCTGGGCAGCTCTCCTTACAGGGTGCACTCCTTGCGTGTGGGACTCCCCTACGCCAGGGACAACCCTGCGTGGCTTGGCACTCCTTGCGCGCATCAGCACTGCGCATGGGCCGGCTCCACACTGGTCAAGGAGGCCTGGGGTTTGAACCACGGACCTCCCATGTGGTAGACGGACACTCTAACCACTGGGCCAAGTCTGTTTCCCTGTCTATTACTTTTATTGTAATATTAATTATATCTTGTAAGCACCTGTTGGTTCACAATGATATAAAGTTTTTCCTAATACTATCTACTAATAAATTATATCATTATTTGTATTAACTGTCAAATTATTTATCTATTTGTTTAACTCTTTTAAATGTTCTTTATCATCATTTTTGGCCACAAAATTAACAGTTTTCTTAGTCATTTTTTATTGTGGCAACATTTTGTTCCTGCATAATAAAAGACTTTTTCCTTGAAACAACAAATAAAATTTCAAGAGTAAGACAAAAAAAAATATTTCCAGGTTATAACAGGAATGCCCACCCATGTTAATATATTAGAACAATAACCAGAATATTGATTGAACAATTATTTTGGATCAATAACATATCCCTCTGAAAAATACTAAATTAGATAGGATATATTTTTAAAAGTATGTCTTGAAGACATGAGAGAGCCATAAAGGTGGTGACAAATTAGGATCTAAGACCTATATGTAAAAAGAAACCCTCTGAGGTGAACCCTAAGTTTGATGTCACTATTCCCACAGAAGTACTACTGATTCTAGAGAGATGAGAACACAAGAAACTAAGCAGTATTTTTGATGGCCTTACTGGCTATGGGTATAAAAATTGTATAAAAATTGTATTCCTGGACCCACAGAGCTTGGGTTGGAGGCCTAGTAAACTTTTTATGCCTTGGCTTTGGAGTATAAATGGCTACATTTTGGAGTAAAGTTGAGCCATAAAGTAGACCAGCTTTTATAGCAGTTTTGAATTGTCTCAAATTTTGAAATTACATTGAGATGATCCTTGATTGCTTATGCCCTTACTCACCTGTCAGAAGCACATTACATCTTCCATGGAAGAAGATAATATCAATATAGGTCTCAAATTATTTCTATAATTTTTCAAAAAAATTTCTGGTGCTAAATCAAAACAATAAGGCAAAAAAAGAAACTGTAAAACATGAACACAATAACGAGAAAAAAAAGACAATAGAAATAGATACATAGGATTCAAGTTAAAATCATTACTCATATATTTCTGTTGAAGATGGCATCTGTGAGTTTATTTTGAGTCTTCAACTCTACTCAGCCATATTCAACATATCCCAATATTGGTTAGATTATAAAAAGGGATCATATAAAATTAAGATAAATATCTTCATGGACAAAAAAATGAATGAAAATGAAGCTATGATCAAAAGTGAAACCACAGATTTTTTGGTATCAATGTCCAAAAAACAGGGAAAGTGAGTGTGGCTCCTAGTGGAATTACAGATTAAAACAGAATGAACTGACAGAAGTTGGGGACTTGAGTCAGGTCTGGTACTCAAGCATGAGCCAGAGTGGTTTCTCTTCCAGCCACTTCCTACGGTCACAGCTCATATGAGGTTCTTTGCCAATAAATGCATAAAACCTCTAAATATATATTACTTCTGCTTAGTTCCTGCCCTGCAGAGCAACATATAATATTTTTGCCTTAACATGGGTGTCAGTGCGTTCTGAGGTTTGTGGTGGTAACCACTAAAGCACTAGGGATAGCAAGGTAAGCTCAGAAAGGGTGGGAAAAAGCAAGAGAAAACATCCAAATCATGATCAACAGGGTGAAGTCCACTAATTATCAACGAAAATTTCATTTTTCTTATTGTGTAAAATTCCAGAAAACTCAACTTATCTTCTCTTGCAGACTGAATTGCGCACATGACTAATTTCTCTCCAATAGAATGTATAGAGAATTGAAACGTGCTGCTTCCAGCCTTGGCTTACAACCAACTCTTATGAATGCTCCTCCATACTTTTTCTCACCCTTAGGCTAACTAGGATGTTGCCATCAGTGGAAGATATAATTCTAAGATAGACCTCAAGATGTCACTTCCCCCACCCCACTCCCAGGTATATATCTACCTTTTCCCAGTTATTCAGTTTTTTAAAAAGTTATTCAATTACCATTTATACAACCTTTTATTTATTTATTTTTAAAGATTTATTTTTAATTTATTCCCCCCCACCCCCGCTGTCTGCTCTCTCTGTCCATTTGCTGTGTGTTCTTCTGTGTCCACCTGGATTCTTGTCAGCGACACTGGGAATCTGTGTTTCTTGTCGTGTCACCTTGCTGCATTAGCTCTCCATGTGTGTGGCGCCACTCCTGGGCAGGCTGCACTTTTTTCATGTGGGGCGGCTCTCCTTATGGGGCACACTCCTTGCACATGGGGCTTCTTTACGTGGGGGACACCCATGCGTGGCACAGTACTCCTTGTGTGCATCAGCGCTGCACGTGGGCCAGTTCACCACATGGGTCAGAGGCTCTGGGGACTGAACCCTGGACCTCCCATGTGGTAGGTGGATGCTCTATCAATTGAGCCAAATCCACTTCCCCCAATTATTCAATTAAACACTAATCTAGGTGCCACTGTGAAAGGATTTTGCAAATATAATTATGGCCTGAAATTAGTTGACTTTAAAATTATCCTTGGTGAGTCTAAACTGATCAGGTGAAACTATAAAAGGAACTGGTTTTCCTTGGACATTTGATATTTGAGAGGGATTTGATATGAGGGAAATTATCTGTTTCTGTCTTTAACGATTAAAGGGATGCATGGCAAGAAATAATGGTGGCCTCCAGGAGCCATTAGCAGCCCCAACTGATAGCCAGTAAGGAAACTGGGATTTCATTTCTATAGTATGAAACTGAAACATGCCATCAATCTGAATTAGCTTGGAAGCAGAGGCCCCAGGACCTCTACAAAGGATTGCAGCCAGGCCAGGTTCTGGATTCCAGCACTGGAAGACCCTGGGCAGAGAACCCAGCTGTGCTGTGCCTGCATTTCAGACCTCCAGAACTGTGAACTAAAAAATGGTGTTTTATAAGCTGCAAAGTTTGTGGTAGTTTGTTATGCAGCAATATAAGTTTAATATACGAGGTGAGGGCACAATTTTTACCCCAGGTCCTTCAGTAATCCCATGGAAGAGGGACCATCCTCTGGAAGAGAGCCATCCCAGAGATGAACATCTTTCCAATACTGCTCTGTTTTTGAAATAAACTTAGTATGCTAAACCACAGAAATATTTGGGCCTATTATTTTACCAGCCTAGTGTACCCTATAATACTCTGAACAATACAAAGTGTGCTATCATTTTTTTAAAGTTTGAAAATGAGCATTGTGGTAGTTTGATATAGTTATGAATTCCAAAATAGATATTGGATTATGTCTGTAATCTGGTCTGTACCTGGGCATGATTGGGTTACGATTGGGGCTTTGATTGGGCCACGTCATTAGGGCATGGTGAAGGACAGAGTTGAGGGCTTTTAATATTGGAGTTTGATGCTGGAGCCCTGGGGAAAGAGACAGAGCCGTTTGCCTGATAGTTTATGCTGACCTTGTAGAGAGAGGCAAAGCCTAGAGAGCCTCATAGTCTACAGCTGACCTTGTGGAAAAAAGAGAGGAACTGAGCCCAGAGGAAGCCAGGAAGCCTGAACCCTCACAGACGTTGGCAGCCATCTTGCACCAACACGTGAAAATAGACTTTGATGAGGGAAGTAACTTATGCTTTATGGCCTGTTATCTGTCAGCTCCTACCCCAAATAAATACCCTTTATAAAAGCCAACCAATTTCTGGTATTTTGCATTAGCACCCCTTTGACTGACTAATACAAGCATAGTGTTAGTATCCACTTTAATGAGATAATATGCATTTGAATAAAAGTATAAACACATAAACATGGATAAGAAAGAAAGACTTTCACCTGTTTTGAACAACACTTTGAGTCACCCTTAACATGGATGACACCCTGAGAGTCTAATGGGAATGAGAGCTATATAACAAATTGGTTTAAAAGGAAGAGTGGAATAGAATAGGTAAAGTGTACAAAAAAGAGATATTGTTTAAATTATTAATAATATCTGAAACAATAATGATAAAAAGTTCAAATTTGTGAGAGTTCTGAACTTTTCCATATATTTGAAATGCTTTTTCATTTTAAAAACAATTTATTGAAGTATATCATTCAGACACGAACATACATAAACTAAGTGTATAGTAAAAGTTGTGAACCTTACAAAACAAAAATGCATAACATCATGCAGGGCTCCCATATATCACCCCACCACAAATACCTTGCATTTTTGTGAAAGATTTGTAACAAATTATGGAAGAGCATCATCAAAGTAATATTACTAACTATAGTCCATATCTTACATTTGGTGTATTTTCTACCCAACCAACCTTACTATTTTTGTTCATAAACCATACAATTTATCTAAAATGTACAAGCAATGGCATTTCGTATAATCACCGAGCTGTGCATTCATCACTTCAATTAATATTAGAACATTTTCATTACTTAAAAAAATAAACATACCCATAAATTAGTGCTACTAATTACAAATCCTATGGTGTACTTTTACTATTTTTACTCATTTCCAAACATTTACAAACAACTTTTTACTAATTTTGCACAGTTTAAATCTCAACTTTCCATTCTCTAACCACGTTCTTTTCTCTGGTGACTTATATTTTAGCTATTAACTCCATGAGTTTGCTCATTTTATTCAGTTCATAATAGCGAAGTCATACAATACATGTCCTTCTGTGCTGTGCTTGTTTCACTCAACCTAATGTCATCCAGATTCATATACATTGTCATATGCTTCACAACTTCATTTCTTCTTACAGCTGAATAATATTCCAGCATGCGTATGTATCAGTTTGTTTATCCATTCATCAGTTGATGGACACCTGAGTTGATTCCATCTTTTGGCAACTGTGAATAATGTCCCTGTGAACATTTTGTGCAGATATCTGTTTGTGTCACTGCTCTCAGTTTCTCTGGGTATATATATATACTAGAAATTTTTATAAAAATAATTTTTAAAATAAAGATAATGTGGAAGATCATTTATCCCTTAAAGGGAGTGATTTTCCTATCATCCATCATACAGAAATAAAGTTGCCCATTAGAGAAGAAACTTGAATTCTGACGATGGGCCTTAGGAAAGTGGGGAAAGGATCTCCTGAATTTCAAGGTGTCTTGAGGTTGAAATACCCTGAAATGGGCAATCCACAGTGGTAAAAGCTAAAGGAGACCTTTACCTCAACTAGTGATAAATGAGCTAACAAGTCTCATCTTTTGTGCCACATTATGTAGTTATGTTGTATTTTATTTTCTTTTTGTGACACTCAAATCTTTAGCCTGTTTTTAAAAACTTGTTTTAAAGCCTCATCTTAACTCTCAAGTGGCATTATAAGGTTGTACATCTACATTAGGTGGTGGTGGTAATTAATAACAAATTGTTAAGGGAGAATTGCTACCAGGAAGACAGGATAGGCCTGCGAGTATCAGATGCTCCACCCCATGTGGGAATCTCACTCCATGACCTACTTAGGACAAAGTGGTTTACAGAAGTTTTCCTTAAATGCTTTTAAACTCTCCAAAAATACAATGCTGATCCTGTCCCCGGCCTCTAGTGAGTAATATCCAATCTATTTAGCCTGATATTACAATCTGTAGCCTATTTCCCCTGTCTAAATTCCCAAACAACATTTTTTTTAAAGATTTATTTTATTTATTTCTCTCCCCTTCCCCCACCCCCCACCCCAGCTGTCTGTTCTCTGTGTCCATTTGCTGCGCATTCTTCTTTATGCCCGGTTCTGTTGTTGTCAGTGGCATGGGAATCTGTGTTTGTTTTTGTTGCATCATCATGCTGCGTCAACTCTCCATGTGTGCGGTGCCATTTCTGGGCAGGCTGCACTTTTTTTCACGCTGGGCGGCTCTCCTTGTGGGATGCATCCCTTGTGTGCCATCAGTACTGTGCATGGGCCAGCTCCACACGGGTCAAGGAGGCCTGGGGTTTGAACCGCAGACTTCCCAGGGTAGACAGACACCCTATCCACTGGGCCAAGTCTGCTTCCCCCAAACAACCTTTTAAGTGCATGTTCCATTTCACCTAAATTCTTTACCATTTTACAGACACATCTTCCTACACACATTCCTACCCTACCCAAAGGAACCTGCTAACTAGAGTCATCCTTTCTCTTTTCTACCTGCCTTCAACATGGGAAGGATATTTGAAACTGCAGAAGATATCTTTCTGCTATGAGGAAACAAGTATGAGGATGAAAACACAGGCTAAAGCTGCAATTCTTAAACTTTAATGTACATAAGTAAATGACCTGGGAAGCTTAATCAGTACAGTTTCCTGGGCCCCATGCCCAGAGGTTCTTATTCAATAGGTTAGGGAGATGCCTTACAGTTCTAATAAGCCCCTGGTGATGCTAAACCTGCTCACCCATGGAACACATACTGAGTAGCACTTAACTGAAAAATGGCAGAGGAGAATGATAGAAAGTTCCTAGGTCACCAAAGATATTGCAGAGCAATTTAACTAATGTCAGCAATAGCCTAGTTTTGGAATTTTTGTGATGTGAGAAAAATAAACCCATGATTGTTCAACTCACTCTTATTGTTTGATACTTTTGGACAATCCCACTCCAGATGTTACCAATCATTACCATTATCAAAATTGTCATCATCATCATCCTAGCCATTATTTTTACTGTGTTTTGGTCACTGTATGAACTCCTGAGATAAAATTAACTTAGGTAGTGTTTTAGTTTCCTAGCTGCTAAAACAAATACCAAACAGTGGGTTGGCTTAACAACAGGAATTTATTGTCTCAGAGTTTCAGAGCCTAGAAGGCCTGCCTTCTTCCTGGGTTGGTATCATCTTTCTGGTCAGCAATCTTTGGGGCTCCTTGGTTTTTCAATCACCTGGCAATGCACATGGTGGCAGCTTCTTCTTCAGCTTTTGGGTTCTGTTGACTTCCAGCTTCTGGTTGCCCTCAGTGGACTTCAGCCACACTGGATTAAGACCCACCCTCATTCCTTTACTGATAACTTCTTAAGATCCTCTTTACGAATGTGTTCACACCCACAGGACCAGGTGTTGAGAGTTGAACGTCTTTGCTGAGGGACAAGATTCAATTCCCTAACAGCAATTTTGGGAAATTAGTATAATTTTTCCTATTTATGATAGAGGAAAATCAGGCCCAAAGAGGTTGTGTAGCATTACCCAAAGTGACAAAAAGAAGGTTGTCATGCAGGCCAATCTCACTCAAATCCCCCTGAGAGGCTTAATTTAAGAAGTTGGGAAATGAATTACATTTCCTTAGATTATTACAGTTGAAGATATTCCTTTTATTTTATGATTGTGCATGACTTAACACTTTATTTGCCATGCATTATTCATTCCAACATATGAATTCACTGCTATGACTAAGGATCCATTGTAAACACTGAACATAGAGAGGGAACAGGCCATCCCAGGCCTTAGGGAAATCATAGGCTCATTGGAGAAGATTCAGATGAGAAAATAAATTCTTATAACCTGATTTGATAAGTATTATAGAGGTATTGACAGAAAATCTATCCTCCAACTTTGGATAGTATTTTATATACAAGCCATCTTCTGAATTTTTAAGTTTCTAAAGAATAAAATTTGTGTTTTTGTAATCTTTGCGTTTCTAGTACCTAGCAGATTCTGTGCATGATAGGTTCTCTAAACATTTGAATGAATTAATATGCCTAACCTTTATAGCATATTTTACATACACACACACACATACACACACACACATACACACATGCACACATACACACAGTTTTATATTTTTAAGATGATATTTTTATCATCCGTTTTTGGTAAATACTTTAATTGAAGAGCAGAAATATAGAGGTTATCTCCATTTTGTGTATTAGAAATGAATGTAATGAGTAAAATAATAATGACATAGCTAACAGGTATTAAACACCTAATATCTATCATGTTAGATCCTTTGCATAATTATTTAAAATAATTACAGCAATCCCACAGCATAGAATCGTCTCCATTTTGCAGATAAAAAAATTGAAGCTCACATTGATTATGCAATTCAAGGGTTGGCCTGCTTTGCAAACAAAATTTTATTGTTACTACACAGCAGCAGAATTAAAAAATTTTAACAAAAAGCTATATGGCCCACGAAACTTAAAATATTTATTATCTGACCCTTTACAGAAAAAAAAATGTTGCTAATCCATGAAGTAATTTCCAGAGCTCACTTAGTAGGAAGTGATAAAGACTAAATTTAAACCACTCCTGCTTCTCTGTAAATCCCACTTACTATAGATGAAAACTGCAGACCTAGATTCCCAAACCTAGTTTTACTGTATGCTAACTATGCATTAATGGGAAGTTATTTAGCTTCCCTAGTATTCAGTGTCCTCATCTCTAAAATGGGTATAATAATAGGACCTACCTCATATTGTTATTAATGTTCTGAAAATCACATGTATTGATGCTTGTAAAACAATTGGCACAAAACCAGTTACCTAGTAATTGGTTAATATATGTAAAAGCTTATTATCTTTGCTACTATTACTCCTACCTTTATAATTATTCTTACTTTTTACTACTGCTATTCCTACTCTAATACAAGACAATTGGAAGATTTCAGTTATTTTTATGGCAAAATGGCTTCTTTTTCTTACTATTTAAGTGCATTGTCTACTGATAAGATTAAAGATTAGAAATAGAATACATATAGAATATATACTAATGTAGAAAAACTAAAATAAAGTAAAAAATAAATTGGGGTATTAAAAATGAATAATATAAAACTTTGTTTTTGACATTTTGCCTTTTCTCACTGTAGTAGGTGTTGTCCTGTATGTACAGTGGCAAGGCAATTTCTTTCTTTCCTTCCTCAGTGTCTACATTCTTTTTTATTTTTTTTAATTTTTAATTTTGTTTTCAAAAAACTACTTCAACCCATTGGTTCAGAAATATCTGGCAACTTTATTGTGATATTTTTTCTTATTTATGTTGAACTACCGATGCTCATGACATAGGTTAAAACTAAGACAATACATTTCATAAAGGCAGAAATCCTGCAATATTTATTTGGCAGCGTGTCTAGCATAGACTAGGGGCTGAATAATTGTTGAATTACAGTTTAAATATTTTAAAAATATTTTAAAAAGGCAGATCTAAAAGGCTACTTCATTTTCTAAGGGAATAAAAAGGAAAAGATATTTTGTGTTTGAGAAAGAATCAATGAAAACCACTTAAATCTGCTATGTCAAGTGTTAGTTACTCATTCTTTCATCTTTGCCTATTTGCATATCATATTTGTTGTCTCTTAGTGATTCTTTTTGACAGAATCTTGGCACTTCCTCATCTTACAACAGCTAAGGGATTTTCCATTTAAATTATTTTCCACCTAAGTGTAATTTTGAGGAACGTGCATCTTTCCACAATGAAGGACTCAATTCCAAGGAAGACAGTTGGCCTAAACTACACAAAAAGCTCACTTATAAGAATCCTGCAAGAACAAAAGAGAGAGGTTGAAGGAGTCTCTTGTGTTTCTCCAGTGCTTTTGAAATTCGTAGCTGGCCCATTCTAAATCATAGCACGTGAGCGACAAACCAGAAGATTTATTTTAATAGACTTGAATTGGTATTGGAGGGACAGTGAGAATAAGAAGGAAATGACTTTGACCTGTGATTGCTCCAAAATGATCTTGATGTAGGTGAAGGAAGCTGTACAACAAAATGACAAAGTTGCTGTATATGATACTGTAAGTGATAATATCCTTCTTCCCAGAGTAGAGAGAGATTTTATTAGATTTAGAAAACAAAGCATCTACTAGCTCTGGTTAGAAAATGTAAACACCAATTCACCCAAACACTCAATTATTTAGGAAACTACAGAGAAATCCAGCAAAATTTTTGCAAAGTTAATAGTTCAAAGGTTAAGTTAACACGTATTATGGTTCAATGAAAGCAGACTTTCCATACTCAGAGTACTGGTATATCCTTGATTGATATATTATTTTTTCAAATATGTTTTATGTGTTAGATAATGAGGACACAAATACTAGTGAGAATGATGTTTATTCTAAAGTTTGTATTTTAATTTCATAAGTGACACACCAAAGTAAACAATTACATTTGATAAATGCAGTGGTACTCAGTGAAGTGGCATGTGGGGAGTAGATCTTGGAGAAGGCCACACCCTAGTTACTGTAATGTCTTTGCTGAATTTGACTAATCCTGGCTTTGTAAATTGAATTGGAAAGTGGTTATTCTTCTTTGTTCTGGAAAGGTTTTTGAGGAACTGGCATTATTTCTACCTAAAACGAAGCTACCTTATGTTGGAGCTTTCTTTGTGTTGAGACTTTAAACTTTGAATGCAATTTATTTAATAGATAAAAAACAAATCTATTTCTTCTTAAGTTAGTTGAGAAGTTTGTGTCTTTGAAGGAATATGTCCATTTCATCTAAGTTTTCAAATTTGGTAGGGAAGTTCTAATTTGATATTCCTTTTATCTTTTAAAGTCTATAGGGTTTGGAGTGATGTCTTTTATTCTTGATATTGTTAATTTGTATTTCTTTCATTATTTCTTGTCAGTCTGACTAGAAAATAATACATTTTGTTAACTTCTATGCAAAGAACCATCTTTTACTTTTCAGTGATGTTCTTTATTGCTATTTGGTTTCCAGTTTCCCACATTTCTTCCCTTATCATTAGTCTTTCTTCTGCATACTTTGGGTTTATTTTTATCATCCTTTCCTGATTTCTTGAGGTGGAAGCTGGTGCCATTGATTTGAGAGCTTTCTTCTTTCCTAATATATACATTTAATGCTATATATTTCCTTCTAAACACTGTTTTAGTTGCATCCCATAAATTTCAATGTTTTTTGTTTTCATTCTCATTCAATTAAAAATAGTCTCTAATTTCGCTTGTGATTCTAATTCTATCCATAGATTATTTACAAGTGTTTTGTTTAATCTTCATGTATTTTGGGATTTTTTTTTTCTGCTACTTTCTGTTGTTAATCTCTAGTTTAATTTGGTTGTAATAAAAAATACACTTTATATGATTTCAGTTCTCTTAAATTTAATTAAACTTTTTATAGTCCCAAATATGGTTTAACTTTGTGAATGATCTATGTGACTATCCTGTGTTATTCTGCTATTATTGGGTGGAGGATTCTAAAATGTCAATTAGCGCCAGTTAGTGGATGATATTGTTCAGTTATTCTCTAACTTCATTGATTTTCTTTTATCAATTATTGAGATGTAAACTTGATGTAGCTCAGTAGTTGAGTGTCTGCTTTGCATATACGAGTCCTGTGTTCGATCCCAGGTCCCATCTAACAACAACAACAATAATGGAAAGAATGGGTTGAAATTTCCAACTGAAATTAGGGCTTATTCTATTTCAACTTTCAGATTTTTTCCCCCTTTGTCTATTTTGTGTCTTTGCTATCAAGTGCATATGCATTTAGAGTCATTATGTTTTCTTGATCAACTGATCCATTTATTATTGTGAAGTGCCTTTTTTATCCTTTTTGCTTAAGTCTAATTTGTCTGATATTAATGTAGGTACTTCTGCTTTCTTTTTTTTTTTCTTTTTTATAACATTCTTTTATTTTTAAAGAAGCTTTAGATTACATAAATGATACAGCAAAAAATATAGCTGCTTTCTTTTGACTAGTGTTTGTATGGTAGATCTTTTCCCATCATTTTATTTAATACAACTCTCTCCTTTTTTTCTACTTATTTAAAGTGGTTTCTTTGTAAATATCAGATATTGCATCCATTTATTTTTGATTGTTTGTTGTTTTAATCCAACCAAACAGTTGCTGACATTTAATTAGGGTGTTTAGACTGTTTATATTAAAGTAATTATTATTGTTGTTGGGTTCGAACTTATTATCTTGCAATATGTTTTCTGTTTTTCTCTTTGTTCCCTTTTTCCTCCTTCCCTGCTTTCTTTAACATTAATTTTCATAATGATTTCATTATATCCCCACTATTGGATTGCTACTCATAATTTGTTTTTTCAATTGTCATGCTATGGTTTATAATATTCATCTTTTACTTATTAAAGTTGACTTTCCATTCATATTATATCACTCCATGTATAGTGTAAGAAACAACAGTTTATTTCCAATTCTCCTCCCTCAATCCTTTGTACTGCTGTTGTCATACATTTCAGTGATTATTTATAAAATTTTAAGTAGTCTTTTTTCCTGCAAGGGTGTTATTCATTTGTCAATTTATAATTTTTATAGTCTAAGAAGAATGTGCCTAATTTTTTTAGAATTACAGAGTTATTATTTCTTTTCTATTTTCTTCTTTAAAATTTTGCCTAATACTGAACAATATAAGAACTGGCAATTATGTATCTTTAGAAAAATTTATTTCTCCTACTTGTTTGATTGTTTGGGATCAACACAGTAATATTGACTTCAAAATGATGGTGGTAGTTTCAAATATGTAAGATAATATATGTCCTGGTAATAATTAGGAAAATACTTATTTTTCTGCTAATCTTTAAATAAATAGTATTAGCATGACTAAATGGGATGATATGTATTAAAGAGTACCTAAGTTATAACAGGTTTTATAAAATGATAATTATGAAAAGATTGCAAGTTAATTGTAATAATATTGGTATGGCAGGAGAGATGAGAGTCATTTAAGGAAAGGCTTTAGGCACCAACGTTTTAAAACTTTCTGTAGGATTATAACAAATAAGCAAAAAAATCAAACACATTTGATAGATTAGAGTGTGGTGCTAAATAGAATTATGCATAAATGTAGCTTTAATTCTTAATGAGCTCAGTTTTTAGTATAACTCCATTAGTATTGCTGTATCTGCAGTTCTAGGAAATGTACATGGTGGGCATGGTTTGAGACAGAAGAAAATAGAGAATTAGTCTCTGTTCATCTGAATTAAGAGGCTTCACAATGCAGAACTAAATGGCCTTTCCAGACACAGTTACTAGGGAGTCCAAAGGAACATAATATCATAAAATAACAAAGTCCCCTTTGAATGGAAAAATACACAGTTGTTACAGATATGCTAATGTCTGCTTTCAAATATACTAAAAATTTGGTTAATGCTAAAAGTCCCTGTTTTTTTAGCTTAAAAAGAAATGTGAATTGATTAACTATGTGTGTGTATTTTCGTTTTGATTCTGTCACGGTAATATCACGCTGCTATTTCTTGGACCCAGTATTTTGCTTCCCATTTGTATAAGTGACTATGTAGGCACAAAGTATGTTCTAAGCATTGGGGGTTGCAAGGTGGTATCAGGGAGATAAATTGTGTTACCGTCCTGTTTTCCTCTTCCTGAATTACTGGGATCCAGTGTCTGTCCTAATTTTTCTCCTTGAATCATATGTAGAATTTGAATATATTTGACTTCTTGAGTTTTTTTCCAAACTCTGACTTCCATGAACTAATACAATAAAATTAAAGAGCATAGTACAACTGTTGGGAATGGAACTCTGGGTACAGCAGAAATCTTGGCGAATTCAAGTATTAAAAGAATGAGGTGACATGAAAATATCACCAGGAAATTGTCATTTTCAAAGGTTCCCCTAAGTTCTAACCTCCCTGAAAATTGTGAAGTTATTTCTTATACCTCAGAGGCTGAGTTGGAATGCTCAGGTCCTGCCCTAGCCCTAGAAATAGAAAACTTCTGTGTCTTCAAAGGAGATGGCCACATTCTATTTTTGCCCTAGGGCCATGGGTTTAGCTCTCAAGAGGTACCTGAAAGAATAATATTTGTAGGATCTAACCCTCTGAATAGTTAAAGGAAAGCCCCGCTCAGAACTAGCCCTTGAAAAAATGCACTCCTTGATCTATTTCTTCAGTATACACTTTCTTTTCATGAAAGCTTATGTCCTTGAGTAGTAGGATGGCTCCTGGTCCCTTTCTCACAGATAATCTCTGGTTCTATAGCAAAATTTGTACTTGCAGTTCTCCTTTCTTTTGATATTAAAGCAGTGGGGGCTAATGAGAGTCCACATGATTCTTTTCCACACAGACCTGGTTTCCAGAGCAGAAGAGTTATTTAATATGAATACCAAGCTTTTTCATCATCTCATTCATTCATCATTCACTCAAATATTTTTTGAGCTCCGTCACTCTTCTAGTTGCTAAAAATTCCTGCTCAAAATTAATTCCCAGATGAGCGGGGGAGAAATGCACACAGCTGGACAAATGTCATGTAAATGTAGTTGTCCTAACAAATGGAAAGCAGATAGAAATCGAAAGTAAATTTAGCAATTAAAAGCAGATCCCACATGGTTCTAGTTTGAGTGCTCAATGCAATTTACTTGCTTACTTAATCTCAAACTGCCAATATAACCAATGCAAAACAGGCAGGTCAAGGGCACACAATACATTTAAATGGGGAGGATATCAGAATCTTGAATGTCTATTGACCTGAGGCCTGGAGGGAAAGTAGGCAGCACCCTTAGGGTGCACTTTCAGAAGCCATACCCCATTCAGGCTTCAGTGGAAGGGGTGGGAGGGCTGGGTCTGGAGGCAGCGTGCAATTGGCAACTACACTGGACTTTATAAGAAGTGCCCTTCTGGCTGGCATGGAGTCAGTCTATATATTCTTGCATAATTATGTGGTTGCCACTTGTTAAGAAAAAAATGTTTTTCTCAATTTGTTTACATTCTAATGGTGGTCAACATGTTTACACATTTTGATTTATTTCTCTCAATTTGTTTACATTCTAATATGGTCAACAGGGTTACAATGTGTTTTTTGGGGGAGTGTTTAAGAGCATTAATATCATGTCAAAACACCACAACAGATGTAATAAAAACAGGCTGAGGATGTACACAGTGAATAAGTGTTGGGTAGTAGAAATGACGAGATCAAGCCTAAAATGAGATAAAAATTTCCAGGTGATTTCAAAGCTTAATAATTTCAATTTGTTTGCAATCACAGCATTTAGCAAAGCAGAAAGAGGACAACATTTTCAAACCTATAGATGAAATGAAAATGATTTCTGCCAAGTACCTAGTGTTGTTTCACTTCTTTTCCAGGTTTTAGCAAAATGATGGAAATAGAAGAATGAGTACAGGGCCATGTCTACAGATTCAAATGGAAGGCTTAAATAATTCTGCAGATTTAGTAAAATCTCATTAATTCTTATTCTAACCATAATTATTATTCCACTCGAAATGAAATTGAATGTCGGGCTGTAAGAATATTCTTCTGATCATGGTAAAAGATGGGAGTATGACAGGAAAGGAGATAAACCAGCAACAGATGTCTGTTGAAGGGGAGCTGTAATAGCTGGGCATGAGGAAATAAAGGCTGAACAACGAATAGGGAATAAAGGAAGTCTGCAAGATTTTTTTCTTTAGTGGAGAATAAAAGGGCAGACTACACTAGAACGTCTGTGTTCAGTAGCATCTAAAATGTTGCCCAGGATCCTGGTATTTACACTCTTGTGTAATCCCCTCCACCTCAGTGTGGCTGGACCTAATAACTTGCTTCTAAAGAACAGAATACAGCAAAAGTGATGAGATGTCACATGGAAATTAGGTTAGAAGGGAATAAGACTTCTACTTCGGTCATACTAGCTCCCTGGTTCCTCTTACTTATTCTGATGAAACAAGATGTCATGATATGAGCTACCTTGAGAACTGAGATTCTCAGCCAAAAAGCTGGGGAAAGAGCTGAAACCTGCTGACAGTTAGATGAGTGAGCTTAGAAGCAGAACCTCTTGGAGTGAAGCCTTGAGATGAGTAGCCCTGTCTGATACTTTGATTGCAACATCTTGATAGACATTGAGCCAGAAAATACAGCTAAACTATTACTGGATTCTTGACCCACAGAATCTGAGATAATAAATGCTGTAGTTTTAATCTACTAGTCTTGTATAATGTGTTATACCACGACTGAAAACTAATAGAGTGTCTATTTCATTTCTCCCTCATTGTGTCCAATACCTAGAGGCAAACTTGAGCTGATTGGATGTGGTGACTTGGAGAAGTCAATACAGAACAACAACAATAAAAATAACAATGAATAACACAATGGCTACTTTATCGATTTCTACTCTTCAATAATCTGGCAGACATTTAGGGCAAATGGTATAAATAACATATGTCATCTGATCATTATTTCCACTCTGGATGCTAATCATGAAGGACTAATTCAAAGGAAGATTAAAATTACCTGAACTAGAACATTGCAAATCTAGGGGAGAGGGGGCAAGATGGCGGCTGAGTGAACATCCCTGTTAGAGTCTTCTGCAGGGAATCGGCTGGGCGGCGTTGGAGACTCTTTGGGACCGGATTGTTTCGGGATTTTTGCTGGTCCGGAGGTGTCTGGACATCGATTTGGAGGGAAGGTAACAGAGAGGATTCGTCTGTGAAATATACACGGAGATCCCAGCTACCTGTGGAGGATTCCCTTCTTGGGTAGGCGGAGACGAGGCATCTAGCCCTGCTCGGTGGGGCTGAGTCAGGCCGGGCCGGGCCGCGGTAGCGTTTGGAGCCGGGCGGGGCCGGTGCAGGCCCCGGCTGCGGGCCGCGGTAGCGCTTGGAGCCGGGCGGGGCCGGTTCAGGCCCCGGCTGCGGGCCGCGGTAGCGTTTGGAGCCGGGCGGGCCCGGGTCAGGCCGCGGCGGGTACGGAGCCGGGCAGGGCCGGTCCAGGCCGCGGTGGCGGGAGGTGGATGCCGGAGCCGGCTGGGCCGCTGTAGCGAGCGGAGCTGGGCGGAGCCAGGCCAGGCCAAGGCGGCGTGAGGAGCCGGGCAGAGCCGGTCCAAGCCTCCGCGGCGGGCGGAGCCGGGCCTGCGGAGGGGTTTCTGTTTTTTTTTTTTTTTTTTTGAGCATCTGCAGTACTGGGGAGTTCGTGGGCCCTGGGCGGCCTATTGGGGGTTTGTGGGAAGGGAGGTGCTTGCAGACCCATTTGGGCAGACAGACGGGGGGGTTTTAGGGCAAAGCGGGGGGAAGTTGTTGTTTTAGATAGTGTTGCAATTGTGACACGTGTGTACCTGTATCTCTCTTCTCCCTATCCGTTCCCCACCGTTTGCCCATCCTCTTTTTCTTTCTTCCTTTCTTCTTGCCTTTCTTTTTTCTTTATTATAATTAGTTTTTTTTTTTTTTTTTTCGGTTTTCTCTTTCCCTCTTGTCCCTCATCTTCCACTTATTTTTACTTTAATTCAAGTATACAATAGGTGCTACAGGGAACACCTCACATTTGCTGGGTTTTCCCATCCTCCACTGCCTCATTTCTGTGTGAACTAATTTAGGCTACCTACACTATCCCCCTTCCCCTGCATCTTGATATCCACTATCATCTACTGTCTCTCCTATATTCCACCCCCCACCTCCCGTTCTTTGATCCACAAAGTGTCTAACTCTTAATTTCTAATACCTTTGTTCTGTTTTCTGTCTATTATCCACTCTTGAAACTATTACCTTTCTTTTCTTTTTCCCTCTCTCATGAAAACAATAGCTGTGTAGTTCATACCATATTCCTCCCAAATTCAGTCATCAACTTCATAAAAGGTACTCTACCTACAGCTATAACTCTATACAATCTACATGAATCTAACCTCCATCCTTCCAGATCTCATATTCCTGCTTTATTAATATACATCACCAATACAACTTTACACTTTTCCCTTGCTTACACAATTGCCTTTCCCCAACACTAATACTTTCCTCTAAAGTGAACTTAACCAACAACAAGTAACTAGAATAAGAAGAAAAAAGTGACAAAGAGAAGATATAACACCTGTGCAAAAATAACAACTAATTAACCTCCAAGAGCAGACAAAGAAGCTAAGGAACTGATTAAATTCGTCAAAATAAAGAGATGACCAGGAAGCAACAAAAATCTACGAACCAAACCAATAATCAGGAAAACATGGCTGAATCCAATCAACAAACCAATAATCACGAAGGGGAGCAAAACTTGGCACAAGCAATGAAAGCTCTCAGAACATTTATCACCGACAAATTTGATGCAGTAATGAAAGAGGTTAACAACATGAAGACATCACTTGGAGGGGAAATTGCAGACATACGCAAAAACATAACAGATATGATGGGAATGAACACCACAGTTCAAGAAATCAAAAATACACTTGCAGCAAATATCAGCAGACTAGAAGAGACAGAGCAGAGAATTAGTGATGTGGAAGACAGTACATCAGAAATCAAACAGATAGTAGAAGGGGTCAATAAGAAGATAGAAAAAATCCAATTAGGATTTAGGGACCTGAATGACAATGCAAAATGCTCAAACATACGTATTATAGGCATTCCAGAAGGTGAAGAGAAGGGAAAGGGGTCAGAAAGAGTGTTGCAGGAAATAATGGCTGAAAACTTCCCAAATCTACTGAAAGAGACAGATGTACATATCCAAGAAGCACAGCGCACTCCACAAGTCATAAACCCCAACAGGCCCACCCCAAGACATATACTTGTCAAATTATCCAATGCTCAAGACAAAGAGAAAATCCTAAAAGCAGCAAGAGAAAAGAAAACCATCACATACAAGGGAAGCTCAATTAGATTAAGTGCTGATTTCTCTTCTGAAACCATGGAGGCAAGAAGACAGTGGTATGATATAGTCAAGGTACTAAAGGAAAAAAATTTCCAACCAAGAATACTCTATCCAGCTAAACTAGCATTCAAACATGATGGAGAGTTCAAAATATTCGCAGACAAACAGAAACTGAAAGAGTATACCAACAAGAAACCTCCCCTTCAAGAAATTCTAAAGGGAGTTCTGCAGGAAGAAAGGAAAAAACAGGAAAGGCAAAGTTGGAGGAGAGTATAAGACCAACAACAACAACAACAAAAAAGACAAAAAAAAATATACAAACAAAATATGACAAACACAAATCCAATCAAAATATGGCTAACACAAATAATTCCTTGATAGTAATAACACTGAATGTCAATGGATTAAACTCACCTATCAAAAGATTCAGACTGGGACACTGGATAAGGAAATATGACCCATCCATATGCTGTCTACAAGAGACACATCTTAGACCCAGAGACGCATGGAGATTGAAAGTGAAAGGCTGGAAAACAATCATACAAGCTAACAATAACCAAAAAAAGGCAGGAGTAGCTATATTAATATCAGACAAAATAGACTTTAAATGTGAAACAATTGTGAGAGACAAAGAAGGATACTACATTTTAGTCCAAGGGAAAATCTGTCAAGAAGATCGAACAATCATAAATATCTATGCCCCTAACAAGGGTGCCTCTAAATACGTCAGGCAAACGCTGGAAAAACTAAGTGAAAGAATAGATACATCTACAATTATAGTGGGGGATTTTAATACACCACTATCAACTCTGGACAGAACATCTCAAAAGAGAATCACCAAAGAAACAAAACATCTGAATAGTATATTAGAGGAGCTCGATCTAATAGACATATATAGATCGCTACACCCAAACACAGCAGGATATACATTTTTCTCAAGCGCACATGGATCATTCTCCAAGATAGATCATATGCTAGGCCACAAAGAAAGGCTGAACGAATTCAGAAAGATTGAAATCATACAAAACATTATCTCTGACCACAGTGGAGTCAAGCTGGAGATTTGCAAGGGAAAGAAGCCCAGATTTCACACCACGATTTGGAAATTAAACAACACACTCTTAGAAAAACAGTGGGTCAAAGAGGAAATCTCAAAAGAAATCAATGACTACCTTGAAACAAATGATAATGATAACACAACATACCAAAATTTATGGGATGCAGCAAAAGCAGTACTGAGAGGGAAGTTTATAGCCATAAATTCATATATCAAAAAAGAAGAAAGAGCAAAAATTGAAGAACTAACTGCACATTTGAAGGAATTAGAAAAACAACAACAAAGTAACCCAACAGGAAGAAGAAGGAAGGAAATAACAAAGATAAGAGCAGAACTAAATGAAATAGAAAATAAGAAAGCACTTGAACAGATAAACAAGACCAAGAGCTGGTTTTTTGAGAAGATTAACAAAATTGACAAACCTTTAGCAACACTAACAAAGAAAAAAAGAGAGAAGATGCAAATACACAAAATAAGAAATGAGAAAGGCGATATCACCACTGACCCCACAGAAATAAAGACTATCATAAGAGGATATTTTGAAAAACTATATTCCAACAAAAATGACAATCTAGAGGAAATGGACAAATTCCTAGAAACACATAAACAGCCCATATTGACAAAAGAAGAAATTGATGATCTTAACAAACCAATCACAAGCAGAGAGATAGAATCAGTTATTAAAAATCTCCCAACTAAGAAGAGCCCAGGGCCAGATGGCTTCACAGGTGAATTCTATAAAACATTCCGGAAAGAACTGACACCAATCCTGCTGAAACTATTCCAAACCATCGAAACAGAAAGAACATTACCCAACTCCTTCTATGATGCCAACATTACCCTAGTACCAAAGCCAAACAAAGACATCACAAGAAAGGAAAATTACAGACCAATTTCTCTAATGAACCTAGACGCAAAAATACTTAACAAAATACTTGCTAATCGTATTCAACAACACATTAAACGAATTATACACCATGACCAAGTGGGATTCATCCCAGGTATGCAAGGATGGTTCAACATAAGAAAATCAATCAACGTAATACACCATATAAACAGATTGAAGGAAAAAAATCACATGATTATATCTATTGATGCAGAAAAAGCATTTGACAAAATACAGCACCCTTTCTTGATAAAAACACTTCAAATGATTGGAATACAAGGAAATTTTTTGAACATGATAAAGAGTATATATGAAAAACCTAAAGCCAATATTGTTTACAATGGAGAAATCCTAGACTCCTTCCCTCTAAACTCAGGAACAAGACAAGGATGCCCACTGTCGCCGCTCCTATTTAACATTGTCTTAGAAGTACTTGCTCGAGCACTGAGGCAAGAACCAGAAATAAAAGGCATTCAAATTGGAAAGGAAGAAGTCAAAATTTCATTATTTGCAGATGACATGATCCTATACATAGAAAACCCTGAGAGATCTACAACGAAGATTCTAGAACTCATAAATGAGTTTAGTAAAGTCGCAGGTTATAAGATCAATGCGCAAAAATCAGTAGCATTTCTGTACACCAATAATGAGCGAGATCAGGAGGAAATCAAGAAACAAATACCATTCACAATAGTAAATAAAAAAATCAAATACTTAGGAATAAATTTAACTAAAGAGGTAAAGAACTTATACACTGAGAACTATACAAGATTGTTCAAGGAAATCAAAGAAGACCTAAATAAATGGAAGACTATTCCTTGTTCATGGATAGGAAGACTGAACATTATTAAGATGTCTATCCTACCAAAATTGATCTACACATTCAATGCAATCCCAATAAAAATCAATGCAGCCTTCTTTAAGGAACTAGAAAAACTAACTATGAAATTTATTTGGAAAGGAAAGAGACCCCGAATAGCCAAAGACATACTGAAAAAGAAAAACGAAATTGGAGGAATCACACTACCTGACTTCAAAACATACTATAAAGCTATGGTGGTGAAAACAGCATGGTATTGGCATAAGGAGAGACATATAGACCAATGGAATCGAATTGAAAGCTCTGATATAGAACCTCACATATACAACCACATAATATTCGATAAAGCCACCAAACCCTCTCAACTGGGAGAGAGTGGCCTATTCAACAAATGGTGTCTGGAGAACTGGATAGCCATATGTAGAAGAATGAAAGAGGATTACCATCTCACACCTTATACAAAGATCAACTCAAGATGGATCAAAGACCTAAATATAAGAGCCAAGACCATAAAAACCTTAGAAAGCAGTGTAGGGAAACATCTACAGGACCTTGTAATAGGTAATGGATTTATGAATATCTCACCAAAAGCACGAGCAGCAAAAGAACTAATAGATAAATGGGACTTCCTCAAAATTAAAGCCTTCTGCACCTCAAAGGAGTTTGTCAAGAAAGTAAAAAGGGAGCCCACACAGTGGGAGAAAATATTTGGCAATCATATATCTGATAAGAAACTTATAACTTGCATATATAAAGAACTCCTACATCTTGAAAATAAAAAGATAAACAATCCATTTAAAAAATGGGAAAAAGACTTAAACAGACACTTCTCCGAAGAAGAAATACAAATGGCAAGAAAGCACATGAAAAAATGTTCCAAATCTCTAGCTATCAGGGAAATGCAAATCAAAACCACAATGAGATACCATCTTACACCCATAAGATTGGCAGCTATGAAAAAAACAGAAGAATACAAGTGCTGGAGAGGATGTGAAGGAAGGGGAACACTCATCCACTGCTGGTGGGAATGCAGAAGGATCCAACCATTCTGGAGAACAGTATGGCGGTTTCTCAAAAAACTAGCCATAGATTTGCCATATGACCCAGCAATACCACTGCTGGGAATATACCCAGCAGAACTGAAAACAAGAACACAAACCAATATATGTACACCAATGTTCATAGCAGCATTGTTCACTATTGCCAAAAGTTGGAATCAACCCAAATGCCCATCAACAGACGAGTGGATCAATAAAATGTGGTATATACACACAATGGAATACTACTCGGCTGTAAGAAGAAACACACTACAAACACATGTGATAACATGGATGAATCTTGAGAACCTTATGTTGAGTGAAGCAACCCAGACATTGAAGGACAAATACTACATGACCTCAATGATATGAAATAAACAAGCTGCCCTAGATAGCAAGAGACTGAACGATAGGCTTGCAGGAAATCGGAGGGTGGAGGAAGGATATGAGCCGATGTCTGCAGGGGTGGAATTTAAGACGAGATGGTGGTAAGTATGAACACAAAGAAGAGATAAAAGGGGGGCAAGGGGTTGCCTTTGCTTGGGGCTTTGCGGGTTTGAGGGTGGCTGGGGAGGGACGGGTGGGTAACGTTGCCCAAAAGTGGGGGGAGGGAGGGGTAGCATACGAACCAGGAGAGGGTCAGGTGTTGGTGGAGAGTAAAATGCCGAGAAAATCATATCAAAATATAATAAAGAGGGTTACCTGTTTAGAATGCTCGGAGGGGAGGGTCTGATGCAGGACGGGCTCCTGGGGAATGTCTAAATGCTCATTCTGCCAGAGTGGGTGACACCATGGGGTAGAAACCCAAGTAGTGAGAGTGGGGGTGGACCCACATCCTGGGGAGGACTAATGCCATCCAATAGAGGGAACTGTATCCCTCGAGAGAAAGGGTGGCTCCCAGGGCATTGGGGCAGTTGAGCAAGTTAGGCCCTGAACACTATTCCATCTATCTCTGGAAGTGGCTCCTCAGGAAACGGAGGTTGGCTATCACTGAGGGCACCAAGGTGGAAGGGAAAATGGACGTTAAATGTGTGGAACCAAAGTAAATGGGGGGTAAGAGAGGAGTTTCTTGAGAGTACACAAGGATGGATATAAAACATGTAATATTACACCATAACATATAGGAGATGACAGACTGATAATGTAAACCATAATGTAAAACATAGGATAACTAAAAATGTAAAGAACTGTGTATCCTAAAGTATGCACCATAATGTAAACACAGATGTCACCTTGTTAGAAAGCTAATGTCTCAGACTCTGTACATCACTTTAAGTAAATATGATATGAATAGGGCGTAAGAGTATCACTGTGGAAGGGAAAAGGTTTTCTGGTGGATGTGTGGGAGTGCTGTATATTATATATATACATTGCTGTGGTCTAGGACTCCTGTGAAGAAAAGCTGAATAATTAGGGGGGGGGGGGAAAAAAAAAAAGAAAAAAAAAAGAAAAAAATAGGATGTGGAATTTTTTCAAGTCAACATTCTCTATCTAAGTTCTTTATCTAACTTTATCCAAGTTCTTTATCTATCCTTTAAACTCATCGCTATATGCCATTCCCTAGTAAGGGACCATGACATTATATTGGGCTTCAAATTTCGGGGAGTTCTGGATCACAGAGTGTTTCAACAATGGCAATGGAGGGATACTGGTATGGGATACCAATGACAGGTGATATATGACTGACAGGGAGCTGTACAGAACATATGTCCAGGGTGCATGGTAATGTTTGGATATACTCATAGTGGCAACAATTAAAAACCACAGTAGGGGGGGTACTGGGTTCCTGGCCAGTGGTGCTCTGTCGTGGTCCCTAGGGGAGCAGCGACAGTCTCCCAGGTACAGTGGTGGGGACCGGGAGGGAGTGAGGGTTCAACAGTGAGCCCCTGATACTAATGACTATGCTTGTGAGCTGATAAACCCAAAATAATAACAAGGCCTAGAGCAACTTTGTGCCTGGGAATTTCCTTCTGTCAGCCTTCATGTTACTCAAATGTGGCCAGTCTCGAAGCCAAACTCAGCATGTAAATGCAATGCCTTCCCCCCAGCGTGGGACATGACACCCGGGGATGAGCCTCCCTGGCAACGAGGGACCACTATCAACTACCAACTGATGATGCAACTGGAAAATGACCTTATACGGAAGGTTCAATGCGGATCAGCAGAATATCCATGTCTACATAAAATACCATGACTTTAAAATGCTGTTTGACCTAAAGTAAGGGGGAAATGGAAAGGAGAAATGAGTTTATATGGCTACGAGTTTCTAAAAAAGAGTCTGGAGGCTGGCAGAAGGTTTGCCCTCATGCACAACTGAGCAGAGTCAGAGAGACAGATAAAGCAGATACAACCCCCAGATATTGGTTCCTTTGAGGGCTAAAGAGACCCATGGGAGTTATGGTCATGGCCGATGGGGTTAACTACCAGGGCAGATGGCCCCTCTTTGGAAATGGTGTTTATGTGTGATGAATCTGGACTCAGATGGGATCTCCCTTCATAAGACTTTCATGCTAATGTGCTGGAGGTGCAGTTAATGTCGGGGTTTAAGATATATTTAGGGGATTTGAATCTCTGGACTGACAATGTGATAGCCAGATCCTGAGCCTCAACAGACTCCAGCACCTACAATCTGATTTATTGGACTTACCACACTCAGCTAAGATGGAGGTGAAGAAGGACAACCACCACACCATGGAGCCTAGAGTGATTACAACTGAAAATGGGAGGATTGCATCCAGCATCCAGGTGGAATCTGAGCCTCCTCTTGACATAAAGGTGCAATGGACACAACCAATCCAGTGTCCACATAGAAGAGGTGGCATTGGATTGGGAAAAGTGGACATAATGGACAAAGGGTATGGGGAAAGGCAGGAAGAGATGAGAGGTGGAGGCGTCTTCGGGACATGGAGCTGCCCTGGATGGTGCTTCAGAGGTAATCACCGGACATTGTAAATCCTCACAGGGCCTACATGATGGAATAGAGGAGAGTATGGGCCATAATGTGAACCAATGTATATGAGGTGCAGAGGTGCCCAAAGATGTACTTACCAAATCCAATGGATGTGTCATGATGATGGGAACGAGTGTTGTTGGGGGGGGGGAGAGGGGGGGTGGGGGGGTGGGGTTGAATGGGACCTCACATATATATTTTTAATGTAATATTATTATAAAGTCAATAAAAAATAAAAAAATTTAAAAAAAAAAAAAAATTACCTGAACTAAGTTATCCATGCTAGGGTTATCTTTAGTAATAAAAATTGGAAGTTATCGATTGTCCCTCAGCAGGAGAATGGTTAAAAATGTTTTGCTGTTACCATTCAAGGGAATACTAGTCAAATGCAATTATAAAAGCGTACTAGAAATAAATTAATTAAATGATCCATATAATCAGTGAGAAGAGCATAATAGAAAATAACATATACATAAAATTATGTTTGCTCAGAGTGTAACACTTATAAAGGAAATGTTGAAATGCTTAATTTTTAATAGGTAGGAATCATAGACAGATAAAGACTGGGATGAAACTTAGAAAGACAGTTTTTGCCTGTTTTTTCTAAAACTAGCTGCTTGTTTAACATCAGTCCTTACAGTTATCATAATTGCTTCTACTCCCAGAGAAGTCATATTTAACAACTTCAATATTCTTTTGTAGAGGAATGGATCACAAATGTGGCCACAGGGCCAGTGGGTAGGAGAACATGTGGGACAAAGAATAGTTTTTTACTTTTCTCATGTTACATCTTAGAGGAGGGGACTAGTCTCAAAATATTAGATTTGATGGGCCCTATTCCGATATAATCCCACCATTTTATGGATGAAAATACAGAGTTCTGGAGGGCTAAGATAATTTTCCTAAGCTCCAATGGCACAGATAAGGCCTCCTCTGAGCTCCAGATCAGGGTATGTGCTAACGTAGAATATTGTGGGATTTTCTTGAGAGACTGAAGAAATAATATAATAAATATTCTCTTGAGAGTTCTTAGTATAAGATAAGTGCATCTCTTTGATTTTCTCTAAGTCTAATATACCATATTTTATTTGATTAGAACTTAATGATTTACAAAGTGCTTTCATAGACATAGTCTTATTTAATAGTAATCCTGTGACATAGGCTTTATAACCTCCATTTCCTATTGAAGAAATTGTGGTTGAGCACAATTATGAGACCTGCCATTAATAGTCAATGAGAAAGAGAGAGGGTTGGGACATTAATAGTCAATGAGAGAGAGAGCTGGGACTAATTCCTGGCATGGAACGTAATCAGGGCATCACAGCTGAGATTCAGTAACATTATATCTCTGAAATACCATAGGCAGCAGAGAATTTCTGTTTACAAAGTTTTTATGTGCTTCCTACATTTCCCAGGTCCACTATAGTCAGATGGAGCTATTGACGATTTCTTGCTAATTACCTATACCCCTCTGGCCATAGATCATCCAAACACGGGTGCGCAGCCCTCATTCTCTTCCCCTGACAGAGTGACATCGGAGGCCCGAGTTTCAGAGGGCACAAGCACGGAAAGGCAAAGCTACTGCCAAACTTGGAGCCCTGAGGCCGATGTGGAGCCGAAGCCCCGCACACTGTCACTATGCATACCATGACTAAGAAATCCACCTTTTGATGTTAAGCCACTGAGATTTTAGAATTCATTTTTATTACATTAACCAACCTATCCTGAGAGCATGACAGAATTAGAGCAAATACAATTTCAAATGAACAGAAAGTATATTCTCTCCTTGAAGATCTGAAGATGTAGGAGTATGTTATTTTCCTATAGTGTGTTTTGTAAAGACAGTTTATTAGAAAATTCTCTTCATCTTCAACTACTAATACACAAAATAACACAAGCTAAGTGGGCAGCCATTGCTCGCTCCAGTACTACTGAATGATGTTGACTTCGTGGGTGTGTGACTCGATCAGGCAGTTACACAGGGCCACACCTCTGTCAGCCCTGTGCTTGGAGTTCTGTGCTCTGCAGGTGCCATATTGAAACCCTTAACAAGTTGACTTCTGGGTTTTTGGTTGGTAAAGTTTAATGGAGCAATGGAACATGTGCTGGAGGCTTGGAGCCTTGGCTCACATACGCTACAGTCTCTAATGCCTCTCCAGGACAGGGTCTGAGCTGCCTACTGCTCTGATTCTGGTGCCCTGGTCTGCAGGCCTCCACTTTCTCATTCTTGCCTTGCTGCCACCCTCTTCCCCTGGCAGGGACCTGCTTAGGCTTAAGGTTAGGAGTGAGACACTGGTTCCCTGCAACCTCTTGGAGCAGGGGTATAGCGGCAGCTGTTCCTGCCTTGGGCCGATGGCCGAGCGCTGACTATGTGGCCAGCCTCTCACTTGCCCCTAATCCTGGACATTGTCCAGGCATAGCGGTTACAAAACCTTCGGGGGTGACCCATCCTCAGTGGATTGACCCATCATAGGTGGGCCTGTGAGGAGAATCACTTGGTTCTACTTCCCCAGACTCCACCGCTGGCCAGGGCAGCTAGAAGCCCTAGCAAGTGTTTGAATACCCTGCATCACCCAGCAGAGACCCAGGCGTTTGTATGGGTATCTGCTCACCCCACAAGTATCTCTTGCCTGATGCTACCTTGGCTGGCTCCATGTCTGGGACCATGCTTCCCATCTCATTCTAACCTCCTGAGTATGGCTTGTGTTTTTCTTTTCAGTACCTCTGGAGATAAGTCATAAAATGAGAATTCTATAATATCAGTGATTGTGCATATAAGTTAAATGCTCTGATATTTGTGCTTAAAAACTGGCAATGCACACTATAAAAATGAACATTAAAATTCATGCTAATAATTTAAGCTTTTATTTTTTTCTTAACTTAGACTAACATTAAATAGCAAACAATAAATACCAAGTTATAAGAAACACCACAGAAGAAAGGAAAAAACTTTATATTTTAATACTTACAATGGCACTTTTTCCTTGATTTTTTTGAACAAGTGTTCGAGCATTTTTATTTTGATTGGGCCCTACAAAGTATGTTGCAGGTCTTGAGGAAGAACCAGCATTGAAAAAACTGTATGGCTTGAATTAATCACCCAAAAGTGAGAACTTTTCCAACACGAAACTCTGTGGTAATCTCCTGGTGCCTTAAGATGCGGTTTAGTTGTCCAGATCTTTTAAAAAATCACAACAACCTATAGCTGGCATCACCTAGTGGTCTCTGAAGTCTTTCTGACTTTGAGTTGGGTGCAGCTATACACAAAAGACTTACCATTCTTCCTCAATTATAATGCTAAAATAAAAGTTATGAGGTATAAAAAAGAATTGCTGAATGGGTTTAACAGATAGATCCCCACAGCAGTGGGAAGTCACAAAGAAAGACAAAATGGTCTTTTGCTTCACACTTGCTTTTGAAATTCCATCCTTCTACTTCCATAGTACTTCTTTTGCAAAGGGCAGGCTTTTATTCTGCCAAAATCTTTGCAACAGAGCCAATAGAATTTGTCTCAAGCTTGGCAGCCAATATATATTATCCACAGGTTTCTGGCTAAACTATTAAAATTAATCAGGTGGCAAACTTTCATTTTAGCAGCTCTATTAAATAAGAGAACCAGATTTCCAGGGGGTGGAAATGTCAGTAAATATAGCAGCTTTAAAAAAAGAAAATTCTTCAAAATGTCTGAGGATGTACTTAGGTTTTAGTCAAATAGACCTAAACTACAGTTAGAGTATAGGTAAAACCATTTGTTTTTATAGAGGCATTTTGCAATGCAAAAGGAATCAAATCCATTCTAAACACAAGATTTCAAGCAAACTACAGATTACATGGTAAAATGTTCCATTTGTGTGGTTAGTAGTGGAAAAAAGAATCTTTATAGCTACTGTTTTTCCTATAGATGCTGAAACAATTCTGAAAAAAAGAGATTTTAAGATATGGTTCTGAGTCTGGATTTTTAGAAAACACATGAAATGCTCACCATGTAGTTCTCGTGCTCCCTACGTTTTCCAGCGTTCCTGCAGATAGGCAAATCTGCATAACTTATTCTGAGCTAAAGTAATGTGTTACTTCTAGGCAAAAGCACAGAAAAGCATGGGAACTATTTGGGCTTCTCTTCCTCTGAAACACTGACAAGTTTCATTGCAGATGGTGCAGCTTCATTCAGTAGTTTGTGTCCCTGAGGGACCATGTGTAGATTGCCCCCCAAACAGTCTATGCTGGACACACAGCATATAAAAGACATAAATACTTGTTGTGTTAATGCACTGGAATTTAGAGGTTAATTTGTAATGTAGTATATCTAACTTGTCCTGACTAATAATAAAATTGGTACCAGTGGTGTGACATGGTCACAGAAACACTAAAAATGTTAGATGGCAAGAATGCTAAGAAAAAAATGTTGTGGTAATAGCATTCCTTATTATGCAATGGCAAAACATTTGATGAAACTGCTATCTGCCATAACTTGGAATGTAGATATTATACTTAATGAACTACAGCTTTAGGGGAAAATGGATGGAGAACAAAATAATAGTTTGTGTTAGTGGTAATTTATTTTCTGCATTTAGCTTGGAATTACAGCAAGAAAGAAATCAGTTTACAATTGAATTGGTTGGTTGCTAGTAAAAATGGAAGAGAGCAGAATTCCAGAAATGTGTGACCTGGCAAAGCCCAATTTGGGAAAGATCAGATTAAAGGTGAGGCCTTCAAAACAGTTGTTAGGCTCCCTCAATGGACTGATATACCACTGGACAAAGATTATATTAAGGACATAATGCCTAGGAAAGCCTATCAATTGATTAAATGCATCAGAGCAAAGGTCATATTAAGGAAATCCTTTCTATCTACTATTTCAGATAAACCTGGTGGGCCTCCAGTAATTGGAGACATTTTGGGGGCAAGAAGACAAAATAATATAGCTGGTATGAGTAGCTACTCTCTCTCTCTCTCTCTCTCTCTCTCTCTCTCTCTCTCTCTCTCTCTCTCTCTCTGTGTTTGTATGTGTGTAGGATAGAGGATGGGGGTTACTTTCATTTGAAAATGACTGGGAGCTCTTAAGGCATTAACACTGACAAAGCAACTTAAAGTCTGCTTTAGTACATCTTGTATCAACAGCCAGAAGGGGGGCTTTTACCCGACCAATCATTTGTGGGCAAGGAGGATAAGGACAACAGAGAACCTCCTAGAGGAGTGAGCCAGTAGCTACAGAAATCAATGGACAAAACTCTCCTCCTAGAAAACAGAATCAGTGCCAACTCAAAAAGTCTTCCTTACTCTTGCAGTTGCTATTCTTTAAAATATCTGCCCAGCAGAACTGCAGAATTGAACCTATGACTGTGTGAAGCCAGCTATGAGGACTTTCTGCACCCTGTATTAGCTGATGTACTGGAAGAGGGCAGAATTCTTTTCTATTTGATTAATAGGTCTCCAGACCAAGAAGAATTACAACTAAATCTGATGTAGACATTATCATGCATAGCTAAATACCCTAGATTTGGGACTGATCTAGTAACTGGATGGCATTCTTGGGTCTTCTCCTTTGGGAGGATTTTAATGTGTTCTATGTGTGGGAAGAAGGAAGCAGTTCTCTAATTTTGGTTAACAGAAGAACAAACTGTAGTTGAGAGGATAGTGCTTACAAATATTATAAGCGCTTCTTTACATTTCCAGTGCCATGAAGTGGGGAGGGGCCATGTGACTAATTATGTGCACTTTTGGCTAAAGGAATACTGTGTCAGGTTCAAGACCCTCTAGAACTCTCTTCTCGGTCATAGAGACCAGTGACATTTCTAGTGGTGGAATTTTCCATCACCAAATGTCTTTGAGAGATCAGGTGAAGCAGTTTTCTACTCCCACCCCACACTGCTATGTTGTACAAAAAAGCACTAATGCTTGACTGAGTTAGACAACTGAGATTTCAGGGCAAATTTTTTATTGCTGCATAACCTAATCTAACCTGATTAAGACATGAAGATATAGGAAATTCGATTCATAACAAATGTGAAAACATGGGAATGAAACCAGGAAGTTTCTATGATAGATAATATGTTCAGCTTTACTGAAAATGTTCCATGGAAAGAGACTAATGTGGGAAAGAGCCTGAAATTTGGAATCCAGGAGACTTGAGATGAATCCATTCTTTTTTACATCATTAATTCTGTAACCTTGAAAACATCATTTGAACTCTTTAGCCCCAGTTTCCTCATGTAAAGTGGTGATAATAAAACCTGCCTCACAGGTTGGTATTAGGTTTAAAGAGATACATTTATCCAAAGTGTCTAACACAATGCAAGGACTATACCAATGCCAGCTAGTTTATTTTTTCCTCCACATACTTACCTTTACTTTATTGGATAAACATATTGAGAATGTCGTCAAAATAGATAGGGGAGGTCTCAGAAATTTAATTGTAATTCAGGGAAGGGTCAGATAGGTAACACAAATCCTTGAAGCAGCCAGGCACACAACTATTTAAGGTGGTGCCTGATTCTTGTGAGCTTGAGAATGCCTGAATTTACAGGAAAATTAAAAAAAAAAAAAAAAGTAAATGAAAAGAAACAACAAAACACCAAGTAGCAGCCAGCACATTAGGATTCAGCCATAAATTTGTTAATATTCGTATCCTGGAATGAGATGGAAACTAGTACCTTTGCCTCAGACTGCCTGAGTTCAAACTTCAGTGCATCCACTCATTTTGGGCAAGTCTCTGAACAGCTGTAAGACTAGTTAGTGTCTTGTGTGTAAAATGGAAATAATGATGGTTTCCACATCAATGGGTTATAATGAATAATAATGGGATATAGTGAATAATAATATTTGTAAAACACATATCATGTTGCCTGTTAAATGCTCCATAAATGTTAGTTTTTTCAGTAGATGGCTGCTATCGTCATCCTCCTCCTCCTCCTCATTGTTGGATGGGGTCAACTTACAGAGATGGACTTTTGAAAGTCAGGAGGATTTTAAGGATGCACATGTTATTTTCAGTCTATGAATCTGTGTTGTTATTTAGGACGGTTTGAAAGCAATCTAGCTGGATACTAGAATACTCTGATCCCTAAGGAAACTCCAATGAGCACATTTTCAATTTCTACTCTTATTAGGAGAGATCATCAAATTAATAGTAAGAAAACTGAAATTTGAATGTTGATCTTTGTAATGTTTCAAGAAACTTTTCAGTGGTCATTGGATATATACAGTGTTCTGCTGAGACAGTTAAAATGGTAGCTAAATGTAAGTAATTATTAATTAAAGATAGATTTCATTTTTTGACAAGTACACCTGCTTCTTTAACACCTTTAACACTTTTATTTTAAAAGTGGGTGAACGCTATGCTAGATGCTGGGGATACATCTTTAAAAAAGTACAAACACTAATCTTGGGTTCTATTGAGTTTATATCCAAAATCTCCAGAGAGGATGAATCATTTTCATTTCTATTACTGCTCTTATCACCTTGCTCTGTCCTGATTTCTTTGACTCTCATAATAGCTACTTAAGGGAAGTGACAATTCCTTAATTGTCCTGATAACAATATTGCCAAAAATAGAGCCAGATTAAGATCCTTACTTATTTAAAACTTGCTGAATAAATTAGTGAATGAAAAAATTAGCCTCAGAATTGCCCTATGAGTATGCATTTGCATCCCACAATGGAGGATACTGTATAAAGTGGAGGATATTGTATAAATAAATTGTATAAATAAATTGTGTAATTAAAAATAAATAAGGGGAAACGGACTTTGGCCCAGTGGTTAGGGCGTCCGTCTACCACATGGGAGGTCCGCGGTTCAAGCCCTGGGCCTCCTTGACCCGTGTGGAGCCGGCCCATGCGCAGTGCTGATGCGCGCAAGGAGTGCTGTGCCACACAGAGGTGTCCCCCGCGTAGGGGAGCCCCACGCGCAAGGAGTGCACCCATAGGGAGAGCCGCCCAGCGCGAAGGAGGGAGCAGCCTGCCAAGGAATGGCGCCACCCACACTTCCCATGCCGCTGACGACAACAGAAGCGGACAAAGAAACAAGACGCAGCAAAAAGACACAGAAGACAGACAACCGGGGGAGGGGAGGGGAATTAAATAAATAAAAATAAATCTTTAAAAAAAAAAATAGGAGGATATTGTATAAATTGGAGGATATTGTATAAATACAAGACTTTTCTTAACTTTTTACTGATGAGTTCTGAGATTAGTTTGAATTTCTCTTGCTTCCCATGCTTAAATAAAATTAAATAATAATTTATTTCTTTAGTGTTGGATGAATTCGATTTTACTTTTTTGTGTTTCTCAGCTTCATGAAGGTAAAAGAAATTTGGATATTCTTTTGCTTTCAGGGAGCTAAATTATTTCACCAATTTTGGGTTTCAGTTGTTATAACAATTGGGTCAAGTAAACCTACACTACATTCTCTTTTAAACTGAATTGGAAAAAACATTGTCTTTACCTATATACATTGAGCATATTTCTCCTGAGTAAATATGTATTCCACATCAATGCTAGGATGCAATACAAACATCCCTTTCTCCGAAAACTTCTCAACAACCACTAAGATAAGGATCAAAGCTGGGCTAGCCAGAAACGGGTTTTAGAATCTAAGAAGATAGATCTAGAACACAATTGGGGAAAGCAATTGTGGATACCTAATTGAAAGGAGCCCTAGTAGAAAATCAAGATTAGATCCCGAGGTCAAAAGCTGAGTACATCAACCAGATACCATGTTACAACATGGAGAGCTAGATTCTTTTCCTAGTATATCCAGTATAATCCATATTCTATTTAACAAATTATTTAGCCTCTTTGAGAGCCAGTATTTGGAACTCAGTAAACTCTTCAGGGTAGATGTCCTTACCAGACAAGTGAGTGCACTCTTTCGAGGTGATCTAACTATCTACTTGTTGAATACCTCCTCTCAAAACCTCAACGATGTCATTTTTATTATGGCTGTGCTTTCATACTGCCTTTCTAAATGAAACATGGGGAACTAGCACTAATATATATAACCAGGAAGAATGTAAAATGTTGCATCCATTCTGGAAAATAATTTGCCGTAGTTTAAAAAAAAACATTGAAGTATGCATACCTGTTGGACAGATAATTCTAATTTTAGAATTTGTCTTAATGAGAGGTACAATCAAGGATTTCTATTATACCATTATTTATAATGTGAAAAAGAAGACACTTCAATTTAAAATTTAATTTAAATTTTCAATAGGCAAATTGCATATGCATATGACAAAATATTATGTAGGCATTAAAAATTATATTTCACAGAATGTTTCAAGTTATTATGTGAAAATAATTACCATATAATATTATGGGAAAACAGCTGGATAAAAAGTACTTTAATCCAAGTTCTGTTTGTTATGTGCACACATATTTTAAATACACATTTTTCAAATATTAAAGAAAGAATTATACCAAAATATCAAAGTGTAGATCTCTGGGAGGTGGACTTTTATACATTTCCCCAAAGTTTTCTCCCAGAGTCCAAGCACTGTTTCATCAGACGCATGAAGTTTTTATTCTGTTCTCTCTGCAGTGGAAGTCCCTTGCTGATATCTCACCTAAAGCACTGGCCACGGAGTTGCAGTAGTTATCTATATGTGTCTCCCTCTACTTCACTGTGAGACCTTGGAAGGCAGAGGCTTTCATAACTAGTACTGCAACTGGCAGCCATAGATTTTTGTGGAATGATTTTTAGTTGTCATTAATTTGTAATGTGTTTAGTATGGTATGCTCTCTAGCATTACAGGAGCATTTTGCTCTAGAGTTATGGTAAAGACTTCTGAGTGTTTCCATCAACACTGAAAAGTACCATGCCTGAATACTAAACTGAAACGTGCCTTTAACAAAATTCAACCTACTGTTCTTTTGGTTTTTCACCATTGTTTCCTAGTTTTTGCCTTAAATTTCTAACAGTAACTCATCTGCTCCCAGGCCTCTTTATATTTTCTTTTCCCTCCAGCATCACATTATTTTACACAGAAGCATTTTGTTTACCCCATACACACACAACACACACACATACACAGTCTTAGTCTATATAGGGGCCAAAGGATGGGACCAAGATAACTTTCGAGCACAATAATATAGCACTACGTGTAAAAGGCTATTGGCTTAAACTGCAGAATAGATGAGAATTTGGGAGACAATAGAGGGTTAAAGAAGGGTCAGAGAAAAAGAGGATCTTGGAAAAGAAGGGGAAATAAAGTAAGAGAGCAGGCATCAATGAATATCTTCCTTAGTCATTTTAGCCACTTTACAGAATTAAAATTGGTCTATTTTGCTGGAAATGACAGGAAAGTTTTGGTCGGGTGGAATCAGTGCTGACCCTTACCATCAACTAAATTTGTCCTGGAAAACTTTATTATTTTAATTTTAAGACATTGATAATGTTTTCTTCTCAATTTTGAGTATCACTAAGTCCAAGGCCCTTTGCATATCACCTTCCTAATCCAGAAATCAACCATGAAGAGTAGTATTTTCAATATTAAATAAACTGTTCCCAAAGGTTAGATAGCTTAACCTAAGGTCACACGTAAGTGTCTCTGCATGCATTATCTTACTGTAAGTTCCTCAGAACCTTCCTGAGAACTGGTTCTAACAAGAGAAAATCACATTTATTGGAGAGCTATAGATAGTAAGTGAGCTCTTTAAATACCCAACGATGTTCAGTTTATCCAACATAATGCCAATTGGTAGGACTTGCATTGCCATCCTGCATGCCAGAAAAGTGAAGTTCATGAAGGGAGAGTAACTTTTAAATAACAGCTGAGATTTGAATTAGTTTCCATCTAATTTGAAAGATAGTGACCTACATAGAGAATTGGAGGCTATATAGGAAATGGTAACAGAGTGCCCTCAAGTAGAAAAACAGTTAAGAGTGTAGGAGATCCTATACAGCTTGCTTTACCATTACTGTCTCCAATTCAACAAATTCCTATTGACATTGATACATTAGGGACCATTTCATATTTCTATCATCTGAGTGAGGTGATGAATATTTAACTTTTAACAAGTTGTGCTGTCTGCTTTTAAACACCAGTGAAAATTAATTATGAATTTAAACACAAATTATATATTAGTAATACCATTTTCTCAATTACTGAGCAAAATAAGAGTCTGAAATTCACTACTATCTGGGTCATGCTTTGTCTATACCTGAAATGTCCAATTTGGTAACTATTAACACATGTACCTATTAAAATTAAAATTAAATTAAATTAAATATTCCATTTCTTAGATGTACTAGCCACATTTCACATAATGAATAGCCATATGCGACTAATGGCTATCATAATGGACAATACAGGTGGGTGTAGAACCTTTCCATCATTGCAGAAAGTTCTATTGGACAGCACAGATCTATGTTAATAGATTTACAACTTCCTCTTTAACAACAAGGTACGCAATATATACATACCTCTGTTGTGTTAAATAAAGGTTGGCTCTGTGCTCTCAAATATTAAGCCACTCCCACAAAGCATCCTCTTTCAAGCTGGGCATTGTGTCCTTACAGTAGATGAATGGATTTTGGGAAGGAATCCAATAAAAAAGCATGAATCAAAACACACATATTCATTTGTGTTTTATAAACATCATAATATGACATTAAGAGATGGAAATTGGAGTATTTGCATGAATTTCATTAATTAATTAATTAATTTATTTATTCATTCATTCTTGCAAGAAATGTTCACTCAGCTTCTGCTATTGATATGAACTTCTAAGTTAAAAAAGAATTCTCTCAAAAACTTCAGAATTTGGAGGCAGTTATAGGGATTATCTTAATCCAACAGACTAACTGCCAGAATAGCAGTATGTAAGCATTTTGTTCATAGCATAACTTTTCTGGGACACTGGTCCTGGCCTCCTCTACATAATAAAGGAGAGAGAGGGTGGGGTTTTGGGTTGAATGCCATTGGCAAAAAGTGGTACTTGTGCTGGTCGTTCTGGTTTGCTACATCAAATCTGTTCTCCACTCTTCTCTGTCCCACCATATTTAGGGAGGGAGGTAGATCCCAGTGAACTACAACATGTGCATTCCCTTGCTGACCACTTTTCAGTTGGGTATGACTGATAGAAGTTACCTGTGTGAAATCAAATGGCAGGAGAGGAGAGAGGTTAGACTATTTCTCCATTTTCCTTCCCTGTTTTATTTATTATCTCTGGCAGGAGCTGGGAATCTCCAAATTTATAGTTTCCAGAGCTTGCTTTCAGCTGTAGCTCTACAACCACAATCTCCTTCAGCTCCAGGGCTTCTCACAACCTCTGGACTCATCATTCCTTTCCTTTCCCTTAAACTCTACCGCTACCACTATAAGAATTCTTGTTATTAAAACCTTTTCATTTGAAGCATCTGGGATAGTGTCCCTGACTTAATACAGCCAAGGAAGTTAGAGGAAGAGAACTTTGGAGAAAGGTAGGCTTGAAAAGGTTTTAAAGAGCTTGTCTTACATTGTGTGCTGATGCTTTTGGGGTGGAGAAATCATACGAGGAACATCTCCCTACCTTCATCCCTGCTACCCAGCAATAACCTGGTAAGCATTGTCTGTGTAACCTTCTGTATGTTCTACACTGTGTGCTCAAATATGGATTTCCTTAGCCACACTGAAGGCAAAGAAACCCACCTCCTACTTGGCAGAGAGGAGAATGGTAGATGCCATCATAACTTTTCTTCCTTTGACTACACTACACTAGTGGTTCTCAAAGTGAGATCCCTGGACCAGCAGCAGCAGCAGCAGCAGCACTGGCGAACTTGTAAGAAATGTCAATTCTCAGGGCCAGACCTATAGAATCAGCATCTCTGGGGGTGAGGGCCAGAACTCTGGCTTTTTGAACAAGCTCTCCATATTATTCTCTGCACAATAAAAATTGAGAACAGAACAGACTACAGAGTGTTTCTGTACACCTTTACTCAGTGGCCAGTACTGCTCCAGGCAGAGTTGGGTGATCCCCCCTACTAACTTTAGGCTCTTACGCTCCCAACTGCTTGGAGAAAGTATTAGGTGACAACGTGAAAGATGAAAAATGTCAAGTCATTCAGATTTAAATTTTCACTTCTCTTTGATTTATGGGATCAAGTACATATCTTCATTTTTATGGTCATTTGTAGTGGTTCTGTGAATTGCATTTCTATACTTGATGCCTGTTTTAATTGTCATTGTTTATATCAGAAGTATTCCTGATTTATTATGGGAAGATAATTTTTCTGTTTTGCATTTCTCAAAACATTTTCTCCCAGTGTGTCACTTGTCCTTTAAATTTAAAATTATTTTACCATGTAAAAAAATTAAAATCTTTATTTAGTCAAACCTGACAATCCAAAAATGCAAGGCTTCTGTGTTTAGTAACTTGCTTAGGAACGTATTCTCCACTGCAAGATAATAAACATGTTCACTGATATTTTCTTTCTTGTTATTAAAATTTGTTGTTTAAATCTTTAATCCATACCAGGAACTATTTTTGAGAATGATATGATTTACAAAGATAAAGTCGTTAGTTTTCAAATGCATAATGATTTATCAAATAGGTTTGATACTTCAAACTTTCTTCACTGACCTGGAAATGCCACTATTATGGCATTTATTTTTCATAAATCTAATGAGTTTTCCTGTGCAATCATCTTTATCATATCTGGTAGAGGAAAATCCTTTCTTATATTTCTCTTTTGTGAATTATTTTAAAAACTTCTGTTGAATACAGCTTTTTTAATTGCCATATGCTTGTGTTCCTTTTACTATAATTATGTTTTGCTTGACAATTTTCATGCAATTACTTTTCCACATGACCCTTAGCATGCACGTATCCATAAAATATTCATCTGAGATTCTAACTGGGATTGTTTCGAATTTATAGATTAAATTGAGAGTATCAATATCAAGTTTTGCCATCTGGACACATGCAAGGGGAAGCCACAAATTTTTGAAAATTTCCAATAACTCTCTTTTTTTCTTTCTCCTTCACTTGCAGTCTGTATTTGTGTGATTAAAATAAATACTTTATGCTTCTTGCACATAATAATTATATTTTTAAAATGATTTTATTCTGGGTTTTCATCATATGCTTCCTCTGGGGTTAATCTTGGATCATCTCTCCCATGCCTTGGGTTTTATTCAAATGCCTGGGAAGGCTTGATTACTTATATTTATGAAGGAAGGCCAAGCTTGATTAGCTGACAAGGGTTTTCACCAAAGATCTTCCCACATCAGGTCTCATCCCTCAATTAGAAAGTTGACTATGGGTTCTGCATAACTGATTAAGGTGTGCAGACAAGGACGGTTCCCTTTAGGACGGGAAACAAGCTGCAAGATCTCTTAGATGCTATTGGGAATTAAGTTGCGTTCCCTTAAAGGGCCCGTTCAGGTTCCGACTGCTGGTCCTTTGTGTGAATCTATTAGTAAATAGGATCTTTGATGACGTTACTTTAGTTCAGGTGTGGCTTAATTGAAACTGGTTGGCTTTACTCTGGATTGCTCGATTCCTTTATATACAACGAGGAAGAGAGGAAGTCACGGTAAAAAGCCACAAGCTGGAAGTCAACAGAAGTGGGGAGAGATAAAGTATTGCCATGTGTCAGAAAAGACAGGGATTACCTAAGATTGCGAGCCAGCCAGAGGATGACGACCTTGGGAGGAAGCAAGCCTTCTAGCCTCTGAAACTGTGAGCCAATAAATTCCTATTGTTAAGTCAACCCTTTTTTTTTTTTTAGGAGGTAGTGGGGACGTTGTACATGGGAAGCAGGCTCTCAACCATTGAGCTACATCTGCTTCCAATTAAGTCAACCCATTTTATGGTGTATATCCATATCTATATATCTATATCTCTATATAGTTAATGTAGAATCTAAAATATGCCAAACTCAAAAATCTTTGCTTTGGAGTTAGGTGTAGGGATTGGGCACTTTAATATACTTAAAAATAGGCAGAGTTGCCTTATTAGAGTCTACCCTTACTGCTAATTAGTAACATTTATGAAGTTTCGAAGTCAATAGTGTTTTGTTTTCCTCTTTTAAGAGTGAAAGCCTACATAACTTTTCCTTCCTCCCCTGATTTCCTCAGTGCCACTTGGTTTGGAGCTGAAGATTCATCCTGGCTGAAAATGCCATGAGGAGATGCTACTGACGGTAGAGAGAATTTCTAACAAAACAAATTCCAAAGGCAGTAAACAATGCAGATAGGCCTCTGGAAGTTTTTAAATAAGTTTATTAATTCCCATGAAACAATCTATTAAGGTAAGTAAGTGGGATTACTTTAAATGTACATGTTGAATTTGGGAGAACAATTACCTTCTGTGGCACCCATACTTGTCCCTGAGCTTAGGGTATTATCAGGGTTCATTGCTTTTGTTTCCCTTCTATATTTAATCTTACAGGTTTTCTTTTCTCTTCTCATTTATTAATCTCCCTGCCTCCCTTTTTGAGGATCCCCTACAATACAAAGAATTATTATTTTTTTCATGACTTTTGGTCTTTTCAGTACAGTTTTAGGAAAAAGAAGAAGGAAGTGACTGTGCTCAGTCTGCCATCTTGTGCTGGATCTCAGCCATATCTTTACCTTTCTTAAGTTTGGCCTTAACTCCTGGT